>NW_017306588.1:1311264-1311925 GCF_000935625.1 Nanorana parkeri
CACCCGCCCCCCCCCCCCTCCTCCTCCCCCCTCCTCAATCACAGGGTGCATCTTCTAGCAGCTTTCTAGTATTATTTCCATTCAGCATGACTGCGAGCGTCTGCACCACCAAGACCTGGGATCACTCCAAGCAAACGACTACAATTCCCACCATGGCACAGAAGAGACTATACAGAATGCACCGGGGATCCCAATTCCCTTTCCACACTTCCTTCAGCCCGGTAGCAGCAGATCTGTAAATCTGGACTGACCCGGAGCCTGGAAAACATTATTGGGGTCTGTGCATTGTACTGATGGCGGGTGCAATGCTCTGCGGTCTGTGCATTGTACCGATGGCGGGTGCAATGCTCTGCGGTCTGTGCATTGTACTGATGGCGGGTGCAATGCTCTGCAGGATTTTATGCAAAAAGAAAAGTAGGAAATGCACATTGGTCATTAATGTTACTATGACTTTTTCTGCAAAAGAAGGACTTTAATAGGTTTCTTTAGTTGTTTTAATGGGAACAATGATTTATAAATGGGCCCCGAGAGTTCCAGAAGCTCCTTTCACCAATCCTGAACCTGGAGAGCCCCCCGAGTCCTCAGCACCCCCTTCCGGGGACTCTCGGCTCTCATCCCGGATTTCACTTCTAGAGAAGAGGAAACTCCGCATTGTATCTGC
>NW_017306588.1:1312147-1314121 GCF_000935625.1 Nanorana parkeri
GGAAGGGAGAGAGAGAGAGGGAGAGGAAAGAGGGGAGAGAGAGAGAGAGATGGGTGAAGTGAGATTAGAGGAAGAGAGAGGAACACAGAGAGAGAGAGAGGAAAAAAGAGGGAGAAGAGGAAAAGAGAGAACGAGGGAGAGAGAGGAGAGGGGAAGAGAAAAAAAAAAAAGGGAGGAATTAGGGAAGTAAATTAAAGGAAAGGTAAGAAATATCCAGGCGGAGGGGGGAAGAGACCTGACTGAGTTCCCCAGATTCGGCCGGGACAGGGCCAGCATTTACAAACATCCTCAACAGAGCCGGGATTCTCTCCCTGACACTGCCAAGAACTTCCAGAGACGCATCTGACATCCTGCAACACAAAACACAGAAAGAAAGGGAGTGGATAGGGGAGGTTCGGAAGCAAAGTCGCCTTTGTGTTAGAAGAATCTGCTATAAATGCCATGAAACTTCAAGAGGACCTGTCATCGGATATTTCCTGCTATGTGCTCCATCAATGGCCACATTAAGAGAGACATTCCTGCGTGCGGTCATAAAAAATATAAATAGGTTGTGTTGGATTTTGGACCGTTGACTTCTCAGTAATTCGCTGACCTCTGTTCACACCCTCCATGCAGTCGTGTCCCCGGCTGGTTTCTGGCTCTTTATGGCCCAGACTGTGGCCCAGAGGTTTTAGGTTCAAAGCTTTGAGCTGGTAAAAGGGCAGCTTTGGGGTCAGCGCTTGCCCCCGGGAGAGAGAGAAGACTTCCTGTCTGTAGTGAACCTGAGACAAGCTCAGACATCTCTGATCCCGGGTTCTGCCCCAAATAAAAAATGTTAGTTTTGCAACCATCCCCATCAACTGTATACAGCGGCAGCTGAGAGGGGAGTACGGGAAGAGAACGCTACCTTTCCCGTTCCCTGTAGGCGACAGTATACCCGGGGTCATGTGTGTCACCACGGGGGCCCCGGGAAAGTGTGTTAGAGCCCAGGATCCTTTTTCAGACAAGCTCCTTTTATCATTAGAAATCCGTCCTTGAGCACCAGTCAGTGACTTTGCCTGGGCTGAGATGATGTCATCAGTCTTCTGCAGGCAGGAGGAAGCTTTTCCTCAATCTCCCCTCCCCCAGTGATCAGGCTGCTGCAGGCAGGAGGAAGCTTTTCCTCAATCTCCCCTCCCCCAGTGATCAGGCTGCTGCAGGCAGGAGGAAGCATTTCTTCAGTCTCCTCTCCCCCCAGTGATCAGTCTGTTGCAGGCAGGAGGAAGCTTTTCCTCAATCTCCCCTCCCCCAGTGATCAGTCTGTTGCAGGCAGGAGGAAGCTTTTCCTCAATCTCCCCTCCCCCAGTGATCAGTCTGTTGCAGGCAGGAGGAAGCTTTTCCTCAATCTCCCCTCCCCCAGTGATCAGTCTGTTGCAGGCAGGAGGAAGCTTTTCCTCAATCTCCCCTCCCCCAGTGATCAGTCTGTTGCAGGCAGGAGGAAGCTTTTCCTCAATCTCCCCTCCCCCAGTGATCAGTCTGTTGCAGGCAGGAGGAAGCTTTTCCTCAATCTCCCCTCCCCCAGTGATCAGTCTGTTGCAGGCAGGAGGAAGCTTTTCCTCAATCTCCCCTCCCCCAGTGATCAGTCTGTTGCAGGCAGGAGGAAGCTTTTCCTCAATCTCCCCTCCCCCAGTGATCAGTCTGTTGCAGGCAGGAGGAAGCTTTTCCTCAATCTCCCCTCCCCCAGTGATCAGTCTGTTGCAGGCAGGAGGAAGCTTTTCCTCAATCTCCCCTCCCCCAGTGATCAGTCTGTTGCAGGCAGGGGGAAGCATTTCCTCAGTCTCCCCTCCCCCAGTGATTAGTCTGCTGCAGGGAGGAGGAAGCCAATACAAGTGCACAAGACTGAAGGGAAGGCCGGAGTTCAGCTTTAAGCAGTACAGTTGATTTTGATACTTTATAACTCCAAAAGATAGAGGGACGGTCATGTGACGTGTTGATTCTACATCCTCTGGACTGCAC
>NW_017306588.1:1314140-1314475 GCF_000935625.1 Nanorana parkeri
AAGAGGAAATGGCTCCAGAAAGCACAGACTCCGCAGACAGAAAGTTTTTCATCTCCGAGGAGTTTTATTTAATATAGACAGAAGCGAGACAGCAATTTCCTGTAGCGGACGCGGCACGGAGGATCCGCGTATTTGGGGATCTGCAGAAGGGGGGCCCCCCCAACCCCCAGGACAGTGATGGAGGAGGGGGAGGGGGGTTACACTGCCACCCTTGGGGGGGGTTATAGGATCCAGCTGGGAGTATGTCAGTGCTGACTGTTCCTTCTCTTCTGTGAACTTCTGAACCCTCAGTGATTCACGCACAGTCTGACCCCCCTCCCCAAATTACTCACTTC
>NW_017306588.1:1315508-1316350 GCF_000935625.1 Nanorana parkeri
GCTGGGTGTCACCCCGGAGCGGAGACCGGGTGACACCCCGCCGTGAAGTCATTGCGCATGCGTGGTCGTCTTATTGACGCCTGCCGGCGGCCATCTTTGTGATGGACGCTGGCAGAAAGAGGAGGGGACGTTCACCCGGTCGGGATGAGGTCCCCTCCTCTTTCCTGACACTGTCGGGCTCTCGGTCACGTGACCCGAGTGCCCGACTTTTCCTAGGGGGTGACACCAAAATGGCTGTCAGTCATTTTGGTGTCACCCGGTGCGGGCCGCATTCCCCCTGCACCCCCCTTGTGACGTCCCTGCTCCGTGGCTTCAATCCATCTACAAACCAAGAACACGCATGTGACACAGGAAAGTCTCAGCGAAGTCTAAATCTGCATACCTGGCCCTGGTCAGGGACTGAGAAAGCACCGAAGCCCATGGAGCAGCATGACAGCTAAGGGGAGGAGCAATTGTAGAGGGAGGAGTCATCAAAAAGCCCCTCCCTCTACACATCCTCAGTCCAGGTATCTCCTAATGATAGCCAAGAGGAGGAGCAAATGTAGAGGGAGGAGTCAGGAAAGGAAGCCCCTTCCCCACACATCCTCAGTCCAGGTATCTCCTAATGACAGCTAAGGAAGGAGTAATTGTAGGGGGAGGAGTCAAAAGAAAACCCTCCCCCCACACATCCTCAGTCCAGGTATCTCCTAATGACAAGCTTCCCCCATCTTTAAGTGATAAAAACAGAACAAACGCATTTCGCTTTCCAGCTGTGAAACACTTTTCCTGAGTTTTGGCCCGAAAGATTTTTCCGCCATTTAGATTTCCCCCCAAAAAAGAATTGGGGGGGGGGGGGGAAATAG
>NW_017306588.1:1316422-1317037 GCF_000935625.1 Nanorana parkeri
CGGTGGCTACACTTGGCGGTGGCTACACTTGGCGGTGGCTACACTTGTCGGTGGCTACACTTGGCGGTGGCTACACTTGACGGTGGCTACACTTGACGGTGGCTACACTTGGCGGTGGCTACACTTGGCGGTGGCTACACTTGATGGCTACACTTGACGGTGGCTACAGTTGACGGTCGCAATTTTAAATGGGCCACCATTGCATGAAGCACTACAAAAAGCGGCAGGGGGGGGGCTATAGGGTTAATGATACCCAAGACGCGGAGCGGCCGGAATTCTAGCGGGACGCAGGCCAAGGAAACAGCCATTAAAATTCAATCAATTCAGCTTAACACAAGTGTCCCCCGCCCCCCTCAGAGGTGTCGCAGTGACTCGGCTTTGACTTATGGCATTGTCTTCCGCACAAAGAGTCACCGCTGAGAGCTGCGGCACAAGAGAAGGCGCCTCGGGCTGCCGGGGGGCCGCCACTCGTGTCGAGGACCCTCAGGGGGGCCTCTTGTGCACATATAAAACCGCTGAACAAAGGGTTAAAGAGACACTCCAGACACGGATACGGAAATAGTCTTCTAAAAGGGCACCCCGAGCTTAAAGCTGAAATATAAATCTTCCTTAAAT
>NW_017306588.1:1317382-1321452 GCF_000935625.1 Nanorana parkeri
TCCCTCCCCCCCCCCCCCCATGACACTTTTCCTGTTTTCATGACATCATTATTTTGGACACATTGATGTCATCACTGCGTTTCTCTATGGCTGGTGGGAGGGGCCAGCAGAATGCTGTACAAAGCTCACAGCACCCGGCCTAAGTACTCCTCAACAGCCCTGATGTAAGCAGTGGGCGGGCTCTTGGGAGGAGTTATGCAAATATCAAAATGCCTTGATGGGTGGGTGTCAGTCTAGAGGAGTGGACGTTCTTAGGCAGGATGTATTTGCATACGGACAAACCTAGGTAACGCCCACATATGATGCTGAGCCTCCGTGATTGGAAGAACTGATATTCAATGAATGCAGGGGGCGGGGCCAGTTAGGCTGGGGAAGAAAAGCGATTTGATCAGAAGTGGGCAACTCTGGCCCTCCAGCTGAGCTTTAACTACAAATCCCAACATCCCTCTGCCTCTGGGAGCCATGCCTGTAACCGTCAGTCTTGCAATGCCTCATGGGACTTGTAGGTCTACAACAGTTGGAGGGCCTTCCCCCGCCTTGGGCTAGATGCAGGGGCGTCCCGAGGCTGGGTGTCAGCCAGGGGGGTGGAAAAATCGGGTGACACCCGGCCGTGACGTCATCGCGCATGCGCGGTGGTCTTATTGACGCCTGCCGGTGGCAGAGAGAGGAGGGGACGTTCACCTGGCGGTATGAGGTATGCCGCCGGGTCCTCTCTCCTGACACTGTTGGTCCGTGACCGAGTGCACGACTTTTCATTGGGGGTGACACCAAAATGACTGCCAGTCATTTTGGTGTCACCCCTTCAATGGTGGTACCCAGCATGGGATTCGGCTTACCGGGGAAACCAAGCACAGGTGGAGTCGGGCCTCCGAATGGGCGTTTAGTTATTCCGGAATGTTCTCCTCGCCAAAACCTCAGAAAGCCGATTATAAACAGGAGGTCACGGAACACGCGTGGGGCGCGGTACATACGAGGAGCGCTTCCGGCCCGGCGTATAATATGTGCTGAGCCAATCACCTGGGACGCTGGGCTCTGTGGGTACTTCTCGCCAGCATTGCCCCGGGGTCTCAGTGTAGCGGATCTTTCCCCAATATGATCACGCCTTGTCTCTGCGCAGAGGCGGCCATCTTGGTACAGGCAGGGGCTATGCCTCCCTTATGTCTGAGCCGCCCCCTGATGACCGGGGATCTGATGATCGGTGGGGTGATGGTAGAGGTGATGGAAGCGCAGACCCATGTGATGAATGAAGAAGAATCGGGGAGATCCTCCCACTGCAGGTCCTCAGGCACAGCTTCCTCTCCGGCAAGGAGGACATTGATCAGCGCCGTAGTGACCTCACCAAATCTCTCCACATCTGCTGAGAGCAGCAGTGCCTCAGGTGATCTCACACTGCAGATATACAGCTCGAGTCATAGGCAGAGCACTGATATTATTCAGCAGGGATTGAAGACAACGGGGTAACATTTCGGGGTACGGCTCAGGGACAATTAACATTTCTAGGCTTTTCCTATGGTAGATCTTCAATCTTCTGAATTCTACTCCCACTGACCACCAATATGGTCCCAGAAAATTTAAAAGAAATTTGGGTTGATGTTGGTCATGCAGCTTGAGACAGCACATTTGCCAAGATGGCCGCCTCGTGTCCACTTAGCCAACATAGAATTCCTCAATGGGGAAACTTGTTCTAGTGACACCTGTCTGAGGGATGTGTGGACGGCATTTGTTCACATCAGAAGGGTTCGGAATTACAATACGAGTCTATGGGAATGCAAAACCCACTTGAAGCAGGTCAACTGCAGGTAAGCTGAAGTCAGGAGGTCAAAGGCAAGATAGAAGCAGGTCAGAAGCAGGTCAGTAGCAGGTCAGAAGTAGGTCAGGAGCCGGTGTCAATGAATTCTGAGTCATCTCAGAAGCATCTCAAGCTAATTTCATTGCCACAAACTCCAAGGCCTTCCCTCCATGGTCGTCAAACAGGACCAATGCCACAGATCTTTCTCCACCGCTGAAGTGATATGTTCATCAGAGAGGACGTCCCTCGCTTTGAGGACATTTCTCCCTGTTGTGTCTGCAGGAAAGGATCTCTCCAATGAGACACAGATGGCTAAAAAAAAACCCCAGCCAGGGACTATAACTGCTCCCTACTCCATCTGAAATAAAACTTGGCTTTGGCTGTACCGCCATCCTCCCTCTGTGCTGCTTCAAGGACTTTCAGAGACACGTCGGTGATGTTATTTGGAGATCTTTCCCATAAAGTGCCTGTGAAGGTTCTCGTTCCTCCAGGTCACATGGTATATCTGTAAAAAATAAGTCAAGACGACTGGACTCGCTGTATGTTCCTTGAAGACGTTTCACTGGTCACCCGACCAGCTTCCTCAAGTCAAGTCATTCTGACTTGAGGAAGCTGGTCGGGTGACCAGTGAAACTTCTTCAAGGAACATACAGCGCGTCCAGCAGTCACCTTGACTTATTTTTTTTATACAGATTTACCCCATAAAGTAACTCTTTGTTCCGGTTGGCCGCTGCCAGAGACACAGAAAGCATGGCGGTGCACTGTTATGTAAATGCGTTTATAAAGGTGATGCGCTGTACTGGTGCATTCCATTCAGGAAGAAAGCGCCTTAATGAACGGCAGGCCGGCTCCCCTCTCCGGGGAAAGGCGGCGAAGGCGCTCGTATGTGAATAGGCCGCGAACTCGCCTCCTTTCTGTGGAAAGCCGCTGGAGCTCTGAGTTCACGACAATGGAAGTGTCAGCAGTTATTATTCTCATGCTAATCCGCAAGGAACAGACAAGTGACTGTAACCCCCCAACCGGCCAATCGCCTGCTGGAAGCGGGGCAGGCCCAGCCACTCGCCGGGGACGGAAGGGTTAACGGCACCCAATTTAGGTAATTATTCTTCCAGCCCTGAGGGTTGTGTCCCGGAATGAATGAATGCCGATCCCCAGACACCAAACTTCCAGGAGGGATTACTTTGAAGGATTTAAGGCAAAACACCGGAGATTATCTCCGAGCCGCCTGGTGAACGTCTTGTAAATTAAAACAAAAAAAACAACTTTTCTGTGTTCAGTCATTGCCGCGCAAGAATGTAAAACCCACTTGAAGCAGGTCATCTGCAGGTTATCTGAAGTCAGATTGTTTCCTCTGCTTTCCTATTGCAGGATCCCATTATTTCACAGGAAGCCAGTAGCGTCACTAGGGGGGTGCGGCCCGCACCCGGGTGACACCATTGGAGAGGTGGCACCAAAATGACTAGGGGGGCGCATTGAGGAACCTGGCCTTGGGGCAGCAGAGAGAGTAAATCCGGCCCCGTCTGCGGGGCTTCTCTCATCCAAGCCCAGTCAGAGAACACTCCGGCGTTGTCCTGGTACACGCAGACGCCATGCAGGACCGGCCAGAAAAAAACCCAAAAAAGGCGAATTATTAAAAAGGATCATAAACCAAAAATCCAGTCGATTTCTACAATCTCGTTCTGTGAGTTCAGTTAAGCAAACATGTGAGGGCGGCGAGCAAACTAATCACTCTCTCCCCGTCGCTCTCACGGCTGTATATTTTGGATTACTCCCTTATTTACTTAATGTTTTGGCACAAACCGTTCGCAGCCAGTACAATATTTGTTTAAATTCTCTTTCATGCCGCGCGCTAGAAAAATATATTTTTCCTTTTTTTTCCCCTTCTTCTTCTTCTTCTTCTTCTTCTTCTCCTCCAGAAATCCGGCACAATGAAAGGGCCGATTTATAACCGCCGACCCACCGCCACCACCGCCGTCTGCGGCGCAGAGAAATGATTTCGGTGGAACGGGTAATCCTCGCGGTGGGTAACGTTGTAGCAATCTGTTGAAGCTAACAAGGGGAGGAGTTTGGAGAAGGGAACAATCGAGGACAACAGAGCTGGAAAAATTCTCCTATTCAGCTCACGTTCCGCTCTGTTGTCCGAGGTTGTTCACTTCTCCGGCCTTCTCCAAACCCTTCACCCTTTATTATTATACAGGATTTATATGGCGCCAACAGTTTGGGCAGCGCTGTACAATATAAAGGAAGACATTACAATCCCAATACAATTCAAGACAAGATG
>NW_017306588.1:1324232-1336010 GCF_000935625.1 Nanorana parkeri
AGCATGGGAGGAGTTGACAAGGGAGCTGGAAAGCAGGAGGGGGGACGGTTAGGGTGTTACTTTGAGACAAGGTTGGAGATATAACCGGGGGCAGAGTTGTGGATGGCTTTGTAAGTGGTTGTTAATATTCTGAATTTTATCCTTTGGGCTATTGGAAGCTGCATTCATGATAGGCTGAAGGGGGAGGAGCCTGTGTATTGGAAGGCCAATGAGGAGGGAGTTACAATAGTCAAGACGAGAGATAACAAGGGAGTGGATGAGTAGTTTTGAGGTGTCATTGGTGAGGAAGGGGCGTATTTTGGAGATGTTACGCAGGTGAAGGCGGCAGGATTTAGATAGTGATTGGATGTGGGGAAAAAAGGGGAGGTCCGAGTCAAGGATAACACCTAGGACCTTGGCATGGGGGGATAGTTGTGTTAACAACCTCAAGGGAAAAAATTTAGGCCTCATTCACACTGGAATCGGCCGGCAGGAAACACGCACCCCTACGGACCTGCACTTGAGGTGAGCGTAGGGTGGAGTACGTCCGCGTATTCCCATAGAGAAGGACAGGGGCTGCGTACTAATCACACGCAGCACACGTCCTTTCCGGGAGCTGCTCGGTACGGCCCTGCATGCCGCACGGAGCTGTATGCGCCGGCCGATTACAGTGTGAATGAGGGTTAAGGGTTGAGTGCTCATTTTGCCTAGGGGGCGCAAATAAAGCAGATATACTCACCTGATCCTCTCTCCTGCCGAGTTGCTAGATGGGTCCCTGCAGCCCCTGCTCCCCCAGAGTCTGGTAGTCTTAAGACCCATGGCGTCATCACATCTTATCCAGATCCATTGACTTACATTAGGGACATTATATAGCCAGTGCGGAGGGGGAGAGAGGTGAGCACTGACTGCTGCAGGTCTGAGGATCAGGGGAGCAATACAGCCTTGAGCCCCCTACACACATACAGGATTTATATGGCGCCAACAGTTTGGGCAGCGCTGTACAATATAAAGGAAGACATTACAATCCCAATACAATTCAAGACAAGATGGTGAGGAGGGCCCCGCCCCTGAGGGCTTACAATCTGAAAGAGGAGGGGGAAGTGATACATGAGGAGGGAGCTGTGTGGGGATGAATTGTATGAGAACGTGATGGTTGAGTGGTCAGGTTGAGGTGGGATCGGCTTCCCTGAAGAGATGAGTCTTAAGGGATCGCCTAAAGGCAGTCAGAGTGGGAGACAGACGGGCAGGTTGGGGTAAGGAGTTGCAGAGGATGGTAGAGACTCTAGAGAAGTCCTGGAGGCGAGCATGGGAGGAGTTGACAAGGGATGCGGTCTATTTGACATGCATGCACTGCCTCAAGGCAACAGATATTAACATGGGGAGTACTGCATGTCAACACACGGGTGGTAACGGACTGCAAGTGACCCGCAAAGGTCTGGAGGCGGCCCGAAGGATCATTGCGGCCCACAACGAAAGGGATGTAATGGGTTCATTACAATCACTCATGATTAAACAAATGCGATGATGTTTCTGCTAAACTTCACCAACTTCAAATTCTTCGGCCTCACAAAAACGGAACGAGGAATTTCAGGGGGCGGGGCTTGGATTCCGCTGTCATCATCACTTTGCTTTTGTTAGTCTTTCCCAAGCTTGGAATAAATCAGAAAATACTCATTTCAGATGATACTAAAAATGCAGCAAACTCCAGAAGTCTCTCCTAAAATAGAATCAATCTCTGAAAGTTTTTTTTACCCAAGCGTGCAAATTGTCTGCAGCTTACCAATCAATGTTTGAACAATGTAACATCATCGATGCTTGCTGAAAGCAATGCATGATGGGATATGTAGTCTTGAGAAATGGAGATTGCGTCACATCAAGCAGCAGGGAAAGAGACGCAAAGCACGCTGGGAATCCAGGAAGTTGTTGGAAGCGATGGGCAGTCGGAAGGCAGCAATCACCGGTGGCGTCAATATGGGGTGTGGCCTAACAGTCATTTTGGTGTCACACCCCCCCCTCTGAAAAGTCGTTCACTCGGTCATGGACTGAGTGCCCGACAGTTTCGGGAGAGAGGAGGAGACCCGGCGGCATACCTTATCTTTCCAGATGACTGTCCCCTCCTCTCGCTGCCGGCGTCCATCACCAAGATGGGTGTCGGCAGGTATCATTAAGATCAGTGCGCATGCGCGATGACGTCATCGCGCCCGCGTGTGGTGACGTCACACGCATGCCCAACAGTTTCGGGAGAGAGGAGGGGACCCGGCGGCATACCTTAACTTGTCAGATGGCTGTCCCCTCCTCTCTCTCTGCCGGCGTCCATTACCAAGATGGGTGCCGCAGGTATCAATAAGATTGCTGCACATGCGCAATGACGTCATCGCGCCCGCGTGTGGTGACGTCACGCGCAGGCGCGGGGACGTCACGGCGTCACACGAGAAGTGCTCAGGGTGCCACCCGGCCTTGGGACGGCCCTGCGGTGACACCAAAATGACGGACAGTCATTTTGGTGTCACCCCGCCTGAAAAGTCGGGCACTTGGTCGAGGACTGAGATCCCAACAGTTGGAAAAGAGAGGAGGAGACTTGGTGGCATACCTTGAACGTGCCCTCCCTTCTCTGTTGTGTGTCCATCACCAAGATGGCCGCCAGCAGATAACATCACATGACGTCATCGTGCGCATGTGCGATGTCGCACGTGCCGATGACGTCCCGGCAATGTGTCACCCAGTCCAAGCTCCATGTGACTCCCACCTCAGGACACCCCTGGAACTCGCAACATAAAAGGGATTTTTTCCTGTACAATAAGCTTTGATTGCATTATCAACAACAACTCTACTATGTATCCCTATTACAACGCTGATCTTATAACAGGAGAGGAGACGCCGCGACATTACACCTCCATCAAGGGTCAGGTCTGCAGAGACAGATTCATGCAGAGGGCAGGCTGGGACTTGTAGTTCTGCAGCGGTCGGGTCGGGATGAGTTGGTTTCCGGCGAGTTGTGGAGCTTTCTCCGGCTGATGTCTGTTAGTGATTTGATATCTTGGGAACCTTTTTAACTGGCCTGAGATGAACGAGCCTCAGAGATGACATCACCAGGAACTCACAAGTCTATTCAAGTTGCAGAAGACCTCAGGGAAAATCTGAAGCTTCCAAAACTGTCCAGAAACACACACACACACACACACACACACACACACACACACACGTCTGCGGAGCCCGGCCCTTCCATCTCCGCCGCTCGTCCTATACAGACACAACAAGTAACAAAGCACTGCAGGTAAAAGCAACATTGTAACAAGAAATCACCGACTGCAACATTCCAGAGATGTGTAAAAAACTAAATACAAAACAACAAATGATTTTGTTTTCTCTCTGTGGACGGGAAGCTGTAACATTTCATTATGTGTAACATTCAGCATAAAATAACAACAACAATAAAGTTTGAACATTAAAAAACAAACATTGTGGAGTTTTGTGGTTATTTTAGAAACATTTAAAAGGAGAATTATGGGGTCAGGGCTTTTCCCCATAGTTCTCATTACGGTAACGGGAGGACACAAACTAGCGTCCTCCCGTTACCCTAAGCTCAGTATACCGCGAGCTACAGCTCGCGGTATACTAAAGGCCGTGACACACTGCACGCGAAGCAGCGCGGAGCGGTGGCGCGCTGCCTTTGCGAGCAGTGTGTCATGTCACTTTCTTCTCGGCACCTCAGCTTGCGAGAGCTCGCAGAGCTGAGCGTGCCGAGATGAACAATTTCAACTTCAGCCAATCGGCTCGCGCGTATAAACCGACGGGATGCGACGTCGGGCCGGTTGTTACAGACGAGCCGATTGGCTGAAGGTGCAGTCAATCATCTGACTGCACTCAGCTCACACACTGCACGCGAAGCTCTGTGCCGGAGAGCTTTGCTTCGCTCTGCACGGCTTTGTGTCACGGCCTTAAGACGCCGCAGCCGGAGCGGATCCCGACATCGATGTCGAGATCCTCCCAGCTGCGTGAGTGACAGCTGGCTCTGCCTATCTAGAGGCAGAGCCAGCTGTACCCGCCCCCTCCCCCGTCTGTTCCGCCAGTCAGCGCTGGCGGATCGGAGCGGGGAGAGGGGAATCCAGCCCCTCCCCTGTCACGGCAGAGAGCCGTGACAGGATCGAGAGGTGAGCGAACGCTGGTATGTGTTCGCTCACCTCCCGATCTACTGAGCCGACCTGTGACAGTCTCATTGTCACAGGTCGGCTAGAACTATGAGGTGAGTGAAAAGCCCCCCCCCCCCCCTCATAGTTCTCCTTTAAAACAATAAACTTTTTCCCCCAAGAGGGCCGGAAGCTGCAGACAGAGTTTTGGAAGAGATGAAAGCAGAGGCGCAGAACAGAGCCGGATATCAAATTCTCCAACTCATCGAGACCTCCAACTCCCGTCAGTGCGCCTTCGCAGCCACCCAAGTGAATGAACAATTCACAAGCTCTACAATCTGCGGCACTGGGCCTGCGCGGGCCACAAGCACCGACGGGAGTTGGAGAAGTCGATCCCAATTTAGAAGACGCACAGGCGCACCGACGGCGAGTGGAGAAGTCAACGAGGATTGCAAAAACTGACGGCTGGCGCAGGTGCAGTAGCGCCATCTCATCCGAATCTACAACGGACATGACGTCAAGGGTTGGAGAACTTGACGAGTTGGAGAATTCGATAAAACGCAGGGATAGAACTGGACCTGCGCTCTACATTTAATTAGGAGTAGGATATATGCCGTGCAGAATAACCTAGAAAGAAAAAGGCTCCGGCAGCACAGGAATGAGATACCAAAAGCGGCTCGCCATGACAGAAGATGTCAACCCTAAATGAATGATTTTCGGTTTATCATAAACAACAGGAAGTGAAGGGAAATCTCTCCCAAGCAAAGGTTACCCCCATTATTCACCAGGCTCATTCACATGGGCGCGCACATATATAAGACGTGCACGCCCATGCAGAGAATTGCTCCCGGGAGGGACAGGTGCTGCGTGTAATTGTGTGCAGCCGCCAGTACCTAACTATGGGAGGACGTGAGTGCATGCAGTTAAATTCAGTCACATGCAGACAGTGTGCGTCCAAGTGCGGGCACCCAGATGTGCAGATCCAGGGTCGACGTGTGACCACATGCAGCTGCGTCCTCCCATAAGGAGGTACAGGCAGCTGCACGCAATTACACACATCTGTCCATCCCGGGAGCAGATCTCTGAATGGTTGTGCATGCCGTACAGATGTGCACGCCCTTTTGAATACGCCTTAAATCTTTCCAGCCAGGACATAGACAGCAATAGCAGCCTCATAGGGGACTTTATCCCTTCCCTCACTCCATCCAAAATATAAAAAATGCTTGAGCTTTAGATACTCACAAAGTCACCTTAACCATGGGGTAATCCATTTTGTGTGCACCAAATGCCTTAAAAGACCCGAGATTACCTTATAAAAAAAAGCAGTGACATCATCGCTGTGCTGTACATAGCCTGTGCAGAGAGCAGAGCTATGGGAAGGACCAAGCAGGCTCCACCCACTACAGGTTGCCTGCAGAACACTACAAGAGGGGGCGGAAACAAGACCAGTCACCCTGCACCGGGAGAGAGAGCAGTAGTGACCGGTCTTTATTACAGGAGGGGGCGGAGACAAGACTGGTTACCCTGTTCAAGGAGAGAGAGCAGCAGTGACCGGTCGTTATTACAGGAGGGGGCGGAGACAAGACTGGTCACCCTGTTCAAGGAGAGAGAGCAGCAGTGACCGGTCTTTATTACAGGAGGGGGGCGGAGACAAGACCAGTCACCCTGCACAAGGAGAGAGAGCAGCAGTGGTCGGTCTTTATCACAGGAGGGGGCGGAGACAAGACCAGTCACCCTGCACAAGGAGAGAGAGCGGCAGTGATCGGTCTTTATTACAGGAAGCTCCAAATCTCAGTAAGGTTCCAGAAGAACGCACAGGACTCTTGTATTTCGATGATATTTACTCCAGTTTATGTATGCGCACTTATATCGGCAGAGCGAAGCCTGGGCCGGCCGGAAAACATGGCTCTTAAAGGAGAACTAGGGGATCAGTGTTTTTCCCCATTAGTTCTCCTTAGGGTAACGGGAGGACACAAACTAGCGTCCTCCCGTTACCCTAAGCTCAGTATACCGCGAGCTGTATACTGAGACGCCGCAGCTGGAGCGGATCCCGACATAGACGTCGAGATCCGCCCAGCTGCGTGAGTGACAGCTGGTTCTGCCTATCTAGAGGCAGAGCCAGCTGTACCCACCCCCTCCCCCGTCCGTTCCGCCAGTCAGCGCTGGCAGATCGGAGAGGGGAATCCAGCCCCTCCCCCTGTCACTGCAGAGAGCCGTGACAGGATCGAGAGGTGAGCGAACGCCGGTATGTGTTCGCTCACTTCCCGATCTACTGAGCCGACCTGTGACAGTCTCATTGTCACAGGTCGGCTAGAACTATGAGGTGAGTGAAAAGCACTCCCCTCCCCCCCTCATAGTTCTCCTTTAATTTCCTCATTGCAACCTTAATGAATTGAAGAAACAATTTTCGGTAAAACGTTACAATTTTAACAATCCAAAAGTCAAACTTCTGGGAAACGTTTTTAGCGAGCAGCAAAAGTCCCCGTGACTCCGGGGCGTATTCCCAAGGAAGCTGTAATGGCGCCTGGCTCTCCTGCTGCTCCAGACTCATCGCTGGGATCAGGTTGCAGAAATTGAGATTTTTAACATTCCACAACAAAACAGGATTGCTGCTTAAAAGGCCCCCCCCCCCCCAAAATACCAGCACTGCGAATCTGGATCATTATCTGCACGCAGCCCTCGCCGCACCACAGAAGATTCGCCGCTTATCTACAGATACGTCTGTCATCAAAGGAGAGGGGGGAATTTTTTGTCATCTTGTTAATAACAAATACTGAAATGTTTGTGAGTGTTGATTTTTTTTTTTTTTTTGGTGTTTGAAAATAAAATCGCCTTTTCAATTTACCAAATAGGTGCAGTGTGAGCCCCGACCTAAACAATCCATTCAATCTGTAGCCAATCACGAGGTCCGGGTATGACAAGAGCTTGTACAGTCAGATTGTAACAATGTATAGTCAGTTCAATGTTAAATATCTGGGTGGCACAGCGACGTAGTGCCTTGCAGCACTAAGGGTACGTTCAGTGGCGTCACAAGTGGGTTGCAGCCCGCAAACGGGTGACACCGTTGGAGGGGTGACACCAACATGACTTGGTCATGTTGGTGTCACCCCCCTCTGAAAAGTCAGGCGCTCGGTCATGGACCGAACGCCCGACATTATCAGGAGAGAGGAGGGGATCCGGCGGCATACCTTATCCCGCCGGGTGACTGTCCCCTTCTCTCTCTGCCGGCGTCCATCACCAAGATGGCCGCCGGCAGGTATCAGAAGACTGCCGCGCAGGGTGACACTCGGTTACCGCTCCGTGTGTCACCCTGGGTACGTTCACACCAGATGCAGTGCGTTCCGGCCGGAACACACTGCATCGCATTGCGGCCGGCTCACTTTTTTGGTGGGGCAGGAGGGGGAGTGGCGGGCCATTGAAGTGTATGGCACCGTAGCCACGCCCTCCGTCCGCAATGGGATCGCAAGGCACATTGTTCCTACGGTCCGGTGCAATCAAAATGCTGCAAGCGCTATTTTGATTGCACCGGACCGGTGATTGCACAATCCCTCCGAAATTGGCCCTCATATGCATCTGAGATTGCAAGCTCCTTGAGGGCAGAGATTGATGTGAATGTGCACTGTGTAAAGCGCTGTGTAAATTGCCGGCACCATATACTGTATACACATACATGCAACAAATAAATATCCGGAGATAAGATGTTACGAGAGATCTTCCATCATTTGGGAAATGTATAATTATGGAAGGTTTGGGTCGGCCCACCTCCTGACAAATTCTGCGCCCTACGGAGAACAAGTTGTATCACCTGATGAAGTATTTGGGGCTCCCTCATCTGCGTCTCGCCTGCGTTCGGCGCGGCGGTGAATTACACTCATGGCTGCTCGGCAATTATAATTGAGAGAGGGATTTGCATGTGATCACAGAGCGAAAGTTGTGCGGTTTGAAGTCGGAACGAAAACCACAAGTTTGTATGTTTAAGACCAAAACCACGACAGCGCGTTTCCTCTTCAAACAATGTATAGACTTCGGAGGAAGCAGCCAATGGCTGCGATTGGCCCCTTTATGGATGCGCATAGAGCCAACATCTGCTGCAGCGGTGTACAAATATAGGAGCCATGCAAATGAAAACAGGTCAAAGTAACACGAGGAACAAGAGCTTCAAACCGGAAGAGCGTGCTGACCCATGTTGGCTCAGTATACGGCAGGACTACTCCACCCAATATTCTATATTTACAGCACTGCTGGGTGTATTTCTCAGGGACTCCAGTAGTGAGATTCGCCCGCCGTTGTTTTCCCCTCTTACATAAGCCTTTAGCTGGTTGCGTGATTCCAATAGTAACCAATCAGCTTCTCTCTTCGTTTTGCTCAGTTGATCATTACCTTTATTTTCAGTCATGTGACCGTCATTTTGAAATGTCATTGGACTAGGCTGAAAGTAACTGTCTCTTTAAAAAAATAAAAAAATAAGCTTTGTTATCTTATTTTAGATTCGTGAACCTTTGGAGTGAATTTATCAAAACTGGAGCAGACAAAACCTGGAGCGGTTGTGCACGGCAACCAATCAGCTTCTCTCTTCAGTTTGTTCAGTTAAGATTTGAAAATGAAAGAGAGAAGCTGATTGGTCGCCGTGCACAGCTGCTCCAGATTTTGTCTGCTCCGGTTCTGATGAATTCCCCTCTAGGTGTTTTAATGCATTTTCTGCCTTTTTTTTCTTCTATGGCCAATGAAAGTAAAATAAAGTAAAGGTTGCTAGGGGGTGGGGCTTGTTGCAATGCGTTAAAATACTCCGAAATATATGTTGCGTGCATTTTTGTGCGCAGCCCTTGGAGTTGATGGGGGCCTAAGAAACGCACTGTTTTTTAGGAACGCATGGCGGGTCTCACACAAGCGAATGGCAAACCTCTTGCGGCGCATCCGGCCCCGTCCAAACTTTGCCCTGTGAGAACGCGTACGAAGGTACGTTCGCGTGCATTTTTGCTGCGGTTGCTGCCGGTCAGCCCTAAACCGCTAAATTACTCATCCACTCGCTTGTTATATCTCGCCTTGACTATTGCAACTCCCTCCTCTTTGACCGACCTCTACACAGGCTCCTCCCCCCTTCAGTCTATCATGAATGCGGCTGCTACACTCATTCACCTAACCACCCGCTCAGTGTCTGCAACCACCCTCTGCCAATCCCTCCACAGGCTTCCATCCCCCCCCCCCCCTCTCCCAACCCCCCCCCAGCCTCCACGCCCACCTTCACATTCTCATACAATTCATCCCCACACAGCTCCCTCCTCATCTATCACTGGCCCCTCCCCTTTTAGATCGTAAGCCCTCAGGGGCAGTGCCCTCCTCACCATCTTGTCTTGATTTGTATTGTGATTGTAATATCTTCCTTATATTGTACAGCGCTGCGCAAACTGTTGGCGCTATATAAATCCTATGTAATAATAATAATTTCCCCGCCATGTTTAGGGTGCCATTAGTGAGTGATGCCCCTGCAGGTCCGTTGCAGGCTTTTGATGTGTCGCGTGAACTCGCACCATAGCGTGCACATTCACGCAGCGCCGAGGTGTGACTCCATTGGGCAATCCGCGTGAAATCCCGCAGCTGTGAACGAAAAAAAAACTCCCTTATCAGAAGGCAACACCTGGGTGACTTCATTTCTTCAGTTTCCTTTTTCTATCGGATTCGCTTCCCCAAATTTTCAGGGGGCTACTTCTGTCTTTTCATTTTGATCCCTCGGGAGCCGCGCGGATCAGAACGGAAATATCCGGAAAGTTTTCCTCCTTCGCAAGGCAGCCGGGGGGACGCGCGATGGCCGTGCTCTGCGCTTCGCTTTGTAGCTCCGGCTTCCTGTATCCACCGCAAGACTTTGTGGGATTAAAAGTCTAAAATAAACTTTCGTTGCAAAAAAAAACACCAAAAGCCGCTCAAGATGTTTTCTAAAATGGCTCTTTAATTCAAACAATGCGCCACGCATTTCCTCCCCGGTGTGGGAGCAGTGATGCAGAAGAAGAGGCGGCCGGGGTTCCGGGGACATTCGTCTGAGGGAGGTCGGAGCAGGAGAAGTGCTTTGGGGGGGACATCAGCTCTCGGGGGAGCTGCAACTCCCAGCCGGACCTTTCACAGCTTGCTGGGGACAGTAGTCCCTCCATAGCTGCGGGACAATGGGGATGCCAGACCTCGAGTATTGCAACATCTGTTCCACATTCCGGGACGGGTTTGGGATTGTACATACGGGCGATAATAATGAGTATTTAATGTGCGGCTCTGAGAGCATCGAAAGTCCATGTAGCTGTTTACGCATTTCCTCAGTCTCCCCTCCCCCAGTGATCAGTCTGCTGCAAGCAGAAGGAAGCATTTCCTCAGTCTCCCCTCCCCCAGTGATCAGTCTGCTGCAAGCAGAAGGAAGCATTTCCTTGGTCTCCCCTCCCCCAGTGATCAGTCTGCTGCAGGCAGGAGGAAGCATTTCCTTGGTCTCCCCTCCCTCAGTGATCAGTCTGCTGCAGGCAGGAGGAAGCATTTCCTCAGTCTCCCCTCCCCCAGTGATCAGTCTGCAACATTGTAACGCTGTAGCAAGCCAGAGGGCGAGCGCCTGCAGCAGGGGCATATCGGTGTCAGACATTTGTGAACCCGGGCACAAGGATGTACATGACTGTGTCAGATCTGAGCCGGCATCTCTGTCCGCAGTGTAGGTGGTGCCTCGGCTGTGAAGTGGGGCGCACAGACAGTAGTAGTGTTTGCATTCATCAACTCAGATCAGCGCAGCTTATCGCTCTGGGTGTGAATGAGCCCGTCACTGAATGTTATGTACCACACTCTGCAGACAAACCTCCAGGAAGTGCTTGTGTTGAAATGATCCTCACCATCCTCACCCCCTCACCCAGATCCTCTCCCCCTCACCCCAATCCTCACCCAGATCCTCACCCCGATCCTCATCCTGATCCTCACCCCGATCCTCACCCCGAGTGACTCTCCAGCTTATCAGAGGGATTCTCAGCCTAAACAACAAGCGGGGTCTGTTCTGTGTCATGTTCCCCTCTCCTCCTCCGCAGATCAGTGATGAGTGAACTTTTAACACCTTCTGTGCCCAGAGCAGGATAAGAGCCATCAGGAAATAATAGACTCTGCAATGGGATTTCCTGCACGTCCGTCCGTCTATTTTTGGGTTCATTCTGGATGAGCTCTTCATAGACATGCACGGCATCACCCATCTCAGTACTGCTGATCTCCCGCAGCCTCTTTTAGCCAATTCCTGTGTTTAGCCTCAACTGCCGCTTATTGCTCCAATCCAGCTTTCTGACACTGACAAACATGAAAGCATCCATTTTAACCATTTAAAGTAGATGTAAACATTAACTAGAAGACATTTAGGTTGCTCAAACACTGCGTATTATACATAACTGCACATTCTTTTCACTTTCTTCATCCTTTTTACAGCCTTTAGCCTCTTTCATCCACTTCCTGTCTACATACACTCGCTCCATTGTCAGCGGCACATCTTTGCACTGGTCCAGCTTTCCAGTAGTGACAACAGCGGGCCGTATCTGCGTAACGTGTGTCAGCATGGCCGCTTGTAGTCTCCACGTGACAACACAGGAGCACAAGCGGGAGACAGGGACAGAGCGTTGTCAACCTAAAACAGGAAGTGCCTAACAGGGGCGTCCCGAGGCTGGGTGTCACC
>NW_017306588.1:1336036-1346855 GCF_000935625.1 Nanorana parkeri
TGGGGTAAGGAGTTCCAGAGGATGGGAGAGACTCTAGGGAAGTCCTGGAGGCGAGCATGGGAGGAGTTGACAAGGGAGCTGGAAAGCAGGAGGTCTTTTGAAGAGCGGAGGGGACGGTTAGGGTGATACTTTTGATTTGAGATATAGCCGGGGGCAGAGTTGTGGATGGCTTTCTAAGTCATTGTTAATATTTTGAATTTTATCCTGGAGTGGAAGCCAGTGGAGGGATCGGCAGAGTGGGGTGGGGGATGGAGACCAGTAGAGGGATTGGCAGAGGGTGGTTGCAGACACTGAGCGGTTGATTCTCATTATATATATATATAAATATTTATTTATATTATTTATATTTTAGATGCATTTATAAACAACAACAAAAAAGCAAAAAACAATTCCAGCATGCAAAAAACGTTTTGTCCTGATCCCGATCTTGGCATATAAACGGCCGGCTAATAAACATAAAATAAAATGTTGAGAAGATCAGAATTCTATAGAAGACAAGACTGACGAGAAATGACGGCCTGCGCGCATACAGCATTCTGCGATCATCTACAAAGGCGGGCAATTACCCCCCCAAAAAACACCCCTCGTCCTGACTCCTGCGGCATCCGCGTTATCATTATCCCCCGGACAAAAACTCCATCCAAGTCAATGAAGGGCAGTGTCACAAGGAGGTGACTTCTAATTCACATGGAGAAGCTGAATTGTTTTAGAGTATTCTTAACAGAGGATAAAAGGCGGATTGTGTCGATTGTTTTTGAACACAAGGCATTGTCCCGTCCTCTGCATTGCTTCTGTCACTCTTTTGTGACCTTCTCTGCCACATAGAAAGTTTGGCACAAGGTATTAAATGGGACTCTGCGTTGGCGGGTGAGTGGACACCCCCCACCACCACTAACACATATCTTATATTGTAAAGCGCTGCGCCAACTGTTGTCGCTATATAAATCCTGTATTATAATATTATACATAATATTAAGAGAATTAAATTATCCCGGTGGGCAACCCAAGTTCCCGAGAAAAAGCTTTCATCCTCCATGTTGATGGTGATTGTAGCCGTATTAGCGCACTTGTGATCTTTTTTTTTTGTTCATTTGCGGTAACAGTTACAGGATAACTTTGTGTATCAGTACCGCTTGGACCAAGAAGAAGGTGGTAGTGGCCCCCCCCAGGACACGTGTCTTGAACATGTAACTGTAACCACCATGTTTATTCTCAGGATACTCATCGGGAATGAAGTTTGTTAGGTAATAATTACTTTTGTGCAAGACAATCATGGAAGTCGAGATGTGCGTAAGGACTTCAGCAGGCTTTATCTTGGGATCTGGTGATGGTTCTGACAACTGGTCTTCAGTGAAGGAACTCGACTTTGGGTTTTATTCACCATGTAGGTTCTCTTGAACCTCAAGGTGCATTTCCTCCATGGTAGAAAGACATACAACGAGGACTTTTGGTGGACAAAGTCATTCTATACCGGAAACCATTTTATGGTATAGCTGGCAGTAGTTGGTCACGTTCAGTTGGACTTGTTCTATAACGTTGAAGATGCTTTGTAGCTTCTATAACACACTTCTTCAGATCAGAACAGAACAGAGGAAGCTAGGAGACGTCTTCAACATTCTTGAACAAGTCTAATTGAATGTGACCAACTACTACAAGTTCTACCACGGCCCAGATAAAGGAGAACCTTCACAGACATTTTTATGGTAAAAGACTTCCAACCACCCTCATCAAATATTGATCATGACATAATGATCACGCTCTGATCTTCGCACATACATAGAGAAGTAGACTTCAATTATGGTCTGTGCTGAATGATCTGTGATACCTTAAAGCTGAGAGAACTGGAGCTCATAGTCCCACCACAGAATATGATCTCTACAAACTCAGAGCTCCGAGTCAGAGTTTTCGGGGGATCGTAGTTTCTTCGAATTTTCCTACTCGAAACCCCCAGTTCTTAGGACGTCCTCGTGGAATATCTGACTCGGGAACTAGTATGTACTGTCCGTTCGATAGCACATGAACGCTAGACTGATAAAAAAAAAAGGTGATCCATGGTGATAATGAACATTCTAGTTCCTCAAAAAAGAAGTCATCCATTTCCTCTGCTGACCCAACTAGGGATTTAGGAACCTTTAGATCCAGAAGCACTAGAATCACCTCATCTATATACAAAGCAGCTGGAAAGCACCGAATATGTCATGTGCAGCGGAGATATCTCCAGGAACTGTTGGAGGGAGTGCAGCTTTGCGAACAAGCTGCAGCTGGGCAGCACATACCCCGAAGCCTGGGCAGTGTGCCACAGGTAGGTGCACGTTGGCACAGCCAAGCGCAGGGCGGATTAACGCTTGCTGGAAATGCCCTTACATAGGATCAGTAAATGAAATCTGCTGCAAACCTGGATGAGCAAATCTTGACTTTTTGTACTTGGCGCCCCTTACACCTCCAAGCTTCCCTTGGAACTGTGGCTCGCTGGTGGCCAATGAGGCCTTTCATTTGAGAGGTGATCTCATTGACCGGTAGGGGGGCGATGGTCCAAACTCGATTTTTATAGAAGTCGAAGATTTGCATGCAAAGTCAGCTGTATATACAGGTGTAACTCGAATAATTAGAATATCGTGCAAAGTTCATTTATTTCACTAATGCAACTTAAAAGGTGAAACTAATATATGAGAGAGACTCATTACATGCAAAGCGAGATAGTTCAAGCCGTGATTTGTCATCATTGTGATGATTATGGCTTACAGCTCATGAAAACCCCAAGAACCCCAAATCCACAACCTCAAACAAGTAGATTATTACATGCATTCAATAAAACAAGGATTGTACATAGAACAATATCGGACCTCTGAAAAGTACAAGCATGCATATGTACTCAGTACTTGGTTTGGGCCCCTTTTGCACCACTTACTGCAATTACTTTTGCACGATATTCTAATTATTCGAGTTTCACCTGTATGTCTCTGGATCTACTGATCATTTGACTTGTGGTTTTCATTTAAACTTACCTCTGCCCATGTATTGTTTCACACTTCGAGTTGTCTTGTCACAAGTTTACTTGAACCCGACAGGCAGATATGGATCTTTGTCTATGAACTCATGAAATGAGGCAAAGTGATTTGCACGCAGGAAGCACATGTACTGATCCTATAACTAGATCTAAACTATATAAACTTTCACAAATCCTTAAAGTGGCCCTTAGGCCTTGAAACTTTGAGAGTGCCAATAACTTGGGGCACATTTTGCATCACTTGGGGCAGAAGGCTGCTATATGAATTACCCAGAATAATCTATACATATAGAATGAGCCTTCACATACATAGTATATCAGCAGAGAACACTGAGGATTCATCTATCTGCTGGCAAACGGTTTCCATGAGTTATGTGGCCACTTACCTCTGGGTACAGGCAGATCCTGCCAGGTGTAACGGGTGATTCTTCAAGAGAGCCCTGAGCAGTCCAGTATCCAACATAAGCATGGGGGTCATCAGCAGGAAGGGGATCTGGAGAGGTCCATAGTCAGAACAATGTTCTCCACGATCCAGCATTCATCTCCTAGGGGGAGAGAACTGCCCAGCTGCAACAGTAGGACGGTCCAGAGGTGGCAAGAGAAACCAGAGATCCAGAGAAGTTCAACAGAGTCCTCAGGCGGAACTAAAGAATCCACAGAAGAGGTGCTGAGTCCTGAGAAGAATCCAGGGAAGGGATCTAGAATCCAAAAGGAGAGATGTGGAGTCCCAGCAAGGAGATGTAGAGAAGTGCGAAGTCCAAGCAAGTAGACGAGACTCCAGAGGAGATCAACTGAGTCCGGGGAGCAGATGCAGAGTCCAGACAAGGTCCTGGGAGCAGATACCGAGTCCAGAGATGCTCCAGAGACAAGATGCAAAGTCCAGACAAGGTCCAGGGAGCAGATACCGAGTCCAGGGAAGATCCAGGGAGCAAATGCAAAGTCCAGACAAGGTCCAGGGAGAAGATGCAAAGTCCAGTCCGGGGAAGAGATGTACAGCCAGAGAGAGAAGATGTAGACCTCGCAGGGAAGATGCACAGGGTCCAGGGAAGGGATGGAGAGCTCCTGTGGTCAGTGCCAAGTGTCAGGGCGCCCCCAGGGATCCGCTGGCTGGGCAGAGGACGCAGTGGGCAGCCCGGAGTCCCGGGGAAGAAGTTGCTTGCGGAGAGGAAAGTTTGGAGTCCTCCTCCCCCTGTGGAGCTGCTGCAGTCAGATGATCTGAGCCCATTACTTCAGCCCTGACTGATCTGTTTTCAATCTACCCCTCCTCCTCCTCCACTGCCCCTCCCCCAGCCTTGCTGCCTCCCCCCTCCCGGGACTGCCAGCATTTGCTGCTCCAGATGGGAAGGGGGCTCCTGACACCCGCTGGAGTGCGACCACTTAGGGGTTAATCTCCGAACATGACACCATTGCTGCCAAACTTTGCTCCCGGCTGTGCGGAGAGAGGTAACCCGGGGCAACACCCCTGCCCGAACCCTGGAGCGGATGTGAAATGTTACATTGTTATCCTCCCGCCTGTAACATGTAATAGATGACATGTTACAATGATATCCTCCCGCCTGTAACATGTAATAGATGACATGTTACATGGATATCCTCCCGCCTGTAACATGTAATATATGACGTTACATGGATATCCTCCCGCCTGTAACATGTAATAGATGACATGTTACATGGATATCCTCCCGCCTGTAACATGTAATAGATGATATGTTACATGGATATCCTCCTGCCTGTAACATGTAATAGATGATATGTTACATTGTTATCCTCCCGCCTGTAACATGTAATAGATAATATGTTACATGGATATCCTCCCACCTGTGACATGTGATAAATTATATGTTACATGGATATCCTCCTGCCTGTACAATGTAATAGTTGATATGTTACATTGATATCCTCCTGCCTGTAACATGTAATAAGTGATATGTTACATGGATATCCTCCTGCCTGTAACATGTAATAAGTGATATGTTACATGGATATCCTCCTGCCTGTAACATGTAATAGATGATATGTTAGATTGATATCCTCCTGCATGTAACATGTAATAGATGATATGTTACATTGATGTCCTCTTGAATGTAACATGTAATAGATGATATGTTACATGGATATCCTCCTGCCTGTAACATGTAATAGATGATATGTTAGATTGATATCCTCCTGCATGTAACATGTAATAGATGATATGTTACATTGATGTCCTCTTGAATGTAACATGTAATAGATGATATGTTAGATGGATATCCTCCTGTACCATACATGATAGAAGAGTGATGGCAGAAAAAGATTTAGGGTCTATTCACACCTGAACGCATGTATGAACGCAGTTGCATTGCGCTGAGTTTGTGTCATGCGTTGTAATGCGTTTGTCACTTTTTTAAATGTATTTTTTTTTTGCTCTATACACTTTATTCAGTCAGCTTGTCACTTCCTGTGAGATCACATCCTTCTTTGTTCATTATTTGTTCATCGCCTTGCGCTGACGCGCGCTGGTGTGAGCTGACCTAATTTCACTGCTTTTTTGAGCGCTATGTGTTGGGAATGCGTTGAGGAACACGTCCCAAGGCACGGTGTGAATGAACCCAAGTGGTCCATCAGGTCCACTTCTCTTCCGTTTCTTATTTCTTGTCTGTGTATTGATGGATTTCAGTCCACAGCATGCGAAGCTTCCGTTACTGCTGACTGACCACCTCTGCTGTAAGTCTGTTCTCAGCATCCACTACCCTTTCTGTAAATCAATAGATTCTCCAGTCACTTGTGTACTTTCCTCCTGCTAATTGGAGGTCACGTCCCATGTACTTGATCTTCAAAATATCACCTTCCTGGACCTTATCCATGCCCTTCATAAGCATGTCCCCCCTTCCCCATCAGTCCTCCAGGCTGTACATATGAGGTTCCTGCAGTCTCTCCTGATGATGTTTTATCCCTCAGACCTGCCACCATTTTTGTTGCTCATCTCTGGACTTGTTCTCACTTATTAATATCTTTTAGGATAGTGAGATCTCCAGAACTGGACACAGTGTTCTAAATGAGGTCCAAAAAAGATCTATATGGAGGGATCAGGACCTCCTTCCTCCTGCTGGGGACCCCTCTAGTGATAATAAAGATCTATATAGAGGGATCAGGACCTCCTTCCTCCTGCTGGGGACCCCTCTAGTGATAATAAAGATCTATATAGAGGGATCAGGACCTCCTTCCTCCTGCTGGGACCCCTCTAGTGACAACTAAAGATCTATATAGAGGGATCAGGACCTCCTTCCTCCTGCTGGGGATCCCTCTAGTGATAATAAAGATCTATATAGAGGGATCAGGACCTCCTTCCTCCTGCTGGGGACCCCTCTATTGATAATAAAGATCTATATAGAGGGATCAGGACCTCCTTCCTCCTGCTGGAGACCCCTCTAGTGATAATAAAGATCTATATAGAGGGATCAGGACCTCCTTCCTCCTGCCGGGGACCCCTCTAGTGATAATAAACATCTATATAGAGGGATCAGGACCTCCTTGCTCCTGCTGGGGATCCCTCTAGTGATAATAAAGATCTATATAGGGGAATCAGGACCTCCTTGCTCCTGCTGGGGATCCCTCTAGTGAAACACTACATGTGGCCATGCTTGCGTACATTGCCCGGTCATGGTCCACAGTTGTCATTATCGGAAAGCCATTCTAGAGCAGTAACGTGCAGCCAAGGATGGAACGAGTGAATGAAAACAGGAAGGGGCTGTAGGAAACTGGAGGAGATCAGCAGAAACGAGATGTAATAAAGGTGGAAAAAGTGAAAACGATATATTATGTAAAAGAAGATGCGATTGCGTATGATACAGAGCTTCTTAGCAAGTTACACGGCATCTAGTCAATGATTACATCTACGTGATTAAAGATGAAAGCTTCCAAAACAATTATAATGCCAAATATAATAACCAACAAAGAAGAACAATGTGTTTGAAAACCGTGCTGAGGGATATTAGAGTGTAAGCTCCTCTGTACAGAGACTGATGTGACTGTGGGGGGGAGGGGACATTAGAGTGTAAGCTCCTCTGTACAGAGACTGATGTGACTGTGGGGGGGAGGGGACATTAGAGTGTAAGCTCCTCTGTACAGAGACTGATGTGACTGTGGGGGGGAGGGGACATTAGAGTGTAAGCTCCTCTGTACAGAGACTGATGTGACTGTGGGGGGGAGGGGACATTAGAGTGTAAGCTCCTCTGTACAGAGACTGATGTGACTGTGGGGGGGAGGGGACATTAGAGTGTAAGCTCCTCTGTACAGAGACTGATGTGACTGTGGGGGGGAGGGGACATTAGAGTGTAAGCTCCTCTGTACAGAGACTGATGTGACTGTGGGGGGGAGGGGACATTAGAGTGTAAGCTCCTCTGTACAGAGACTGATGTGACTGTGGGGGGGAGGGGACATTAGAGTGTAAGCTCCTCTGTACAGAGACTGATGTGACTGTGGGGGGGAGGGGACATTAGAGTGTAAGCTCCTCTGTACAGAGACTGATGTGACTGTGGGGGGGAGGGGACATTAGAGTGTAAGCTCCTCTGTACAGAGACTGATGTGACTGTGGGGGGGAGGGGACATTAGAGTGTAAGCTCCTCTGTACAGAGACTGATGTGACTGTGGGGGGGAGGGGACATTAGAGTGTAAGCTCCTCTGTACAGAGACTGATGTGACTGTGGGGGGGAGGGGACATTAGAGTGTAAGCTCCTCTGTACAGAGACTGATGTGACTGTGGGGGGGAGGGGACATTAGAGTGTAAGCTCCTCTGTACAGAGACTGATGTGACTGTGGGGGGGAGGGGACATTAGAGTGTAAGCTCCTCTGTACAGAGACTGATGTGACTGTGGGGGGGAGGGGACATTAGAGTGTAAGCTCCTCTGTACAGAGACTGATGTGACTGTGGGGGGGAGGGGACATTAGAGTGTAAGCTCCTCTGTACAGAGACTGATGTGACTGTGGGGGGGTACATTCGAGTGTAAGCTCCCTAGCACAGAGACTGATGTGACTGGTCCTAGGTGCTCTGTATGCTGCTGTGTCATAAAGAAAGGGTTTCAGAAGTTAACACTCAGCGCTTGCGGGAGGCTCCAAGTTCCTTCCGTCCTGACAACCCCTCTGAGCTCTGTCAGATTTGTACGATTGCGCAGAGCGCCATCCGGTGGGGAGAGTCCAGCTAACATCTCACCTTTAACCATCAACTGAAATGTATAACAATATACACAATATGGATAATTCTGGTCATCTTCTAGTTTTAGGTTGGGACTAAACACCCCATTCTCACCCTCTGTGCTTCATTATGCTGCCTCAGTCTTTTAGAGGTTTTTAAAAAAGTCTATCTACCCAAAACTGATGGAAGAAAGTGGAGGGTAAAACCCCCGACTCTCTTCAATTGGGGACTTTTCCTGAGATTTCTGTGCTGAGTTCCCGGGTCTCTACACCCGCTGTGCCCATTATGAGGAGCCCCCACCATCCCTGTGCTGAGTTCCCGGGTCTGTACACCCGCTGTGCCCATTATGAGGAGCTCCCACCATCCCTGTGCTGAGTTCCCGGGTCTGTACACCCGCTGTGCCCATTATGAGGAGCTCCCACCATCCCTGTGCTGAGTTCCCGGGTCTGTACACCCGCTGTGCCCATTATGAGGAGCTCCCACCATCCCTGTGCTGAGTTCCCGGGTCTGTACACCCGCTGTGCCCATTATGAGGGGCCCCCACCATCCCTGTGCTGAGTTCCCGGGTCTGTACACCTGCTGTCCACTGTAATATCACTATATGGTGAAGTGACCTATGGAGAGGAGCGATAAGACACAGGTCTCAGGTCTCTTGTATGTCTGCAGTCTCTGACACTCCCTTGTGGTATGTCTGTAGCCTCTGACCATCTCCTCTAGTATACTGTATCTGCAGTCTCTGCACACTTCTACTTCAAGAACGCGAGTCCAGTTTTGCGCATTAGCTCCACAGCGATCAGCTGATCACATATTTATCACACTAATGAGTAACTTTTTTTGAACCAGAGTTTTCCTTTAAGCCGACGGACGCAGCAGCGTAGACGTGGCGCGGTGGAACACATCACTTCTCTTCACCTAAACTGCAACAAAAACATCAAAAAATATATCAAGCGTCCCTCGGCGGACGGGGAGGGCGGCGACTACAAATGGAAAGAAATATTTCCTCGGTTCAGAACAATAAGTGGATCTCAATTCGCCGAAACGCCGGGACAAAATGGTCGGTATTTCATGCAAACGGCGCAATATGGAAAACACGAGGCGCGTTCATCATCCGCCATTGATGTGTAAATGAGGCCACAATTCACAGTGAATACGGAACTTAGCATGCTTTACATCCGCCACGTCTTGTCGGGGGCGCAGCGTGATAAATCACCACGAGCGCTCGCAGATTCACAGCGCACTAAATCATTCACAAAGGGGACGCCGTGCGCGCGAGCCGGCGCTCCTGGACGCGGTGCCGGATCAACCGCTGCGCATACCGCAAGGGTTGCACGTCGTCGTTGGGGGCTTATTATTATTATTATTATATGAAGGGGGGGAGGACACAGAGGGCTCATTCACACGCATGTGCACGCCCATGCAGAGACCTGCTCTGGGGAGGGACAGGTGCTGCGTGTAATGGCGTTCAGCCGCCTGTATCTCCCTATTGGATGACGGGGCTGCATGCGGCTACACGCGGTTTAGGAGAAGCCTACTCGCTTGAAGGACTTCTTGAGTTCTATTATCTCATCAAGAATCTAAAAGACTTCAAGATTTCTCAGCCCATCTTGTTGTTCCGCCATTTTAACCTCAACAGGACTTTCCCATAACCCCCTTCTGTTGGAAAACTAGAGCGGCAGGGTCATGTGACTGTCCTGCCACAGGGTGAAGCTAAACATTCTGGCTCCTCCTCCTTTTTTCCCATTATCTCCTTCTAATGGAAACGTTGGTCATGTGATTGTTTCCCATAATCCTCTTCATGAGAGAAACACTGGGACATAAATAAGTTGCCCATCGATGGGTAAGGATGGGGTTTTAGCAGGGGCTGACTGGTCACTAAACCTCGGGGAGACCAGACAATGCCGACCTGCAGAAAGAGCTTGGGTGATGGCAGCCTTGTAAGTACAAATCTCTTCTTCTGTGGTCTGGACACAACATCCATTTCCCTGTAAGAAAGAGACTTAAATGTCTTTGTCCACCTCCTGTATCATGTCAGCAGTCTCTGACCACCTCCTGTATCATGTCAGCAGTATCTGACCACCTCCTATATCATGTCAGCAGTCTCTGACCACCTCCCGTATCATGTCAGCAGTCTCTGATCATCTGTAGTATGTCTGCAGTCTCTGATCATCTGTAGTATGTCTGCAGTCTCTGATCATCTGTAGTATGTCTGCAGTCTCTGACCTTCTCCTGTAGTATTTCTCCACTTTTTTATCATCTTCTGTACCATGTCTCTGAAAGGTTTCTTTACCATTATATTCACTGAATATTATGCGTGGCCAATTAGTGGCCCTGTTTGAGGGCCCCTATATCAGGATAGTCTCTGACCATCTCCTGTAGTATGTCTGCACTCTCTGACTATTTTCTGTACCATGTCTGCAGCCTCTGCCCCTCCCTTGTAGTATATCTACACTCTCTGACCCTCTATTGTAGTATATCTGCACTCTATGACAGTGGCGTCACAAGGGGGGTGCGGCCCGCACCCGGGTGACACCATTGGAGGGGTGACACCAAAATGACTCACGGTCATTTTGGTGTCACCCCCCTCTGAAAAGTCGGGCGCTCGGTCATGGACCGAACGCCCGACAGTATCAGGAGAGAGGAGG
>NW_017306588.1:1349905-1350594 GCF_000935625.1 Nanorana parkeri
ACCGAACGCCCGACAGTATCAGGAGAGAGGAGGGGACCCGGCGGCATACCTCATCCCGCCGGGTGACTATCCCCTCCTCTCTCTGCCGGCGTCCATCACCAAGATGGCCGCCGGCAGGTATCAGAATACTGCCGCCCGTGCGCAGTGACGTCTCGGCGGGGTGACACTCGGTTACCGCTCCAGGTGTCACCCAGCCTCGGGACGCCCCTGCTCTCTGACCATCTCCTGTAGTATGTCTACCCTTTCTGACCCTCCCTTGTAGTATCTCTGCACTCTCTGACTATCTCCTGTACCATGTCTGCAGTCTCTGACCCTTGCACTGTGTTACACTCTCTGACCATCTGCAGTTGCATGTCTTAGAAGTCTCTCAAAGGTCTCTTTACCGTTACATTCACTGCGTGGCCCTTTGGTGATCTCAGGGGCCCTGTTCGAGGGCCCCCCTATCAGGATACTTGACCACCTTCTGCTCTTAATACAGAAAAATAAAAGTAAATAAGGTTGTTTTTTTGTTTTTTTTCAACTAAACGGCCCCAATGGGTAAATTTCTGTCAATGACGGGACCACAAATCCCACCAAAGTCACCGAGCTCCTCCCACCAAAGTCACCGAGCTCCTCCCATTATTGATCGATTTCCGATGGCCGGGTATTAATCATGGCGGGCCGAGTGCGGGGCCCTGACCGGCGTCTCC
>NW_017306588.1:1350700-1362538 GCF_000935625.1 Nanorana parkeri
CGCCGCAGACGCCGTTCTCCTCGCAGGGAGCGCCGGAGTGCGCGCCGCATACCCCAGGGCAGAGCCGGTCTGCTGATGTCATTTGTCTTCGATTGTCTTGCTGTAAAACAAGTAAATGGCGATAGTTTGTAACGCGGACGGCACAATGCCTTATGGGTCAGCGCTTAGCGCGTCCTATTTCCCCGCATTCCATCATCCCGCGCACAAATTAGTTGCTTTAATAATTCTTCCCCAAGTCGCATATTTTATTATTATTTTTCGCCGGGTCTCCTGACGGCTCCGGGTGTATAATTAAGGTGTAAATCAGTTCACAGGAAAGGCAAAAAAGAATCCTCCTATTGTCTCCCCAATACGGACACAGAAAGCGAACAAATCCTGACACAGGCGCCATCACAGAATAAGCCGAACTCCCCTTCAGTCTTCTATCTGACCTCCGTCCTCCCCTTCAGTCTTCTATCTGACCTCCGTCCTTCCCTTCAGTCTTCTATCTGACCTCCGTCCTTCCCTTCAGTCTTCTATCTGACCTCCGTCCTTCCCTTCAGTCTTCTATCTGACCTCCGTCCTTCCCTTCAGTCTTCTATCTGACCTCCGTCCTTCCCTTCAGTCTTCTATCTGACCTCCGTCCTTCCCTTCAGTCTTCTATCTGACCTCCGTCCTTCCCTTCAGTCTTCTATCTGACCTCCGTCCTTCCCTTCAGTCTTCTATCTGACCTCCGTCCTTCCCTTCAGTCTTCTATCTGACCTCCGTCCTTCCCTTCAGTCTTCTATCTGACCTCCGTCCTTCCCTTCAGTCTTCTATCTGACCTCCGTCCTTCCCTTCAGTCTTCTATCTGACCTCCGTCCTTCCCTTCAGTCTTCTATCTGACCTCCGTCCTTCCCTTCAGTCTTCTATCTGACCTCCGTCCTTCCCTTCAGTCTTCTATCTGACCTCCGTCCTTCCCTTCAGTCTTCTATCTGACCTCCGTCCTTCCCTTCAGTCTTCTATCTGACCTCCGTCCTTCCCTTCAGTCTTCTATCTGACCTCCGTCCTTCCCTTCAGTCTTCTATCTGACCTCCGTCCTTCCCTTCAGTCTTCTATCTGACCTCCGTCCTTCCCTTCAGTCTTCTATCTGACCTCCGTCCTTCCCTTCAGTCTTCTATCTGACCTCCGTCCTTCCCTTCAGTCTTCTATCTGACCTCCGTCCTTCCCTTCAGTCTTCTATCTGACCTCCGTCCTTCCCTTCAGTCTTCTATCTGACCTCCGTCCTTCCCTTCAGTCTTCTATCTGACCTCCGTCCTTCCCTTCAGTCTTCTATCTGACCTCCGTCCTTCCCTTCAGTCTTCTATCTGACCTCCGTCCTTCCCTTCAGTCTTCTATCTGACCTCCGTCCTTCCCTTCAGTCTTCTATCTGACCTCCGTCCTTCCCTTCAGTCTTCTATCTGACCTCTGTCCTTCCCTTCAGTTTTCTATCTGACCTTTAGGCTGCAATCCCATAGCCACCTATAGACCATTCCGGCCCGTCAGTCTGTCCTGCACATGCATCCCGTATGTTGTTCCGTCCTACGTCTTGTACCTCAGCCTCTGCGGCCCGCGGCGTTCATTTATCCTCGGCATAATGAGGAGCACATGCGTTGGCTGCGCTCCAGATGTCGGCGATTTTATGCAGAATTCCCGTAACCGAGGTGGCGAAGTTTTCTGACTTAATTCCATAAACGTATCCCCCGCTGAGCCCAGCGCAGCTCACAGATCGCCGGCTATTGTTACAAAGTGCCGGAGAACAAAGGAGGCGATTCCGGCCTGACCCAATAAAAGGCAGGCACAGTGGCCTGCAGCGCGGGGCTCCGCTCTCAGGGGTGCGACTGGCATTCCTGGGCCTTGCAGCTAAAGTGTTTTCTCTCCTTCAGAGATCGTTCACTTTCCTTTAGGGTTTGAGGCGTCACATTCTAATGTGCTGAGAGAAGGCCTACTTGTCTGCTGCTCTTACAGTTAAAGGAGAAATACATCCAAAACTCCTGTATTAGGTGGGAAATCATGCACAAGTTTTTTTCATACTTGGATACTCCGGTAGTAAGATTCCCCCCAGTAGTTTGTGTCTCTGCCCCTCCCACAATAATGAGATTCCCCCCAGTAGTTTGTATCTCTGCTCCTCCCACAATGGTGAGATTTCCTCCAGTAGTTTGTGTCTCTGCCCCTCCCACAAAAAAATAATAATAATAAAAAGATGATGATGTTGATAATAATAAAAAAAAAACCTTCCCTTCGTTAGCCGTCACGGACATCGACGTCATCGGACTCCTCCCCTCCTTCCCTTCGTTAGCCGTCACGGACATCGACGTCATCGGACTCCTCCCCCCCCCTTCCCTTCGTCAGCCGTCATGGACATCGACGTCAACGGACTCCTAAAAACGTTTAACGATTAATCGAGAAATGAATCTTTAATTTCCACAGCCCTAAACAAAAGTCATGGCAATGGGACATCCATTCCAAACCTTGGATGCTGAAGGACTAAAGAAGGCCAAATCATTGCCTGGTTGTGCTGGGGGTTGTAGTTCTCCACGCCCGGACTGGCTGCAACTCCCCGCTGATCCGTTAAATGCAAAAAAAAACAACATTTTTTTATGAGGTAGAAAAGTGTCAGAGTTACAGAAATTCTCTCTGGCTATAATTTAATAGCTGAGCTTTTATAGCATCGTTACCACTTAAAGGAACCTCAGCGATAAGCAGAGAACGCGCGGCATTTATGCGTTTATATTCCCTTAAATCAGCAGCCAGACAAATGCCGGAGATTTAATGGGGTAATTCGCACCCAGAGAGAGAAATGTGTTTTCCTTAAAGATGTAATTGCATCTGCTTACAGCGACAGCCCATAAATAGGAGGACACACACACATGCAGACACACACACATGCAGACACACATGCACACACAGACAAACACACGCACACGGCGTGCACTCCCAGGACTTGCACTTACTTATTTTTGGTTACTTTTTGCAGATTTTTTTTTTTTTTTAAAGGAGAACTATGGGTTTAAGGCTTTCCCCCATACGACACAAACTAGCGTCCTCCCGTCACCCTAAGCTCAGTATATAGGGAGCTGCAGCTCGCGGTATACTGAGACGCCGCAGCTGAAGCGGATCCCGACAATTATGTCTGGATCCACCCAGCTGCGTGAGTGACAGCTGGCTCTGCCTATCTAGAGGCAGAGACAGCTGTACCCGCCCCCTCCCCCGTCCGTTCCGCCAGTCAGCGCTGGAGGATCGGAGCGGGGAATCCAGCCCCTCCCCTGTCACGGCAGAGAGCCGTGACAGGATCGAGAGGTGAGCGAACGCCGGTATGTGTTCTCTCACCTCCCGATCTACTGAGCCAACCTGTGACAGTCTCATTGTCACAGGTCGGCTAGAACTATGAGGTGAGTGAAAAGCACTCACCTCATAGTTCTCTTTTAAGGTCCGTGATGCGTGTATCGAAGACAAACTTCACCCCCATGAACAACAAAAAAGTGAACCGAGAAATCACAACACACTAAAAAAATAAATAAAGTGCACGAGGGTGCTTTGGACCTCCTCTAATAAGGAAGGGCCTCGATTTCCTGAACCCCCCCCCCTCCCCCCGGGGCGCAAGGCTCCTGACAGGGGCAAGGATGACTTAGGTCCACCTACCCGAAGTCCGGGCTGACCCCTCTCCTCATGGACCTGCCGAAACAGGTCCACCCGAGTACTGGGTAGGGGCTCTCCCGAAGAGAGACCCCCCCCCGAGTGGGAGGGGGCAGGCTAGCCCGTAGAGGCTACAGAACCTCATCCCGAAACTTCAGGAACGGGTCCCGAAGGTAACCCCCCACCCTCCGTCTTCTGTGAAGTCAAAAGGTGCTCAATCGTGCATCAAATAAGGTGCCGGTGCACAACTCTGGCGTGCAAAAATATCGCCCCGGGTTAGCCATAAGGCCCGCCCCCTAGAGGCGTAGTGCAGAATAAGCATGGAGTGCCGTGACCTAGTGACAGTGGATCACGGCCGGGTCCCACTGCCAAGTGATTTTCTGGCACACCCTGGGACGCAACCCCCAGGGGGCACAGCGCCACGAACCTCTGCGCCTCCCGAACCTTCCGGGCCAGACCAGAGGTGCAGCACCCATCCCCAATCAGAAGGTATTAGTGCCAAGGAAGCTCCCCCGCCTCTAAAAGGAGCGGCCTTAACACCCACCGTCACTACAGAGAGCGCTTAGCAACCGTCCGCCCCCAGGACGGTCCATGACGTTCCCCTCTGAAAGCTGATGAGAACAGATACTGCACTTGATCTTAGCCAAAAAGCCGAGAAGCAGATACAGAAGATGCCGCTGCTGATCATTTTGTTTTTTTTGTGGAAATGCCAGGTGCCTGGCCGTCACATGATCACATCTTGCGCAACTCATCAGACTTGGTTGGGAAAAAGACAAAAACAAAACCCCCCCAACCCGTGTTACTGCTGACACTTTTGCCGCATAGGAGGAAAGAAAAATTCCATCACTGGTTTCCCTCGGTTCACAGAAGAGTGGCGGTATCTTTTGCGTGCTCAAGGGCAGGGCCGGTGCAAGAATTATTGTGTACACAGGTGTAGGTGCATATTTCTGCTGTCAGTGCTGAAAGGCAAGGCCATTGGTAGGAGTTTTGCAGCACAGGACCTGCTTTGGGCCTAACAACAATGATTGGGCTCTGGGCAGCTGCCCCTTTTGCCCTGCGTTAAAGATGGCCCTGGTTCCAAGTATTACTCTGATACATGCAGGGCCGGATTTCCCACAAGGCCAACCAAGGCCCGGCCTCGGGGCAGCAGGGAGTAGAGGGGCAGCAGGGGTGTGGAGTTCCTATCTCCCGATGCCCGGGCGGGTAGTTGTTTTCTACATCTAGCCCTGCTTTGGGCAAGCAGAGCTACATGTATAGCGGGGAAGCTGACACTTGTTTTGTATGCAGCCTACAGGTCTTCCACTCTCCATGGGAGGGGGCGGGGGCTTTTTGGCGGGTAAGTGGGGGGGTCCATTAAGGAACCTGGCCTTGGGGCAGCAGAGAGAGTAAATCCGGCCCTGGATACAGGAGATGTAACTATGTTATTAGTTGTGATTACTTATGTCAAAAATAGATGTATTCCTCAGGAACAGGACAAGGGGGCGGAGACATGCAAATCATCGCTTTATTACCCAACAGCAAAACACACATTCAGGGCTGTACAGTACAAATATAGAGCCATTGCACTATGCACCATGGCTCCGCCCACTGTCCTGAAATGAGGAGTAATCCTCTTATTTTTGGGATATGTGATGGAATGAGACATGTGAATCCCTTCTGTTCTATGAAGACTTTACTATGCTATGTACTGATTCAGCGGGAGGGTTATACGGTTATACAGCGTTGTCTTTTCTGATGCTCTTGATCAATACTTCCTCCTGAGTCAGTGACCTGGAACCAGCACCAGAAATAAGGAACTCTGACTTTTCAAGACTGCCATGCCCGTGAATAAGGAGTTGCACTTCTGTAACGTCCTCCACTCTTCTGGGAAGGCTTTGCACAAGATTTTGGAACGACAGGGGCGGAGCAACACTATGCAATACCGATCACACAGTAAACAGAAGAGTGGCGGTATCTTTTGCGTGCTCAAGGGCAGGGCCGGTGCAAGAATTATTGTGTACACAGGTGTAGGTGCATATTTCTGCTGTCAGTGCTGAAAGGCAAGGCCATTGGTAGGAGTTTTGCAGCACAGGACCTGCTTTGGGCCTAACAACAATGATTGGGCTCTGGGCAGCTGCCCCTTTTGCCCTGCGTTAAAGATGGCCCTGGTTCCAAGTATTACTCTGATACATGCAGGGCCGGATTTCCCACAAGGCCAACCAAGGCCCGGCCTCGGGGCAGCAGGGAGTAGAGGGGCAGCAGGGGTGTGGAGTTCCTATCTCCCGATGCCCGGGCGGGTAGTTGTTTTCTACATCTAGCCCTGCTTTGGGCAAGCAGAGCTACATGTATAGCGGGGAAGCTGACACTTGTTTTGTATGCAGCCTACAGGTCTTCCACTCTCCATGGGAGGGGGCGGGGGCTTTTTGGCGGGTAAGTGGGGGGGTCCATTAAGGAACCTGGCCTTGGGGCAGCAGAGAGAGTAAATCCGGCCCTGGATACAGGAGATGTAACTATGTTATTAGTTGTGATTACTTATGTCAAAAATAGATGTATTCCTCAGGAACAGGACAAGGGGGCGGAGACATGCAAATCATCGCTTTATTACCCAACAGCAAAACACACATTCAGGGCTGTACAGTACAAATATAGAGCCATTGCACTATGCACCATGGCTCCGCCCACTGTCCTGAAATGAGGAGTAATCCTCTTATTTTTGGGATATGTGATGGAATGAGACATGTGAATCCCTTCTGTTCTATGAAGACTTTACTATGCTATGTACTGATTCAGCGGGAGGGTTATACGGTTATACAGCGTTGTCTTTTCTGATGCTCTTGATCAATACTTCCTCCTGAGTCAGTGACCTGGAACCAGCACCAGAAATAAGGAACTCTGACTTTTCAAGACTGCCATGCCCGTGAATAAGGAGTTGCACTTCTGTAACGTCCTCCACTCTTCTGGGAAGGCTTTGCACAAGATTTTGGAGGGTCTCTGTGGGTGTGTGTGCCCATTTGTGAGGTCAGGTACTGATGTTGGATGAGAAGATCTGGCTCACACTTGGCCTTCCAATTCATCCCAATGGTGTTCAGTAGGGTTGAGGTCAGGGCTCTGTGCAGGACGCTCGAGTTCCTCCACCAAACTGTTAACAGCATATCTTTATGAAACTGGCTTTGTACCAAGGGGACAGTCATGGTGGAACCGAAAGAAGCCTTTACCAAACTCTTACCAGAAGGATGGAAGAGTGCAATTGTCTACAAAGACTTTGTATGTTGTAGTATTAAAGCCGCTTCACTTGAGTCCCCTAAACTCCATCATTTGGAGAAAGCCACATACTTTTGGCTATATAGTGTAGGTGTGATAGTCAAGTGTCCTCATACCTTTGGCCATATAACCCAGGTGTCATGGTAAGCTGTCCTCATACCTTTGGCCATGTAGTGTAGGTGTGATGGTCAGGTGTCCTCATACCTTTGGCCATGTAGTGTAGGTGTGATGGTCAGGTGTCCTCATACCTTTGGGCATATAGTGAAGATGTGATGGTCAGCTGTCCTCATACCTTTGGCCATATAATGTAGATGTGATGGTCAGCTGTCCTCATACCTTTGGCCATATAATGTAGATGTGATGGTCAGGTGTCCTCATACCTTTGGGCATATAGTGTAGGTGAGATGGTCAGATGTCCTCATACCTTTGGCCATATAGTGAAGATGTGATGGTCAGATGTCCTCATACCTTTGGCCATATAATGTAGATGTGATGGTCAGGTGTCCTCATACCTTTGGGCATATATTGTAGATGTGATGGTCAGCTGTCCTCATACCTTTGGCCATATAATGTAGATGTGATGGTCAGGTGTCCTCATACCTTTGGCCATATAGTGTAGATGTGATGGTCAGGTGTCCTCATACCTTTGGGCATATAGTGTAGGTGAGATGGTCAGATGTCCTCATACCTTTGGCCATATAGTGAAGATGTGATGGTCAGATGTCCTCATACCTTTGGCCATATAATGTAGATGTGATGGTCAGGTGTCCTCATACCTTTGGGCATATATTGTAGATGTGATGGTCAGCTGTCCTCATACCTTTGGCCATATAATGTAGATGTGATGGTCAGGTGTCCTCATACCTTTGGCCATATAGTGTAGATGTGATGGTCAGGCGTCCTCATACCTCTGGCCATATAGTGTAGATGTGATGGTCAGATGTCCTCATACCTTTGGCCATATAATGTAGATGTGATGGTCAGGTGTCCTCATACCTTTGGGCATATATTGTAGATGTGATGGTCAGCTGTCCTCATACCTTTGGCCATATAATGTAGATGTGATGGTCAGGTGTCCTCATACCTTTGGCCATATAGTGTAGATGTGATGGTCAGGTGTCCTCATACCTTTGGGCATATAGTGTAGGTGAGATGGTCAGATGTCCTCATACCTTTGGCCATATAGTGAAGATGTGATGGTCAGATGTCCTCATACCTTTGGCCATATAATGTAGATGTGATGGTCAGGTGTCCTCATACCTTTGGGCATATATTGTAGATGTGATGGTCAGCTGTCCTCATACCTTTGGCCATATAATGTAGATGTGATGGTCAGGTGTCCTCATACCTTTGGCCATATAGTGTAGATGAACGACAGGGGCGGAGCAACACTATGCAATACCGATCACACAGTAAACAGAAGAGTGGCGGTATCTTTTGCGTGCTCAAGGGCAGGGCCGGTGCAAGAATTATTGTGTACACAGGTGTAGGTGCATATTTCTGCTGTCAGTGCTGAAAGGCAAGGCCATTGGTAGGAGTTTTGCAGCACAGGACCTGCTTTGGGCCTAACAACAATGATTGGGCTCTGGGCAGCTGCCCCTTTTGCCCTGCGTTAAAGATGGCCCTGGTTCCAAGTATTACTCTGATACATGCAGGGCCGGATTTCCCACAAGGCCAACCAAGGCCCGGCCTCGGGGCAGCAGGGAGTAGAGGGGCAGCAGGGGTGTGGAGTTCCTATCTCCCGATGCCCGGGCGGGTAGTTGTTTTCTACATCTAGCCCTGCTTTGGGCAAGCAGAGCTACATGTATAGCGGGGAAGCTGACACTTGTTTTGTATGCAGCCTACAGGTCTTCCACTCTCCATGGGAGGGGGCGGGGGCTTTTTGGCGGGTAAGTGGGGGGGTCCATTAAGGAACCTGGCCTTGGGGCAGCAGAGAGAGTAAATCCGGCCCTGGATACAGGAGATGTAACTATGTTATTAGTTGTGATTACTTATGTCAAAAATAGATGTATTCCTCAGGAACAGGACAAGGGGGCGGAGACATGCAAATCATCGCTTTATTACCCAACAGCAAAACACACATTCAGGGCTGTACAGTACAAATATAGAGCCATTGCACTATGCACCATGGCTCCGCCCACTGTCCTGAAATGAGGAGTAATCCTCTTATTTTTGGGATATGTGATGGAATGAGACATGTGAATCCCTTCTGTTCTATGAAGACTTTACTATGCTATGTACTGATTCAGCGGGAGGGTTATACGGTTATACAGCGTTGTCTTTTCTGATGCTCTTGATCAATACTTCCTCCTGAGTCAGTGACCTGGAACCAGCACCAGAAATAAGGAACTCTGACTTTTCAAGACTGCCATGCCCGTGAATAAGGAGTTGCACTTCTGTAACGTCCTCCACTCTTCTGGGAAGGCTTTGCACAAGATTTTGGAGGGTCTCTGTGGGTGTGTGTGCCCATTTGTGAGGTCAGGTACTGATGTTGGATGAGAAGATCTGGCTCACACTTGGCCTTCCAATTCATCCCAATGGTGTTCAGTAGGGTTGAGGTCAGGGCTCTGTGCAGGACGCTCGAGTTCCTCCACCAAACTGTTAACAGCATATCTTTATGAAACTGGCTTTGTACCAAGGGGACAGTCATGGTGGAACCGAAAGAAGCCTTTACCAAACTCTTACCAGAAGGATGGAAGAGTGCAATTGTCTACAAAGACTTTGTATGTTGTAGTATTAAAGCCGCTTCACTTGAGTCCCCTAAACTCCATCATTTGGAGAAAGCCACATACTTTTGGCTATATAGTGTAGGTGTGATAGTCAAGTGTCCTCATACCTTTGGCCATATAACCCAGGTGTCATGGTAAGCTGTCCTCATACCTTTGGCCATGTAGTGTAGGTGTGATGGTCAGGTGTCCTCATACCTTTGGCCATGTAGTGTAGGTGTGATGGTCAGGTGTCCTCATACCTTTGGGCATATAGTGAAGATGTGATGGTCAGCTGTCCTCATACCTTTGGCCATATAATGTAGATGTGATGGTCAGCTGTCCTCATACCTTTGGCCATATAATGTAGATGTGATGGTCAGGTGTCCTCATACCTTTGGGCATATAGTGTAGGTGAGATGGTCAGATGTCCTCATACCTTTGGCCATATAGTGAAGATGTGATGGTCAGATGTCCTCATACCTTTGGCCATATAATGTAGATGTGATGGTCAGGTGTCCTCATACCTTTGGGCATATATTGTAGATGTGATGGTCAGGTGTCCTCATACCTTTGGCCATATAATGTAGATGTGATGGTCAGGTGTCCTCATACCTTTGGCCATATAGTGTAGATGTGATGGTCAGAAAAAAAGATGTGATGGTCAGATGTCCTCATACCTTTGGCCATATAATGTAGATGTGATGGTCAGGTGTCCTCATACCTTTGGGCATATATTGTAGATGTGATGGTCAGCTGTCCTCATACCTTTGGCCATATAATGTAGATGTGATGGTCAGGTGTCCTCATACCTTTGGCCATATAGTGTAGATGTGATGGTCAGGCGTCCTCATACCTCTGGCCATATAGTGTAGATGTGATGGTCAGATGTCCTCATACCTTTGGCCATATAATGTAGATGTGATGGTCAGGTGTCCTCATACCTTTGGGCATATATTGTAGATGTGATGGTCAGCTGTCCTCATACCTTTGGCCATATAATGTAGATGTGATGGTCAGGTGTCCTCATACCTTTGGCCATATAGTGTAGATGTGATGGTCAGGCGTCCTCATACCTCTGGCCATATAGTGTAGATGTGATGGTCAGATGTCCTCATACCTTTGGCCATATAATGTAGATGTGATGGTCAGGTGTCCTCATACCTTTGGGCATATATTGTAGGTGAGATAGTCAGGTGTCCTCATACCTTTGGGCATATATTGTAGGTGAGATAGTCAGGTGTCCTCATACCTTTGGGCATATATTGTAGGTGAGATGGTCAGGTGTCCTCATACCTTTGGGCATATAGTGTATCAAAAGAATCCAAGTTTTATACACAAGTCCAAAGTTCCTCAAAGAACTTCAGCTTTGTCTTCCAGCTCACAGCTACAGACTGCCACCTAGAGCCCCAACGGTGTAACAGCTCCCCCCCATGGCAGGGAAACCTCCGATTATTAGGACTCATTAGTGATGGCTCCAGCACCCAGAGGGTTAAACTCTGGGATGATATCATTGGGCGCCGGGGAGCCACAGGGCAATATTAGTTTCCACCCTTTCACACATCGTCCCCAGTTTACGGCTTTGCGGCCAGCGAGCGCCTGGCCGACCAGCTGCAGGTGGCATTGTGTGGCTGTGAATGGTGCGATTGTCCCCCAGCACAGGCCGCCTATTGAATGGCATGATGTCATGCGTGTCACAGGTGTGCAGTAAGAACGTCTGTGTACATTCACCCCACCACCTCCCCCCCCTCCTCCGAAAGCCGAGCCGCGGCTAATAAAATGCAGCTGTTTTTGGATTGGACCCAAAAACAACAAACCTGCCTTGTTATAATGAAAGAATTCTGTTTTATGTGCTGCGCGTGATGCACAACGCCGAACGCTCCCATCACCTGCGTCCGCAGAGCACGGGGCGCTTGCTGATAGGTCACAGTGGGAGGGATAGGAAAAACTTTTTGGAGACGTCGGGGGTTTTCTTTGACCCCGAATGCCTCCCCCGCACTCAGCCGCTTCACCCGGCTCTCCTAATCAGGAACTGAAGGCGCTGAACCCAGAAGTGATCAGAGCTGAGCGCTTCCAGGTTCACCACTCTTCACATTCCTCCATCTCTCCCCATTCTGATGTCGTCTTGTTGGAACCGGGCTCCCAGGAGAAGCAGGTGAGGAGGTCGGAGACTGAGAGGGCAAGGTGCCCGACGGGGAATAAAGGGGATACATGGGAGGGGGTACATGGGGAGGGAGTACATGAGGGGGGGCACATGATG
>NW_017306588.1:1362633-1364239 GCF_000935625.1 Nanorana parkeri
CCAGTGATTTGCCTCTACAATGTAGCTTGTGGTCTGATATTAAAAAGTGAACTCACATCTACGGAGTTTGCGAACCAAGAGACAACCACTCCCCAAACCAGGGGTAGGCAAACTCCGCCCCTTTCAGCTGTTGTGGAACTGCAGCTCCCATGAGGCATTGCACAACTCTCACAGGCATGACTTCCCGAGACAGATGCATGATGGGATTTGTAGTTTCTGGAGGGCCAGCGTTTGCCCACCCCTGCCCTAAACCATGCAGCCATCGCTGGAGTGCACGTAGACAGGAAGTGGCTGCAAAGAGACTGCCGGAGATCAGCAGCACCGAGAGGGAACAAAGGAAAACGGTATGTTACGAAGAAAAAAGACAATTGTTTATGATACGCAAAGCTTTAGCAAGCTAAATGTTGTTCGGTTCCGGGTTTTACATCTAACGACATTGTAGCATTAGTATAGTGTCAGCGTAACACGTCAGGTATGTATCACATGTATCACAGTACTCACAGTTCCCTTAACTGCTTTTCCCTCCAGAAGGACGGCGCCATCTTTGTTCAGCCGTCATCCAGAGTCACCATCTACTTCCTGGACCGAGATGTCCGGCTCAGAAATGTCGCAGTCATGTAAATCCCGGTGTCTGTGCCGCTATTGTTCACAAATGTCTGACACAGATCAGCCCCCAGCTGCAGCCCCTCACCTTGCTACAAATGTGTAATGTTGCAGACTGATCACTGGGGGAGGGGAGACTGAGAAAATGCTTCCTCCTGCCTGCAGCGGACTGATCACTGGGGGAGGGGAGACTGAGAAAATGCTTCCTCCTGCCTGCAGTGGACTGATCACTGGGGGGAGGGGAGAATGAGGAAATGCTTCCTCCTGCCTGCAGCAGACTGATCACTGGGGGGAGGGGAGAATGAGGAAATGCTTCCTCCTGCCTGCAGCAGACTGATCACTGGGGGAGGGGAGACTGAGGAAATGCTTCCTCCTGCCTGCAGCATACTGATCACTGGGGGAGGGGAGACAGAGGAAATGCTTCCTCCTGCCTGCAGCAGTCTGATCACTGGGGGAGGGGGGGACTCATGACATCATAGCCTAGGCGGAGCCACTGACTGGAGCGGCTTTTCAATGATATAAGGTGGAGCTCTTGCTGTACAATGGCCCTGTTGGTGAATATTGGGATGTGTTCGGAGTTTATTTACAGCCAATTGTAAAGTTACTGACAGGTCCTCTTGAAGTGGCATGTAGGTGTGCGCTGAGCCCACGGCCTGGGCTCTCCGGCTGATGTAGAGCTGTGTCATCAGTTAGGGTTCTCCTGGAATGACGGGTTCTGCGCTGAGGACTTCGGGGCAACGGGGAAAATTGGGGAGCTGCTTGTGCAATCTGTGATTGGCTCCTTGTGCTGCTTCTCCTTCCCACAGCCTGAGCTCTGCTGCACTGGGACTGCTAGAGGCCGATACCAGGTCCTATTCAGGTACTTACGCTGCTTGTATTTACATTTGGTGATCTCTGAATGAATACAGAACGGCAATGATTTGTGTCTTTGTATCCGCCCGGAGTCCCGCCTTCCATCATGCAACTTATTTGGAACACAGGAAAGGGAGAAGGAGGAGGGGGG
>NW_017306588.1:1364394-1381964 GCF_000935625.1 Nanorana parkeri
CATCGTAGAAAAGGAGAGGGAGAAGGGGGGGGGGGGGGGGGGGGGGGGGGCAGCATTACACATATATTGTATTGCTATCGTTTTGTTATGAAGGATTTCTTTAAGGGACCCAGCGGAGCTGCAACAGACCCTGGACTATAAAACTGTAATAATGAGAGTATCCAGAATTGATGAGAGTAGTGTTACAATGTATCAGAGTGACGCTCAATTCTCCCGTCTCTGGCTCCGCTGCGCCACCTGGTGTTTGATCTGCGTATGTACAGCAGAACCGAAGGCAAGCGGCTACATACAGAGCTGATAAGCATATTATTATTATACAGGATTTATATAGCGCCAATAGTGTGCGCAGCGCTTTACAATATAAGGAAGACATTACAATCACAATACAAGACAAGACAAGATGGTAAGGAGGGCCCTGCCCCTGAGGGCTTACAATCTAAAAGCATATACACTATAATGCCAAAAGTATTGGGCCCCTCCCCTTCTAAATCATGTGATTCAGGTGTTCCAATCACCTCCATGGCCCCCGGTGTATAGGATGAGGCACCTCGGCATGCAGACGCTTCTACAGACATTGGTTGAGAGAACGGGTCGCTCTCAGGAGCTCAGTGACTACAAGCGCGGTGCCGTGATAGGTTGTCACCTGTGCAATAAGTCCGTCCGTGACATTTCCTGGCTACTAAATATTCCGCGGTCGCCTGTTACTGGTATTATAACAAAGTGGAAGAAACTGGGGATAGCAACTCAGCCAGGAAGTGGTCGGCCACGTCACATGACAAAGCGGGGTCAGCGCATGCTGAAGCGCACAGTGCGCAGAAGTCGCCAACTGCCTGCAGAGCCAATAGCTACAGACCTCCAAACTCCATGCAGCCTTCATATTGGCACAACAACAGTGCGTAGAGAGCTTCATGGAATGGGTTTCCATGGCCGAGCAGCTGCATCCAAGCCGCACATCACCAAGTGCAATGCAAAGCGTGGGATGCCGTGGTGTAAAGCGCGCGCCACTGGACTCTAGAGAAGGGGAGGCGTGTTCTCTGGAGGGACCAATCACGCTTCTCTGTCTGGCAATCCGATGGACGTGTCTGGGTTTGGCGGTTGCCGGGAGAACGAGGATGAATTAGAGCGGAGACTGCGAGCCCCTCCCCCAACATCAGTACCTGACCTCACAAATGGTCCAACATTCCCATAGACACACTCCTAAACCTTGTGGACGCCTTCCCAGAAGAGGCGGAGCTGTTATAGCGGCAAAGGGCGGAGCCAACCCAATACTGAACCCTACGGACTAAGACTGGGAGGCCATTAAAGTTCATGTGCGTGTAAAGGCGCCCCAATACTTTTGGTAATATAGTGTACAGTGCATTCAGATAGGATTCAGACCCCCTTCACTTTTTTTGTTATGCTGAAGGCGGATACTACAGTTGTTTAAATTCTTTTATTTCCTCATGAATCTACACTCAGCACCCCATAATGATAAAGTGAAAACTAAATTTTAGAATTTTTTGCAAATGTATGAAATAGGAAAAACTGAGATATCACGTTGGCATAAGTATTCACACCCTTTGCAACAACACTTGACACTTAGCTCAGGTGCCTCCCATTTATCTTGATCGTTGCTGAGATGTTTCTACACCGTGATGGTGTATGTATGTATGTGTGTGTGTGTATATATATATATATTATCATTATTATTTATTTTATATTCTGACGACGGCCGCTGTAAAAAAACAACCGAAATGGCACCTCCCTGAAATGAGACGGGAACCTCCCTGAAATAAGGTTTTGCAGGTTGGGATGTCTCCTGGGAGCAGGAGTTGTAGTCATTCCCCACTCCATCCAAAACTAAGAGTTTGACATAAACTTTACATTCTTGTGGTGACCTGGGCAGAGTTTGTTATGGAAATTCGCTTGGTTAAACGCACAAATCCATGCTGCGCTAAAGCCTTCTGAAGTATGACAAACACAAAGAATTTCCCAAAGTGATAACAGATGAGCAGAACATGACTCATCCTTGCCACATGTGTGCACAGCCGCCATCTTTCCAGACCCACAAACACAATCTCCCATTACCGCTGGAGGGAACTTTATCCGCCGCTGCTCAGTGAGCAATGCCCAATAACGTTATTCCTATGAATGGAAGCTTATCTGCAGGGACAATGCCATACTATCTCCAGCGCGCTGATCAGACGCATCAGAAATACGTACGCACGTTCCTTTCAAAAAGGCAGATATGTATCTTAAATAATACTATGTCCTCAAAGCAAGGGCATCCACGCCAAGCCAATAAATCCGCGCACCGCGCAGGGGCCCTAGCTGGCATCCATACACTTGCTATGAAACCACTGCTCCGCCTTTAGCACAGGAAGATATCCACTCCAATGGTTTACCCCCAGTGTGGAATAATCCGGGTCGTGCTCCAATTGAGCGTGACGCATAAATCCGGGCACTGAGAGACATGATGACAATATTACAATATACTAAAAACACATCCTAATAAAATTTCCACAACAATTATAAGTGTGCTAATGTGGGGGAGTCACCGGGCTTTGGACTTCTCCAGAGTGACTTGTGACTTGGAACTGTAGAGTTTCGTTTCACATACCCATCTCCAGTAGTGATGAGTGAACTGGCCTGGGTGTGGTTGGGTTGGAAGTTCATTGGATCCAGCCAGACGTGCAGGTTCTGCAAACATCCAAGCAAACCAAACCCAATTCTACCTGTGCCCTAGCATCCAAGTACACTGTGTGACCTGCACAACATCATTGGTTGCTAGGATGCTAGCAGCTGGGTTGCACAGCATGATTGGTTGCTAGGGCACAGGCAGGCACAATATAACAACCAATGATCCTCCCAGCATCTTAGCAACCGTTGACATTGAGCAGCCCCACAGCTTCAAAGTTTGTTACGTTGCACCCACCTGCCTCCAAGCAACCAATGATGCTTTGCTGCTCAGCCACTAATCAACCAATGGCGCTGTGTGGGTCGCACAGCATCATTGGTTGCTAGGACACAAACTGAGGTTTGACAGGTGATCGAACTGGCCAAATTGTCCATTTGGCAAACTGCAAACAGTTTGAGTTTAGGTCAAGTTCATGGTCAACCTGAACAGAAAGCTCTTTCCTGGTCTTTACTGTGACCCGTGACTTGGACCTGTAGAGTCTCATTCCACATCTCCATCTGCAGTGTGACCCGTGACTTGGACCTGTAGAGTCTCATTCTAGATCTCCATCTTCAGTGTGACCTGTGTCTTGGACCTGTAGAGTCTCATTCCACATCTCCATCTGCAGTGTGACCCGTGACTTGGACCTGTAGGGTCTCATTCTATATCTCCATCTGCAGTGTGACCCGTGACTTGGACCTGAAGAGTCTCATTCCACATCTTCATCTTCAGTGTGACCCGTGACCCAGACCTGTAGAGTCTCATTCCACATCTTCATCTCCAGTGTGACCTGTGACTTGGACCTGTAGAGTCTCATTTCACATCTCCATCTGCAGTGTGACCCATGACTCGGACCTGTAGAGTCTCATTCCACATCTTCATCTTCAGTGTGACCCATGACTCGGACCTGTAGAGTCTCATTTCACATCTCCATCTGCAGTGTGACCCATGACTCGGACCTGTAGAGTCTCATTCCACATCTCCATCTTCAGTTTGACCCGTGAGTCGGACCTGTAGAGTCTCATTCCACATCTTCAGTGTGACCCATGACTCGGAGCTGTAGGGTCTCATTCCACATCTCCATCTTCTGTGTGACCCATGACTTGGACCTGTAGGGTCTCATTCTAGATCTCCATCTTCAGTGTGACCCGTGACTTGGACCTGTAGAGTCTCATTCCACATCTCCATCTGCAGTGTGACCCATGACTTGGACCTGTAGGGTCTCATTCTAGATCTCCATCTTCAGTGTGACCCATGACTTGGACCTGTAGAGTCTTATTCCACATCTCCATCTGCAGTGTGACCCGTGACTCGGACCTGTAGAGTCTCATTCCACATCTTCATCTCCAGTGTGACCCGTGACCCAGACCTGTAGAGTCTCATTCTAGATCTCCATCTGCAGTGTGACCCGTGACCCAGACCTGTAGAGTCTCATTCGATGTCTCCAGTGTAACCCATGACTTGAACTTATGAAATCTCATTCCACAGCTCCATCTTCAATGTGACCTGTGACTCTAAACTCTCATTCCACATCTCCGCAGGTAATAAACGATGTTAGTAGGGTTGCCCTCCAGAACTGGACAATATCTTGAACTACAGATGCTGATATGACCACCTCTGGTGCCCACGTGAGACCCTCAAATAAAGCTCATTGATAGGGAGGAGATTGTTCTAATATGTCGTTTCATATTACAGATGTACCCACTTCCCTGCAATGTAGATTTTACTGTCACAATGTCATATTTTTTTATTTAGTTTGCATTTACTTTAAAATAATAATTATAACAACAAGAGAAAGCCTTCTGTGTTCTGAAAACAAGAAATCAATTATAATGATCAATTAATACCGCTTTAAGGAATGTATATTAGGATAAAAGTCGAAATATTAACAACCCCTTACAAAGCCATTCACAACTCAACCTCAACCTGACCACTCAACCATCACATTCTCAAACAATCATCCCCACACAGCTCCCTCCTCATCACTTCCCCCTCCCCTTTTAGACTGTAAGCCCTCAGGGGCAGGGCCCTCCTCACCATCTTGTCTTGAATTGTATTGTAATTATAATGTCTTCCTTGTATTGTACAGAGCTGCACACACTGTTGGCGCTATATAAATCCTGTATAATCATAATAATAATATTAGAAGAAGAACTTTCCATTTAGCAGAGAGACCACTGCTTCCCCATAGAGAACAAGGATCCTCGAGCAGGCTGGCAGGGGGCAGGCTTTTCTTTCCACAGGCTGTGGCTATTTTCTAAACAAAGTTATAAGACTTCATACACCTTTTTTTTGTTGGACCTGGAATGTATTTAGCTACATCAGACCACACATAGGGACAACTGATGAGGTAAGCCGGGGGATATCGTGGCAAAAGACGGACAGCTCTTTTCAAATGAGGGGCATTTGGGAGCCATGCTTTGAGTCACTAGTCCCGAACAAGCATGCAATCATAACATTAGAGTACAGGCAGAACCTCTGATCACTATGACAACCAGCATTTTCAGCGGAGAGCTCAGCAATAGCAGCATACTCCAAAGAAAAATGTCTTCTCTGTGTCGTTCCTCTTCCCTGCCACAAGGTGTCACTGTGCCACAAGAAATCCGCTCCTCGGATTGGGTTACCTGCAGGTGCAAGAAAAAAACAAAACATTATTTCAATATATTCTGTAATCTAATAAATGAAATCACTTCAACGTCATCATTTTCACGGATTTTATTCTTACATTCTGTATTAAAGTACAATTCCTGCAAAGGCAAGTAAAATTTCAGCTGGAGTACAGGAGACGAAAGGAAATTCACATGTTTAAGGAACCGGTACCGAAGCCCATGCTGGCTATACCTGTAAGTAAAAAAATAACTTAATGACGCTAAAACTGTCCAGGAAGTGCTGCAGCTGTGCTAAAGAAAAGCCCACTCCGTGTACCAGGAAGACATAGAGAAATCTATGTAGGCTGCCATTGCTAAACTCTCTTGAGTTGTCTGGCTGTCATACTGATCCAATGGTTTCAGTCATTTCTAGATCGCTCATCCACAACATGTAGGCAGAGTGGGAGCTGTGACTTCACTGGCTGCATGCTTGATTTTAGGTCAGCAACTCGCCAAGTATTGAAGGAAGGATGACGGGCCCCGGAGTCTGCACTGTCAGCAAAGTGGCTTTGGTATCTCTGTGCTGTGTTGTATGCAGCTGTGTGCTGCAATGTTCCAGACTTAGGAAATGGATAATAATAATAATAATATCCTAATTTCTGAGATCTCCGTTTGTTAATATCACTCACTTCTCCCTCTTTATGTTAGGACTCACCGCAAGCCTATAGATTGGGGTTCAGCAGCTGATTCATTCCAATCTACCATTTAATTGGTAGCATGTGATGGGTACATCACAACCGCCAGCTTCCGACCCCCTCCTGTCACCTCTCAGACATCAGATCAGATGAGCTGAGGGAAGTCATAGGCTCCTCCACGGCTCTGACATGTTATATGATACAGCCAAAGAGTGACCTGGGAGGACTCTCCTCACTCTGCTGGATGCCGCTGCGTTTGTGGTCTGAGTGAATTTTACAAAGGGACGGGAATTCGTGCTTCGTAGCTTAGGGAAGCTAATAGGTGTACCTGACCCCTGCACTCTGCATTGCCTACTTCTGACCTCTGCATTGCCTACTTCTGACCTCTGCACTCTGCATTACATTCTAATAATCCTGGCACACTGCATTACATACTACTGACCCCTGCACTCTGTGTTACTGTGTTACTACTGACCCCTCCACTCTGCGTTGCCTACTTCTGACCTCTGCACTCTGCATTGCCTACTTCTGACCTCTCCACTCTGCATTACATTCTAATAATCAGGGTACACTGCATTACATACTACTGACCCATGCACTCTGTGTTACTACTGACCCCTGCACTCTGCATTGCCTACTTCTGACCTCTGCACTCTGCATTGCCTACTTCTGACCTCTGCACTCTGCATTACATTATAATAATCCTGGCACACTGCATTACATACTACTGACCCATGCACTCTGTGTTACTACTGACCCCTGCACTCTGCATTGCCTACTTCTGACTACGGATGTACAGTTATCAAATACTATACTCGGTACAAGTACAGATACTTTTCCAGCTCCAGGACTACACTAGAGAAAAACTCAAATGTTAGGAGGCCGCTGTCATGTGTAAGGAGCACACGGAGCTCCCGGGATTTGTACATCTCTGTTTTAATGTATGATTTGTTTTATATATATATTGGGGATGTACCAATACCATTTTTTCCAGACCAAGTACAAGTACAGATACCAATTACTGATACCTTTTTTTTTGTCATGTGACAGTTGTTTTAAAACAATACAGACTAATGATGTCAGGACAATGATGGAGCGCCAGGGCCCAATCACAGCTGCAACCTCTGCAACCCTGGGAGTTTTCATGAAAATGCCAAGTATCGGCAATGATACAGATACTGCTACCTGACCATCCCTACTACTGACCCCTGTGCTCTGCATTACATACTACTGACCCCTGCACTCTGCATTACATACTACTGACCCCTGTGCTCTGCATTACATACTACTGACCCCTGAACTCTGAATTACATACTGCTGACCCCTGAACTCTGCATTACATACTTCTGACCCATGCACTCTGCATTACATACTTCTGACCCCTGCACTTTGCATTACATACTACTGACCCCTGAACTCTGCATTGCATACTACTGACCCCTGAACTCTGCATTACATACTTCTGACCCATGCACTTTGCATTACATACTTCTGACCCCTGCACTTTGCATTACATACTTCTGACCCATGCACTCTGCATTACATACTTCTGACCCCTGAACTTTGCATTACATACTACTGACCCCTGAACTCTGCATTACATACTACTGACCCCTGAACTCTGCATTACATACTACTCACCCCTGCAATCTGCATTACATACTACTGACCCATGCACTCTGGATTACATACTACTGACCCCTGTACTCTGCATTACATACTACTGACCCCTGCAATCTGCATTACATACTTCTGACCCCTGCACTCTGCATAACATACTTCTGACCCCTGCACTCTGCATAACATACTTCTGACCCCTGCCCTTTACATTACATACTACTGACCCCTGTACTCTGCATTACATACTACTGACCCCTGTACTCTGCATTACATACTACTGACCTCTGTACTCTGCATTACATACTACTGACCCCTGTACTCTGCATTACATACTACTGACCCCTGCACTCTGCATTACATACTACTGACTTCTGCACTCAGTGTTACTTCTGACCCCTGCACTCTGCATTATATACTACTGACCCCTGCACTCTGCATTACATACTACTGACCCCTGCACTCTGCATTACATACTTCTGACCCCTGCACTCTGCATTACATACTTCTGACCCCTGCACTCTGCATTACATACTTCTGATCCCTGCACTCTGCATTGCATAATACTGACCCCCTGCACTCTGCATAACATACTTCTGACCCGTGGATTCTTCATTCTTCATTACTTACTACTGACCCCTGCACTCTGTGTTTCTTCTGACCACTGCACTCTGCATTACATACTTCTGACTTCTGAACTCTGCATTACATACTACTGACCCCTGCACTCTGCATTACAAACGTCTGACCCCTGCACTCTGCATAACATACGTCTGACCCCTGCACTCTGCATTACATACTACTGACTTCTGCACTCAGTGTTACTTCTGAGCCCTGCACTCTGCATTATATACTACTGACCCCTGCACTCTGCATTACATACTTCTGACCCCTGCACTCTGCATTACATACTACTGACCCCTGCACTCTGCATTACATACTTCTGACCCCTGCACTCTGCATTACATACTTCTGACCCCTGCACTCTGCATTACATACTTCTGATCCCTGCACTCTGCATTGCATAATACTGACCCCCTGCACTCTGCATAACATACTTCTGACCCGTGGATTCTTCATTCTTCATTACTTACTACTGACCCCTGCACTCTGCATTACATACTTCTGACCCCTGCTCTCTGCATTACATACTTCTGACCCCTGCTCTCTGCATTACATACTTCTGACCCCTGCTCTCTGCATTACATACTTCTGACCCCTGCTCTCTGCATTACATACTTCTGACCCCTGCTCTCTGCATTACATACTTCTGACCCCTGCTCTCTGCATTACATACTTCTGACCCCTGCTCTCTGCATTACATACTTCTGACCCCTGCTCTCTGCATTACATACTTCTGATCCCTGCACTCTGCATTACATACTACTGACCCCTGCACTCTGCATTACAAACGTCTGACCCCTGCACTCTGCATAACATATGTCTGACCCCTGCACTCTGCATTACATACTACTGACTTCTGAACTCTGCATTACATACTACTGACCCCTGCACTCTGCATTACAAACGACTGACCCCTGCACTCTGCATAACATACTACTGACCATACAAACGTCTGACCCCTGCACTCTGCATAACATACGTCTGACCCCTGCACTCTGCATTACATACTACTGACCCCTGAACTCTGCATTACATACTTCTGACCCCTGTACTCTGCATTACATACTACTGACCCCTGCACTCTGCATTACAAACGTCTGACCCCTGCACTCTGCATAACATACGTCTGACCCCTGCACTCTGCATTACATACTACTGTCCCCTGTACTCTGTATTACTTACTACTGACCCCTGTACTCTCTATTACTTACTACTGACCCCTGTACTCTGCATTACTTACTACTGACCCCTGCACTCTGCATTACATACTACTGACCCCTGCACTCTGCATTACATACTACTGACCCCTGCACTCTGCATTACATACTACTGACCCTTGAACATACCCTCTAAATAAAGAAAACACAACAGCAGTTATTTTTTAAAAGCAAATTTCCCTGAAGCAGCTCAATAGGTGAAATAGCTTTTCTGCTTTGGCAATGCTTTGCAGACCGCAAAATCTGTCATTTTTGCTGATATCACTCTGCTCCTCCTCATATAATAATGATAATAATAACACCCACTTACATTAAACTAACATTTTCACTACTATTCACTAATAATTTGTGACCCTATTTTTTTTTTTACATACATAAGCTCCAAGGACTCCGTAGTCTATCCGTTTGCTGCAACTTGCAAATGTGTCCATATAGCTCCCTCCACGGCAATATAAGTGTCCGGGAAATACCTTCCTTGTAGCCAATTCTTCTGGTAAAATCCTTGGGGTCCAGTAACACTTGGAGCGACCCATATCCTGTTCTCTGGTCAGGACATCTTCACAAGTACCACTGAAATTGTGTCTGTGCGGACGGCTAGTTTTTCACAAATAAAGGCAGAGAAACATCAGATGATAGGGCCACCACCACAAAATAGGGACAGGCACTGACAGGCTGGGACGGTGTGAGACCCCATTACAGCTCCATAGTCCTCTGTTCTCTGGCAATGAAGAGGAGCTGCAATGGGGTCTCACACTGTCCCACCCTGCCACTATTTTGTATTTCTATCAGCTGCTGTTAAATCATTCTGAATCTGCCTCCCCCCTCCAAGAAATGGAGATATTAATGGAAATACAGGTGAGAGTTAAGAAATGTACACCACACAGATTGAGAAATTGTAAACAGTCCACATGTTGGGGGCACTTTAGGATCTGGCTGCCGTGCAATACACAAATAAATCTGAAAGAAACTGTTGGACTGGAATTTTCGGGACGATTCCTATTGTCCCGCCTCCTCCACGGACGCAAGAATGCGCACTTGACCAATTCAAAATGTTAATGTCTGTGGAAAGATCTTTTATTGGTCAGATTGTGTCTGTACATCCAATTGTCACATATTGTCTGTAGGCAGACTTAGATATATCAGTAAATAAGGGGAGGGGCTGAAAACTCAAATCCAGTGTGTGTGGGTGGGGCTGCAGAGGATTCACAGAGGAGGGGGCGGAGCTGGAACCAGGGAACACATAAGTCCGGATTATTGTGGGATCGGGTTTGGCCCACTCAGACGATATCAGAGGACAACAGCCCGGTGTAAAAGGTGAGAGGCAGGATAAAAAAATCAGCCAGATGCACATTTTATAAATGGCTCTATATTTGCATTTTTATGTACCAGCCCATTCTCTAAATATGATGAATACATCTGCTGAGTACCGGGAATACACTGGAATGGGTCCCTGGGAAATCTCAATACCACAAAGGACTTTACTCTGAGGTCCTGAGATATGAGGTGCTGAAAATGACAGAGAAAACCTGATAGTGGTTCTAACCCCAATACGATATGAAAAAAAATATCGTTATGGCTGGACATGCATTTCAAAATAAACTCTGCTGATCCTGCTATAAAGGCACTTCCTGTTACAGGGTGACAACACTGTGTCCCTGTCTCCCAATTGGGCACCTGTGTTGTCACCCTGTCACATGGGTTTCTGATGGAGACTACAAGTGGCCTTTTCAATACACAGACATGGCCCACTCTTGTCACCATAAATACTCTTGTCACCCTGAGAAATACCCATGCAGCCATCGCTGGAGTGTATGAAGACAGGAAGTGGCTGCAGGAGATCAGCAGCACCGATAGGATGAAAAAAAAAGGGGAAAACAAGGATTTTATTACCAAATGACAATTGTTTATGATACTCAGAGCAAACTAAGGGGATTATTCACATAGCTAGCCGAAGGATCAGCTGTAGCTTCAGCCGCAGGAGCCCTTCGGTTCAGTCGAACTGAGGGGCTGCTGTCCGGGCTATTCACTATAGCGCGTACAGCTCCCGAAGGCGGCCGAGCGGCTCCGCTGAGCTGAAGGCATATGCTTCCGCTCGACTGAGCCGGAGTGACAACCAAAGCAGGGGGAATGGCCGGCCGAACGGTTGTAATGACAGATCAGTGTTCCCAAATGGCCTGGGGACGCTGAACTGTCATTAAATAATGACAACTGGGCGGAGCCTGCCGTGCTCTGCCCACTTGTTATTCATTGGCCAGGACCTGCTAGAATATTCTAGCAGGTCCCGGCCAATAGGAAACAGTTGGGTGGAGCTAGCTGTCACTACTAGCTCGGTCCAATTACATAGTTACATATTATTTGAGGTTGAATAAAGACATTAGTCCATCAGGTCCAACCTATTGTGTGTATGCATTTATGAGCTGGTGTGTGCGTGTATATGAGTCCATGTGTCATTTTCCTCTTAGCTATACCTGTTCCCCTGAATGTTCTGGTCTCCCAGGAACTCGTCCAAGAGTCTCTTGAATGATTCCACACTCTTAGCTGAAATCACTTCCTGTGGCAGCGAGTTTCAGACCTTAACCGCTCTAACTGTGAAGAACCCCCTGCACCCTGTGTGTTGAAATTTTTTTTCCAACAATTTTTGGTGGTGCCCTCTGGTCTTTGTTACGGAGCTGACCGGGAACAGTTGCTGTCACCCTTGAATAGTTTATACATGAATATCATGTGCCCCCTTAATCTCCTCACCTCCAACGAGAACATATTAATTTTAACAGCCTCGTTTCATAGCTCAGGTCCTCGAACCCCTTAATGAGTTTGGTTGCCCTCCTTTGGACTTTTTCCAGCTCAAGGACATCCTTTCTGAGTATCGGCGACCAAAACTGGACCGCGTACTCCAGATGAGGCCGAACCAGTGATCTGTAAAGTGGTAAAATTATAGACTTGTCCCTGCAATACATTCCCCTCTTAATGCCAGACAGGACTCCGCTCGCTTTGTTTACAGAAGGCTGGCACTGCGAGCTATTCTTCAATCTGCGTTCTATAATGACCCCCAAATCCTTCTCCGTTTCCAACTTCCCTAGTGGCGCACCCATAAGTGTATAGTCCATTTGCCTATTTTTAGCTCCAAGGTGCACTACTGTACATTTATTGTTTTTTTTCATTATTTATTTACATTTTAAAACATTTTTTTCTACTTTTTTTCTTCTTTCTACTTTTTCATTGATTTCCTATTCTGCTCGGTACCACGGAGGTGCCGAGCAGAATAGCCGAACCAAATGCTGCTCGGTGGCATCTGGCTATTCACTCACTGCCGTTCGGCCCCTATGTGAATAGGGGCGAACGGCAGCGAGGGAGCTGCCGGAGCTTCAGATGTTGGATCGGCTGACTCAAAGTCCTTCTGCACTTCGGCTCAGCCAAACACGCAGAGCATGACCGAAGTGTGGCCGAAGCCAGCCGATGTACGCTCGACTGAGCCGAAGTGACAACCGAAGCGGGGCAAATGGCCGGCCAAACACAGAGTCCTCTGCCCATACAGGCGGGGGAGAGCAGCGGGGATCCGAGGAGAAGCTGGAGCCTGTGCCGCTTCTCTTCTCCCTGCCAAGCCGCGGCTGTGTTGGCCGCCTGGCACCCCCGTTGCCAATGGTGCCCTGTGCTCGCCATGGCAACAGAGGCGAGGGGGCTGGCCCTGGCTGCACCTCCTCTCAGCTGCACCTGAGGTGAGTGCCTCACTTGCCCCATGGTAGCTACAGCCCTGACCCACTTCAGCCATACAAGCCTGAAGTGAATACCCGAACAGCGTTCAGCACACTTCACTTTAGGTGGGTTATTCACTTCGGCAGCTTTGTGAATAACGCTGTAAATGTCATTCCAATACAGTTTAAATCTTTTCAAAATTGTGCAAATCCTGTTTGGTGATGACAACTTGTGCCCTGGCCATTTTTAATGCATGCTGGTCCATTGGAATCATTGGAAGCATGTGCATTCTGTGCATATCATGTTGTGCTTTATGTCTGCTGCACGCTGCGTTCTTCAGGTGGTCACACATTCACACACCGAGCATTCTCCAGCAGCCAAAGATTAAAGACATTAACGTCTCGCAACCGATTCACATCCGTGACTGGCAGTTTGCTCTCTGGCCTCTAGGGGGCAGCACAACACTTTGAAAAGTTAAGTAAGGGACTTCAAGGTTTTAACCAGCCATGGAAATTGCCCAAAGCAGGGAATGGCTCGCTGACAATCGGGATGCTCTGCAAATGTTGAGCTGTTACAATATTAAAAATGAGCAGATAACTCTTTGGCCTCATCGCCGTCCAGCGGGAGAACGGCCAATAGGCACATGTTTTATCTGACACCCGCACAAGCTATGTGCCAACCAACCTCCACTATGGCTGTATCACAACGTTGATGCAACAGCCAAGTGATGTCTCACCGTGCATTATGGAAGATCTTCACGTACACATTTTTTTGCATGTTCCTGACCAGTCAAGGACACGGCTTGTGAGGCTGTGAAGGAGCTTGGCTACCTGGCGCTCTAAAACAGGAGTAACCAAACTGTGGCCCTCCAGCTGTGGTGAATCGACAAATTCCATCATGGCTCTGCCTCTGGGAGTCATGCCCGTGGCTGGCAGAGTCTTCCGATGCCTTTGGGACGTGCAGTTCCACACCAGCTGGAGGGCCGGAATTCGGCTACCCCTGCTTTAGAAAGCCAACTCAACACCGGAGTCTCCGAGAGATAAAAAAAACATATGGTGGGTCAGGGCTGTAGCTTCCATGGGGCGAATGAGGCACTCAACCTCAGGCGCAGCTGAGAGGGGGCGCAGCCAGGGCCAGCCTGGCTGCGCCCCCTCACCTCTGTTGCCATGACGAGCACAGGGCACCATTGGCAACAGGGGCGCCAGGCGGCCAACACAGAAGAGGAGCGGCACAGGCTCCAGCTTCTCCTCGGATCCCCTTTGGTCTCGCCCAAAATGCCATTCTAGAGGCGGGGCGCATGACATCACATACCGCACACGTCTGTTGGGGGGCACAATTTTCCGTTCTTGCCTCGGGCATAAAAGGATCCAGCTACGGCTCTGTGGTGGGTGTTCGGAGCCCAGTCGGAGTTTGGTTTGCTGTCCGACCCTCTGTGAGATTTCAGCTCATTTCCCGATCATCCCATTTCCTTTCTATCTGATCAGCAGGAAGTGAACGTAACCAAAAATTGGGATATAGAGAGCAACGAAAACTCATTACTAGTAGAGTGTAGAAGATCGAACCTCGGGGACACCATTTAAACCTCGCGGGGGAGTTCTCTGGCGCTCAGTCCGGAGGTTTGGTCTACAAGGGTTTCAGGTTCTCGTCTCCCAGTGAGATGTACAAAGTACGGAAGAACGAAAAGCATTAGACATGCGGGCCAGCAAAACATTTGTTTCGTTTCTTTTTGATTCGGATTTTGCTTTATTTAGTTTTTCGGAATTCGGGTCCGAAAGTCAATTAATTTCCGAAATCGTAATCCGTACGAAATTCTGTTTCTAATTCGTTTCGTTGGTTGCAGCTAAGTGACATTAAAGAGGGAAAAAAACGTTTTTTTGTTCTCAAATTATCACTTTGCTGCAACGAAAGTTCGTCCAGAAAAACGAATCTGAATTTCAGGAATCGGAAATTCGGATCAGTTTGCATTCGCTATATCTGTAATTCGGAGTTCGGATACATCCGAATATCTGAATTTTCCGAAATGTCGTCCGAAGTTCGATTCGGAACGAAACGAATCGCGCATGTCTAGAAAGCATCAGAATAGATCCACGTAAAAGAAGGTCACTAATCAGTCAAAACTCTGAAGCCCTGATGAAGGGGTCCTATGACCTCTAAAAGGAGTCGACTTGGTAAAAAAATCCAGTGTGTGCCTAGCAACCTAGCATGCTGTGGCCGCCCCCCCTTGCCACACACCACCACCCAGTGGACTGTTGCCTGACGCCCAAATCGTTGCTGTCCCATATTTCATTTATTGGTATGTTCACTTTCCTTTTTGGACATCTATTCCTAATCTAATCTATTCCTGTATCAGCGAGAGTGCTACATCTGATAATCAATAGGTAACATGCATTATATTGATTACATATTACATTATTTCACCTTAGATTCTTCATATGTACCACCATAACCTTCTAAGACCATCTATCTTTTATGGTCTGGATTTTCCAGTTTGTTTTTTGTTTTTTTATCCCCTGCGATCTCCCCCTGGAGAAGTTTTTAAACCCGGTGGCTGCAGCACCCTCATTCCTACACATAAGGGCTGATTTATAAACCGTTCCCCATAGCTCTTCCCTGTACGGACAAGATTTGCAGCACTGAATAGCCACTAGATGGCGCTGAGGAGCATTTCCCATACCCCGTGTCTCCATCTAGTGGCCATACAGCGATGTGAATCTTGTTCGCGCAGCTCTTCCCTGTGCGAACGGTTTATAAATCCGCCCCATAGTTCCTACGGAGGTGGATGAATTCATGTACATTATTGAGGGTATTATTGATATGTTTATTTATTTTAATTGTGTTGTAATATTATCGATCTCCTCCCCATATGTCCTAGCAGATCTCCATGACCCCGCCCCCCTGTGTGATACAGCCAACCACCAGAATTTCTTGAGGAAGCCATTTTTGGAAACTCAGACGTGTGAATACAGGGTGTGTATATGAGCGCTACATGAACATACGTTCTGTTACTAATGTTTCTTATTTCCTTGTATCAATCTTTTACATTGTATCAATATTATACTTTATATATTTGATGATATCTTTTCTTTTTAACCTCATCCTCCGCATACTGTGTGAACGTGTATATCTATCTACACTATATTGCCAAAAGTATTGGGACGCCTTTACACGCACATGAACTCTAATGGCATCCCAGTCTTAGCCCGTAGGGTCCAGTATTGAGTTGGCTCCGCCCTTTGCCGCTATAACAGCTCCGCCTCTTCTGGGAAGGCGTCCACAAGGTTTAGGAGTGTGTCTATGGGAATGTTGGACCATTTGTGAGGTCAGGTACTGATGTTGGGGGAGGGGCTCGCAGTCTCTGCTCTAATTCATCCCAAAGGTGTTCTATGGGGTTCACGTTCCTCCCCCCCAAACTCCCCCATCCATGTCTTTATGGACCTTGCTTTGTGCACTGGTGCGCAGTCATGTTGGAACAGGAAGGGGCCGTCCCCAAACTCCTCCCACAAAGTTGGGAGCATGAAATTGTCCAAAATGTCTTGGTGTGCTGATTCCTTAAGAGTTCCCTTCACTGGAACTAAGGGGCGGAGCCCAACCCCCGAAAAAAAACCCCCTCCCCCATAATCCCCCCTCCACCAAACTTTACACTTGGCACAATGCAGTCAGGCAAGTACCGTTCTCCTGGCAACCGCCAAACCCAGACACGCCCATCGGATTGCCAGACAGAGAAGCGTGATTGGTCACTCCAGAGAACACGCCTCCACTTCTCTAGAGTCCAGTGGCGGCGCGCTTTACACCACGGCATCCCACGCTTTGCATTGCACTTGGTGATGTGCGGCTTGGATGCAGCTGCTCGGCCATGGAAACCCATTCCATGAAGCTCTCTACGCACTGTTGTTGTGCCAATCTGAAGGCCGCATGGAGTTTGGAGGTCTGTAGCTATTGACTCTGCAGACAGTTGGTGACTTCTGCGCACTGTGCGCTTCAGCATGCGCTGACCCCGCTCTGTCATGTGACGTGGCCGACCACTTCCTGGCTGAGTTGCTGTTGTTCCCAGTTGCTTCCACTTTGTTATAATCCCAGTAACAGGTGACCGCGGCGGAATATTTAGTAGCCGGAAAATGTCATGGAACACCTGAATCCAATGATTTGGAGGGGCGTCCCAATACTTTTGGCATTATAGTGTATATATACCGCTCTGTGTATTCTTGTGACACCTCGCTGGTCCCCGGGGCTTTTTGAATAGTTTGGCTTTAGTACTTTATTTAGATTCGGGGGGCTCAGATCTTCTTCTCTGTTTCTTATTTTTTCCCAATTTTCCATCTCAGTCGATCCGGGTTGCGATATGTATTTCACCGCGATTGTCCCAGCAGCGAGCACGCCGCGATAAAGGTGACAAATGAGATCTGATGGCATTTTCCTGCTCTCCTTGTAACCGACACATTTGTCCTCAGCTGAACTTTTTGGGGTATCAACTTTACACACACAC
>NW_017306588.1:1381987-1389631 GCF_000935625.1 Nanorana parkeri
GGGGCCCTTATTTTACAATCAGCTGGATCCGTTTCACCCCCCCACCCCCACCCCCTCGCCCGGCAAAACACCACATTCCCTCACCCGCTATTCATGGCGCTGCGCCTTACAAAATCCCGCGTTTCTTTTTTCTCAGCATTGAAGTGAACAGTCCGGGGAGGACGCTCGCTGCATTGATGGCTCGCAGGAAAACATTCGGATCATCTGAGGAGAAGCCAACACGTGAGACTTCTCGGAGGGTCCCTCTTCAGGGGCCCAATTTATTCTCAACGTTTTAAAAATGATGAGCATCGGCTAAACCATTTGTTCTATCTGACAGGTTATTAAAGAGGACCTGTCATCGTGTATGATTTCTATTCATGGTCATGCAGCATGCTCAGTGTAACACCTCCAGGTATTTATTACCCCTCACAGAGATCATGGGACTCCCTTTGGCAGAGAATGCTTGTCTCTCCAGAAGACCAGCACCATCTTTGTTCAGACATCATCCAGGGTCATCATCTGCTTCCTGGGGTGAGATGCCGGCTCAGGGATGACACAGGCATGGTGTCTGTGCAGTCCTTGGCTGTGTTCCCAAATATCTGACACAGGTCAGCCCCTGCTACAGCTTCTCACCTTGTGACTTAGTACAAAGATACAATGTTGCAGACTGATCACTGGAGTAGAGGAGACTGATGAAATGCTTCCTCCTGCCTGCAGCAGACTGATCACTGAGGGAGGGGAGACTGTGGAAATGCTTCATCCTGCCTGTAGCAGACTGATCACTGGGGGAGGGGAGACTGAGGAAATGCTTCCTCCTGCCTGTAGCAGACTGATCACTGGGGGAGGGGAGACTGAGGAAATGCTTCCTTCTGCCTGTAGCAGACTGATGCGGGAGGGGAGACTGATGAGATGCTTCCTCCTGCTGGCAGCAGACTGGTCACTGGGGGAGGGGAGACTGAGGAAATGCTTCCTTCTGCCTGCAGCAGTCTGATGACGTTATCTCAGCCTAGACAAAGTCACTAACTGGAATGGGGCCCTGTAGCAAGGATGGCTTTTTAATGATAAAAGTTGGAGGTTTTGTTCTTAAGGCCTCATTCACACGGGAACCGGCCGGCACGTACAGCTCCGTGTTGCGTGCACGGCCGTATCGGGCAGCTCCCGGGAAGGACATGTGTTGCCTGTGATTAGTACGCAGCCCCCGTCCTTCTTTATGGGAGTATGCGGCCGTACGCAGCCCAAGCCTCACCCGCCCTGAACGTCCGTACGGGTGTTTGTACTTGTATGCTGACAGAATGGATCCAAGTCAGGACACCGGCACCTATACGGACCTGCACTTGAGGCGAGCGTAGGGCGGCGCACGGCCGCGTATTCCCATAGAGAAGGACGGGGGGCTGCGTACTAATCACACGCAGCACCTGTCCTCCCCGGGAGCTGTACGTGCCGGCCGTTTCCCGTGTGAATGAGGCCAGATAATGATCCTGTTGCTGGATATTGTGACATTCGGATCTTATCAATGCAGCCGACAGGTCCTAAGACGCCTTTTTTTTTTTTCCATGTGCACTTCTTATAACCTTTCGCTGTGAGATGAATGAAGGTGCCGCAGTCCATACATCAGCTGTGTCCGGGTTCCTCGCTCCCATGGAAAGTCCTCGGTGCCCGGTGATAAAATAATGACAGGTCACCGCGATGGTCACTGTCCATCCTTCACCTCGGTGCAGCTGCTGGCCGGATCCGTCCCGCCATCTCTCCGAGGCTTTGTGTTCTAGGGAAGGTATTATGTTCTGCCGATTTGGGAAGTTCATGACCGACTGCTGATGCCAACCTGTCACTGCGAACAAAGGGCGCCGAACCTGATCTGTGTTCACCGCGAGGAGACTCAACCCAACCCCAAATTCTCTCTTGTTTTTTTTAAGGAGAGTTCAAATATATTTCTGTAATCATCATGAATGTCGTAACAATAGACTTCAACCATCTCTGAACGTTGATTGACGGCCCGGAGAGTCTGTTGATTGGAAACTGTTTGAGAGGAACAGCAAAGCACGACCAGTGTGCAGCACTTTGAAGCAGGAGCCAGGAGCCTGCAAGCCCCAGCCGCCATATTTGCTGAACAGCTGAATGTGGAACATACACCTTCCCGTGAGGTGCTGACCATAGGTGAAGATCTCTGCATTGGTGGTCATCCAACTCCTCTGCTGTGCAGCCAAAGAGCCACCAGATCAGAGTCTACCTCTAATGAAAGCCTTGAAATCTCTGACTATGGAGCTGTGACCAGGGGCGTAACTAGAAATCACAGGGCCCCATAGCAAAATGTATGGGGCCCCATGATTTCTAGTTATGCCCTTGCAGAGCCCACCTGCGGGTGACCCTGCAGAGCCCGCCATAGACTCTCTGGTGGGCTGGTCGCACTCCTTACCTGTCCGACTCCTCTTCCTCCACCGTCGCTGATGGGCCCCACCTCCTCCGTCACCGGGCCCGCCTCCTTCTCCGTCACTGGGCCCCTCCTCCCCAGCTGCCGACCACTGGCCACGCCTCCTCCTCCACTGCCTGGTCCAGCCTGCTCCACCGCTGCTGCTGGCACTCCTTGACCCTTTGGAGAGGAACGCGCCGCTGCAGAGATTGCTGCCAGCGATCTGAACAGTGGCGTGTTCGTCTTCAGCCGCCAGTGAAAGCCACCAGCAGAGGATGCCATAGCGACTCAGGCGGCCCGCACGGCATCTGGCCGGGCCCCCCTTTGCCCCGGGCCCCATAGCGGCCGCCTGGGTCGCTATGATAATTGTTACGCCACTGGCTGTGACCCTTCCAACCTGCTATGTTACCATCCAATCAAAGCTCAGGGATTGGCTGCTGCTTTTTCGCCACGCTGCGTAATATGTTGTGTCTGGTTTTAATATAACTTCAATTTCAGGATTGGGGACTAAGCTCCCCCATATGTACCCCCTAACACCAGCACAACACCTGCCAAAAAAAAAGAGCTGCCGAAGTGACCCAGATAGCGAGGGGCGGTTTCTTGGTACCAGGCCATGTCCAGGATAGTTGAAAGGAGCTTCCTCAACCTTTAGGAGCCTTCTGCATCCTTAACAACCAACACAAACAAAACTTTTCTATTGACATTTCGCTGAAATACCAAATTTTGCCGAAAAAGTCCTGATCTTTTTTTTGCTTAAGTTTCAGCATGGTAAAAAAATCCCAGTTTTGTTCATTTTATTGATAATCAGATTCACAGAGTCAATCCAATGTGTAGAACTGCAAAGACTTCCTAGAACCTTCCTCATTCCATCACATGCCAAAAATAAGAAGATCATTCCCCATTTATTCCATGCAGATCATTCCTTTATACCATCAACTAGACGCTCATTCAGAACCGCTGGTGTATAGTGCAAATCAGGGACCGGCGGTCAGGGGAGGCCGGTGAGGAGGGAATTTGACAAGTACAAGTACTTGTCAAAATGCCCTGTTTTTTCCGCCCTCACCCTGCAGCGCCCTCAGGCGGCCGCTTGCCTTGCCTTGCGGTAGCGCCGGGCCTGGGTGGGGGGTTGCTGTTAGTGCATGTTCCAGGGAGTGTTGGGGTTGCTGGTGGTGCATGCTAACAGGGGGCATCCCACCGAGCTCACTGACTTGGCAACGTTAGTTGCCAAGAGCAGGGCGGGACACTGCCCAAAGCATCCCACTCAGCTCCTGGCAACCAGTAACATTACTGGTTGCCAGAAGCTGGACAGGACATCGGTCAGAGCAATCAAGGATGCTAAGAGCTGGGCAGGGAGATGTGTGTGGCCCTTACACATCTCCCTGGCTGGCTCTTAGCAATCTGGGACGTTCTGGCCTAAAAGGGGGTGGCAGGCACACTGCGAACATTGTGCCAATCCGCTCTGTATGACTCCCACGTGACCCAAGCAGGGGCGTATATGCCGCGAGGCAAACAAGGCGTTTGCCTGGAGCGGCAGATTCCCAGAGGGCGGCAATTGCTGTGGTCGAGAGAAGGGGAGATAACCGGAGGCCATCGTAGCGGTCGGGTACGAGGACGGCAGGTTGCGTGAACGTGGACGCGGCTTGTGGCGGTGTCCAGGCAGGCTTTCAATGGGACTAAGGGACTCGAAAAGCCCTCCTGGATTAGTGCATAGCACAGTAGAGGGCTCTTTGATTTGTTTTAGTCCCCGTACAAGTATACAGTCCCATAGAGTAATCATAGATATAGAGAAAAACCCTCGGGAACTCTGTAGATCTCCTTAAATTCAGGGAGGGGTTTTTGCAGTGCGTGCCTCTCCTGCCGCGGCGAGGCCAGAGATGGCCTAGTTTGCCGACACGTGGTCTTCTCATGTGCAGGTGAGAGCCGGCCGCTGAGCTGGTTGAATGCGTGCATTTACATTTGCGCTGTAGTGATTATTAAGTCGTTTTACCAGGAAGACAAATGACACAACGCCATCATTGTCCCGATGCATTCAGCGTGCTTCTTCCTTCCCGGGGAGAAAGTGACATGCAAAGTGAAGCTGGTTATAAGAATAAGACCTCAGGTGGGTGTGAGGACAACGTTAGGGGCCCGGTGAGGACGGGTTTTGGTCTTGTGTTGATGGCAGCAGTTTGAGACGCTTCTGAAATCAATCAGAATTCATTGACCTGCAGATGACCTCCACCGGAGCTGCTATTGACCTGCTTCCCATAGACTTGTATTACAATGCAAAATGTAAAAAACACATTGACACGAACCGAAATCTGGCCATAGAACTACAGGACTCAACCAGTCACCATATGGGAAGAGCTCAGGGCCGGGTTTACCAACGGTAAAAAGTAGGGCTGCACAGATACCAAGTACAGTACTCGGTACAAGTACGAGTACAGGTACCGATACTTTTGAGTAGGGATGCACCGATACCGATACTAGTATCGGTGCCGATACCGAGTATTTGGGTGAGTACTCGTACTCGCCCAAATGCTCCGATACCTAGCACGAGTACTTCCTGTATCAGGAAGCCGGGCAGCGCATCATTACACGCTGCCCGGTTTCCTGATTGGCCAGGAAACGGCTCCATGCTCTCTCGTCACTTGTGATGAGAGAGCATGGAGCCGACTTCCCGGCCAATCAGGAACCGGGGTAGCGTGCAATGACGCGCTGCCGGGCCAACATTTAATTCCTGTCTTATGGACAGAAGGTTTACTTGATATTGGTTGGCCAGGCTTAAGTGTGTTATTATTTATTGTTATCGGATTTAATATATTCACTATATTGTCATGTGACAGTTTTTATAAAACAACACAGACTAATGATTTCAGGACAGCGGTGGAGCGCCAGAGCCCGGTCCCAGCTGCAACCGCTGCAACACTGGTAGTTCTCCTGAAAATGCCGAGTATCTGCACTGGTACTAGAAAAGTATCGGCGCATCCCTAGTATCAGATGTCACAGCCGCTCACCGACCCCCCATTTTCCAGGCCGGGATTTCTGTCCCCTCGGGAGTGTCTTTTACGTCCGGCAGCTTACGCCAACCAGCTTCACATTCGTGATTTGTGGGTTTTTTTCACGTATATATATTTTTGTCCTGTTCATTATGGAGTATTAATGCTTCATTGTTTGGAGTCAGCACGGTATATAAAATGTAACCACCCGGGGATGGGTAGGTATGATTAAAGGTCTCCTATACACAAGATCCAAGCACAAGGAGTTACATTAACATAAGAGAGGGTTAGTGTTAGGAATACAAGGAGGGTTAGTGTTAGGAATACAAGGAGGGTTAGTGTTGGGGTTACAGGGAGGTTAGTGTTAGGAATATAGGGAGGGTTAGTGTTAGGAATGCAGGGAGGGTTAGTGTTAGGAATACAGGGAGGGTTAGTGTTGGGGTTACAGGGAGGTTAGTGTTAGGAATACAGGGAGGGTTAGTGTTAGGAATGCAGGGAGGGTTAGTGTTAGGAATGCAGGGAGGGTTATTGTTAGGAATGCAGGGAGGATTAGGAATGCAGGGAGGGTTAGTGTTGGGGTTACAGGGAGATTAGTGTTAGGATTACAGGGAGGGTCAGTGTTAGGAATACAGGGAGGGTTAGTTGGGGTTACAGGGAGGTTAGTGTTAGGAATACAGGGAGGATTAGGAATGCAGGGAGGGTTAGTGTTGGGGTTACAGGGAGGTTAGTGTTAGGATTACAGGGAGGGTGTGATACTCGCATCGCGCCTCGGCCAATGGGACGAGCCGTGCGCGCAACTGCGCAGGCGCACCGCGAGACTCCTCCCACTCACGTACGGGGTCCGTCGGTGACAATGCGCAGGCGCGCCGCAAGACTCCGCCCACTCACTCGAGTAGACGGCATAAAGCCGTTTGATCAATTAGGATTGCAGGTAGGGTTAGTGTTAGGATTGCAGGGAGGGTTAGTGTTAGGGTTACAGGGAGGGTTAGTGTTAGGGTTACAGGGAGGGTTAGTGTTATGAATGCAGGGAGGGTTAGTGTTGGGGTTACAGGGAGGTTAGTGTTAGGATTACAGGGAGGGTTAGTGTTAGGATTGCAGGTAGGGTTAGTGTGCTTGCTTGTGTCAGTGTTACAGGCAGAATTAGTGTTAGGGTTACAGGGTGGGTTAGTATTGGGGGACTACAGGGAGGGTTATTGTGAGGGTTACAGGAAGCGTTAGTGTTGAAGTTACATGGAGAGTCAGTGTTAGGATTACAGGGACAGTTGAGGGTTCGTGTCAGGGTTGAAGGCATTGTTAAGGTTACAGGTAGGGTTAGTGTGAGGGGTAACAGTAGGAATTACAGGAAGTGTTAGTTTAAGAGATAGTGTGAGGGTTAGTATTAGGGTTATAGTTAGTGTTAGGCTTACAGGAGGGGTTAGTGGGAGGATTAGAGTTAGATTTACAGGTAGGGTTGTTGTGGCGGTAGGGGGTAGAGTTGGGGTTACAAGTATGGTTAGTGTTAGGATTACACCAAGTGTTAGTTTAAGAGATAGTGTGAGGGTTAGTGTTAGGGTGGCCGGAGGGGTTAGTGTTAGGATTACAGGGAGTGTTAGTGTGAGGGTTAGTATTAGGGTTATAGTTAGGGTGGCAGGTAGGATTAGTGTTAGATTTACAGGTAGGGTTGTTGTGGAGGTAGGGGTAGAGTTGGGGTTACAAGTGTGGTTAGTGTTGGGGTTACAAGGAGGGTTAGTATTAGTTAGAGGGGGTCCCTGGGGTAGAACATAACTGCCTGTGCCGGAGCTCTGTGTTGGAATCTCTCAGCGCTGTTCGGGTGATGAAAGGTAATGTATTATTTTCGGTAAGTAGAAGAATCTTTGTAGATAATTATTTTAGTGTTGAACTTGGTGAATCGGCTACAAGTGTGTAGACTATGAGGGACCCTAGCAGGTTTTTATAATGTTTGATATACACCAGGGGCGTAACTAGAAATCACCGGGCCCCATAGCAAAATTTTGTATGGGGCCCCGTGATTGCTAGTTATGCCCCTTGCAGAGCCCAGCGGAGAGTGACCCTGCAGAGCCCACCATAGACTCTCTATAGTGGGCTCTGCAAGGTCTGAGATCTCTTACCTGTCAGCGCTGTGGTCGCCGGGCCCCGCCTCCTCTGCTATCGACGGGCCCCCGCCTCCTCTTACATCACTGGCCCCACCTGCTCTTAGGTCGCTGGCCAGTGATGTGAGAGGAGGCGGGGTTGCTCTAAGGCGGGCCCCGCCTCCTCCTTCTATCCGAACAACGGGCA
>NW_017306588.1:1394466-1399889 GCF_000935625.1 Nanorana parkeri
CTCATCTGTGGCAGCGGCTGGCTGTCACTGACACAGCTCCGCAGCGGCTCTGAGGGGAAATGCGCCGCGGCCGCTGCTGAGCTGTGTCAGCCAGCACCCTTACATGCCATAGCGACCCTGGCCGGGCCCCCCTGTGCCCGGGCCCCATAGCGGTCGGCTGGGTCGCTATGGCGATTGTTACGCCACTGATATACACAGTAACCTGAGGGCCATGTCAGGTGGGCAGCTCTGTAACTAGGCACACGGACGGCAGAATCACCGAAATTCATCTTTCATTGTCACCGGAGGAGATTCACTCTTCTGAAACTCGGTCATCAGTCGCAATGGAGCCACAATGGGGCCGGTTTGGGAAGGGAAGGAGACGATAAGATGAATTGTAGCATTTCTGTCACTGGCGAGGTGTTGTCACTGCTGAAAGAATCCTCATCTGACACGGGCCTAATGCCGCATATTTTCACGTGTTCCCAGGCAAAAGGCCAACTCTTCACAATGGATGAGTTTTATTTGCAACACAAACATTTTTTAATACATTTCCACGGTCTATTTTTAGATTTAAAAGCCACATGGCGAATCAACAATGAAATGTATTTGTTTTTCCTCAACGGTGCTGGCTTCATTAAATAGCTGTTGAAGTGAAGGAAGCCAGTGTAACAGTCCATGTAGTGACATATTATGAAATATATATATATACACTGAGTGGCCGGATTATTATATACACCGAGTAGTGTATATAATAATCCGGCCACTCGGTGTATATAATAATCCGGCCACTCGGTGTATATAATAATCCGGCCACTCAGTGTATATAATAATCCGGCCACTCGCTGTATATAATAATCCGGCCACTCAGTGTATATAATAATCCGGCCACTCAGTGTATATACATTTATATATAGGTGTATACTGTAAATCTATCTACTGGAGTCCACCAGGTACTTCTGGGGGCTCTGGTGGCAGAATGAGGTGATGGGAAGGTAATTAATGACATGGCCTCCTGTTAAGCAAACCTGTTACTTTGTCTGTTACTTCCAGGTTCACTTCAACACTAATAACAGGTCAGTCTCCTCTCCAGAGACAGTAAAAGAAGGTGTCTGCTGCAACAAATGTGGTAGTTCTGCAGCATGACAGCTAATGTCTTGCTCCTTCCACATTCCACATTCCAGGGATTCCTCCAATGGCCAATTGATACACCACCACACAGCACCCAAACATACGGGTGAAACTCGAATAATTAGAATATCGTGCAAAGTTCATTTATTTCCCTAATGCAACTTAAAAGGTGAAACTAATATATGAGAGAGACTCATTACATGCAAAGCGAGATAGTTCAAGCCGTGATTTGTCATCATTGTGATGATTATGGCTTACAGCTCATGAAAACCCCAAGAACCCCAAATCCACAACCTCAGAAAAGTAGATTATTACATGCAATCAATACAAAAAGGATTGTACATAGAAGAATATCAGACCTCTGAAAAGTACAAGCATGCATATGTACTCAGTACTTGGTTTGGGCCCCTTTTGCAGCAATTACTGCAATTACTTTTGCACGATATTCTAATTATTCGAGTTTCACCTGTGTACAGCTTTGTCCGTAGCAATCAACAACACTATTTGCCCACAAGATTACAAACACCCGACCTTCACACCAAACTATATAGCCAAACGTAGGTGGACCGCCTTAAATTGATTGAGTTCAGGGATTTTCAGTCAAGGGTTTGCTTAAGGTTACACTATCTAAAGACATTTTACACAATTGTACTCTTCCAGCCTTGTGGTAACAGCTTGGTGAAGGTCCTTTTCGGTTCCACCATGACTGTCCCCTGTGTACAAAGCCAGCTCCATAAAGACATGGTGTGACCAGCCCTGACCTCAACCCTACTGAGCAACATTGGAATGAATTTGAACACTGATTGGGAGCCGGGTCTTACATAGTTACATAGTATTTGAGGTTGAATAAAGACATAAGTCCATCAAGTCCAACCTATTGTGTGAATGCATTTATGAGCTGGTGTGTGCGTGTATATGAGTCCATGTGTGATTTTCCTCTTAGTTATACCTGTTCCCCTGAATGTTCTGGTCTCCCAGGAACTCGTCCAGGAGTCTCTTGAATGATTCAACACTCTTAGCTGAAATCACTTCCTGTGGCAGCGAGTTCCAGACCTTAACCGCTCTAACTGTGAAGAACCCCCTGCACCCTGTGTGGTGAAATTTTTTTTCCACCAGTTTTTGGTTGTGCCCTCTGGTCTTTGTTACGGAGCTGACCGGGAACAGTTGCTGCCACCCTTGAATAGTTTATACATGAATATCATGTCCCCCCTTAATCTCTTAACCTCCAACGAGAACATATTTAATTTTAACAGCCTCGTTTCATAGCTCAGGTCCTCGAACCCCTTAATGAGTTTGGTTGCCCTTCTCATCCGACATAAGTACCTGACCTCATAAATGGGCACAAATTCCCACAGATACCCTCCAAAATCTTGTGGATGCCTTCCCCGAAGAGTGAGGGAGGCAGCTCCATATAAATGGCCATGGTAGGGGGGAAACTCTCTATTAATGGCCATGGTGGGAGGAGTTACATAATAATGGCCATGGTGGAGGAGGCAACTCCCTACTAATGGTCATGGGGGGGGCAACTCTATACTAATAGCCAAGTTTGGGTGGGCAACTCCTGAAGCAAGCAAATTACCACTTAACCATTATCTACCAAGCTGATCACTTAAAGTGACATTAAACCCTCAGATTTTTTAACATAAAACAATACTGTAATGTGTGCCTTACTGTAATCCATGGTTGTTTCCCTTCTCTTTGCTGCTCTTCATGTTTGGGGAGAACTTCCCTTTGCAGCTGAGTGCCTCTTCCTGTAGTGCTGGCTCAGGTTGCAAACCTATACACAGACACCATGTATCCATTCCAGAGACAAGGCAATCTGCTGCAAAACAGAAGTTCTGCCCCAGCATGAGAACAGATACGGATCTAAAAGGAAGAGCAGCAAAGAGAAGGGAAACTACCATGGATTACAGTAAGGCGCACATTACACTATTGTTTTATGTTAAAAAATCTGAGGATTTAATGTCACTTTAAGTACAGAGGGGTGCTTGGTGGGTGGGTTCCGGCGCAGCGGGTAAACATGCCAAATGCAGCACTTTTTCTGAGACTCACCATAGACATATTGATTCCCCTGGTACCCCCTGTCCCTTCAGGCATTCCAAATTAAGGTGGAACGACACAGCAAAAACACAGACACTGGATGCTCCATCTGAATGGTCCCTTTTTCTGATTTGCCCAGCATGGGACTAGCTTATATGTTTATGAATGATCTTTTTTGAATGAATTATTCATTTCTTAATTTCATCTTTGCAGGTGATGAAGAAATTGATACAATGTTATATTATGACAAGCACTGAAAGTGGCCGTTTTTGATACACCTGTTTATGCTGTTTGTGTTGCACTTCTCTCCGGTGGTTGGTCGTGTTTTTCATATTTCATTTAGAAGTTTAGGGGTATTTTGTCCACGCGCCATTTGAGAGGATTTTATGTCCTTCGTAGCTCTGATCCTGGGTTTGACCTAAATGTTTTGGCCATGTCTGTGATTTCAATCTCTATCGCCGTGCCACCTCGTGGTCTCCGCAGCCAGGAGACGGTTAATTCTCTAACAATCTTACATGAAGGCGGCTGATAATCTATAGACAAATAATCGCCTCCGAGGATCGCTTTGAAGTTTTTCCGCAGAGTAAACAAACGCCATGGTAAAACATAAGGTGCCTCTAGAGAGAGCCTTTGATTCCTGGGTTGTTTCTGGGACAGGGAATGGGGGGGGATAATTGGGGCGGTGAAAGCCGAGCGATAGAATTTTTGAAGTTAACGTGCGTCGTGCCTCATTACTTTTTAAGAGGTTCAAAATTGCTACATTACTATTCTTAAACAATGGAGAAACATCAAAGCCTTGCTGGTAGAAAGGGGACGGGTACAGGTGTGACAAGCTCCAAGGCCAAATTCTCACCCAACTACAATTTGGTTTGGCTGCTGTCAAGCTGGACCCTATGTTCCCGTTTGTCTCAAAGGGGGCCCGTGATGAGATCCTCTCTAGAAAGACTAGATCTGTCCAACAATCATTGGTTGGTATGGTGCACCCACCTGCATCCTTGCAACCAATGACGCTTTGGGGCCACACAGCATCAGTGTTTGCTAAGATGTTGGTGGACCCACAGCATCTTTGGTGCACCTGCAACAAAGGACTCTTTGAGGCCCAGCCATGAGAATCCTAGCAACCAATGACACCGCATGGGTTTGGTTGGATGTCCGCTAAACCTAGGTTGGCTTTGAAGTGTACTGAACCCCGGCACATTCTGCCCATCACTACTGAAGGGCAAACACAACCAACTGGCCCTTTCATAGGGACAGATTTCTGTTGGCTATAGACTATATACTGCACACAGTGTGGCACATTGCCTCATTGACTGATGGACATGGTGAAAGTTGGGTTTTCCTAGAAGACATGGTTGATTGTGACACACCTTTATATCTTCTGGCATCAGCCTCCTTAGCAGCTCTCAGAATTCTCAGAGCCACAAAGGAAGTCGGTACTGAAAGACTTCCCTCTGTCATACAACGTGATCGCAGATCTGAACGAGGCAGCTACCGTATATAACACCCGGCAGTTGTCACTGGCTATTGGTTGCACTCTGATCCATGTCTGAATGGTGGAACATCTCCATTCAGGGCCACCAGCCTAACATACAGTATATTTGTAGTACTGGCCCCGGGGCAAATGCCTACCTGCCCCCCAACCGATTACTCCCCTGTTCCTGCTGCTTGCAGGTAAGCAGCACTAGAGACACCAATTAAATCTTTATGTTTATCTCTGTGTTTCTCATTGATCATGGACACTGATGGTGGACACTAAAAAACCCCTTATATTGGTGCTCAGAGGGAAGGACGGACCACTTATGCAAAGGGCCTTTTTCCCACTGACCACCAATGTAAGGAACATTATTCCAACTGGTCATATGGCTTTGTACCCACCGACTGAGCTTCAGGTGCTATCACCGTTATTGTCATTGCCCTTCTATTGTCACCATTCCACAGTTGTTGCCCACATATTATATCTGACTGTTTGTTGTCTGTGTATGGTAATAATTGAGTGTTTGTTACTTGCCTATCGTCAGAATTGAAATTTTTTCCCCTATGTATTTCAAGTCAGAACCTTTAAAGGACCATATTACTACAATTTTATATCCTGCAGTTTTTTTACCCTCCATTTTTTTGCTACAGGGGTGCTGTTGAATTTTATTTATATATGGTGACAATAATATATATACACTGAGTGGCCAGATTATTATATACACTGAGTGGCCGGATTATTATATACACTGAGTGGCCGGATTATTATATACACTGAGTGGCCGGATTATTATATACAC
>NW_017306588.1:1399934-1404150 GCF_000935625.1 Nanorana parkeri
ATTATTTGTATACATTAAATTACAAGATTATTACTGAAAATAATTCCCAAGGTATAGAATTGTCAAAAAAGCCAGGAACACCCCCGTCCCTTGTAATGTGATTGTGTAGATTAAAAGTAATGCTGATGGTTGCCAGCACGTTGATTCCAGATAAGTGAAATATCGTCATCGGGTGGACGGACCCTTTAAGCAGGTGAGAACTCCGCCCTAAGTTTCCGCTCTGCAGCTTTCAGTTAAAGCACCTTGATTCCTTTACATGTTCAATTATTCAAGGCCGGTGAAATGGGATATTGTGAGAAGTACAAGATCTGGTCCCTCTCACTGCCCCGTACACAAAGGCTGCCCAAATACAAGTCCCCCCGAATGACCCGACACTGACAGCTGCTGAATATTCGCCCGCCAGGACCGAGGAGGAGGAAGCGGAGCGGCTCCCAACACAGGAGACAAAGGCAAACTTTTTATTCCATCCATTCCTATCAGTATCAGCTGTCGGACGGGCCTACGTTATGATCGCACCTGCACGGCCGTCTTTTCGAGGTCACATACCAATCTGCCCTAACCGAGCCCTCCCCTTGTATTACAGATACAATATGTTACATTCCTGCCTTTGTTCCCACACAAAATGGATTCAAGTCCATGTCCAAGATAAAATATGCTCCGGTAACTCAATCACACGCTGCTACTTTGGTAGCCACCATGACAATGGGAATGTGAGATGGCTGACCCCGGTGACCCTTTGCATTCCTTCTCAGTGTCCTTCCTGACCTCTGCAACCCGGCCACAAGGACACAGCGAGTCCGCGTCCCCAGAAAGTGTGGGGAGCCAGAGCCACGGTCATCAATGAGCCATTCATTCTATATTAAGTGACAGACATAATGGGGATACATGTGGCTCTCCTGGAGACTCTCTACATACATGGCCTGATTTATACTCTGCACTTCTGAACCATCTAATGGACCCTTGCTCAGCCTTATGTCTGCATAATGAGACCCTCAGGCCAGGGACCCCCAGACCCTCCGGACTTTATCATCTACTTTTATTAACAAAAAATTGTGGTGGGGTTAAAGGGAACCTAATGTGAGCTGTGAAGGCAGATAAATGTCATGGAAATACTACTGAAACCCATTGCTGGCTCTGCATGCCACTCTCTCTCTTTATTCTGTGTCTCCCCTTTCTTTCTTTCTTTCTTTTCTTTCTTTCTCTTTCTTTCTTTCTTTCTTTCTTTCTTTCTTTCTTTCTTTCTTTCTTTCTTTCTTTCTTTCTTTCTTTCTTTCTTTCTTTCTTTCTTTCTTTCTTTCTTTCTTTCTTTCTTTCTTTCTTTCTTTCTTTCTTTCTTTCTTTCTTTCTTTCTTTCTTTCTTTCTTTCTTTCTTTCTTTTCTTTTCTTTTCTTTCTTTCTTTCTTTCTTTCTTTCTTTCTTTTCTTTCTTTCCCTCCATTCCCCCTCTACCACCCCTCTCTTTTCCCAAGCTCTCTAGTCTGTGTCCCCCTCCTTTGTGACCTTTTCAATATCTATATCTTATTGTTATATTTTTTCTTTCCATTTCCTTTCCTTCCTATTCTCTTTCTCTCTCCCCTTTCTTTTATTTTTTCATCTCATTGTCTCTCCACATCTTTCTTCATTGTTCTCTTTCTCTCTTTTTCTTCCTTTCTTTTTTTTCTTTATCTTTCCTATATTCCCCCTTCCTCAACCACCTCTTTCCTTTTCCCACTCTATCTCTCTCTCTATCTCTCTCCCCTCTATATAACCTAATGCCAATTAACATGTTCAGCTTATAAAAGTATCAACTGCCGCTTTTATTTCACCAGATTTGACTCTCTTCTCTCTCCTTTCTTTCTTTTTCTTTCTTTCTTTCTTTCTTTCTCTCTTTTTTTCTTTCTTTCTTTCTTTTCTTCTTCATTCAAATGAGGGTGGTAGGTTGTAGAGACCAGTCTCTCTCTCTCTCTCTCTCTCTTTCTGTTCTCCATCCTCATTGTTAATACTTCTAATGATCTCATGCTGACCCCTGCTCTGATGGCCACGGGAAAGGTTTTAATCAGTTGCTTGTTGCACTGAAGGGATGTTGGCAACACAAACCCAGATAGCAAGCATTTAAGCTGCAAGTTTGAAAATGACTTGCTGAAGTATTGCAAACTTTCCAAGCTTCACAATTTTGTTGCACAATTACAGCAAGTCTGCATTGCAAGTCTCCAGACCAGCGTGCTGTAACACTCGCAGAGCTCTTGCTAAGACCTGCAGGACTCTTGCTATAGACTTGCCGAGCAAATTTGCTACAAATTCAAAAAGTGTCGCCTAGGACTTGTGCTGCGAGTGTTCTGCAAGTCTACAACCTGCCAGGAATGTGCGCAGCAAGATAACAAGAATTACAATTTAACCCGGACACAAGTTTGCGGCAAGTTATCCTCGCTATCTGGGAAGTTGCATCTCTGGTTCTTCCTTTGTGACTATAAACGTAATAATGGATATTTTAAGAACCGCATAAGACTGGTGATGAAGTTGAACAGTATTTGTAACCTGTAAATAGGACATTGTAACACCTCTGCTCTCAGCTTTATATTTGTAGGGAGGAAGTGCAGTTCAGGTTACCAGAGTCAGTCTTGTTACTGTATTAAAGAAAGAGACTTGTAGATCAACCACTAGATGGAGCTCTCACTGGCTCAGTATGTCCTGATACTTAAAGGATAAGTTCACCTTTTGCAAAAATTTAAAGAAATGCATAATTAAAGGAGAACTACGTGGTTTAGGGCTTTTCCCCATAGTTCTCCTGAGGGAAACGGGAGGACACAAACTAGCGTCCTCCCGTCACCCAAAGCTCAGTATATGGCGAGCTACAGCTCATTATATACTGAGACGCCGCAGCCGGGACGGATCCCGACTTTACTCTCGAAATCCACCCAGCTGCGGGATTGACAGCTGGCTCTGCCTATCTAGGGGCAGAGCCAGCTGTACCCGCCCCCTCCCCCGTCCGTTCCGCCAGTCAGCACTGGAGGAGTGGACAGGGGAGGGGGGAATCCCTGCAGGGAGCCGTGAGTGACAGTCACAGCTCTCTGCAGGGATAGATCGAGAAGTGAGCGAGCGCCTGTATGTGTTCGCTCACTTCCCGATCTATTGAGCCGACCTGTGACAGTCTCATTGTCACAGGTCGGCTAGAACTATGAGGCTGAGTGATTTTCACTCGCCTCATAGTTCTCCTTTAATAATATATATTCAAAAATATGCATTTCTTTAATATTTGCATTCAAGCCTGGAAAGCATTGCAATTGTGATCACTCGATCACAGCTGCAAAGGTCAGACTTCTGCACACTCTCTCCCAGGCAGAGCTCGTACTGAGGTATAGAGTTTCAGTTATTAGAGATGTAGGGAAGGACGGCTGGACTTCAAACTGCATTAAATCACCTCATAGAGCGTCCAGCCATCCTCGCTCTAGGTAGAGCTGCCCATATTCCTGCATCTACCTACAGGCCCGGCGCTACCGCAAGGCAACATGCGCGGCACCTCTGGCAGTCGCCGGCCAGCTAAATTAGGACCCCCACCTGGAGCTCCTCCCACCGGACCAGCGCTGACTCGCCGCTGCTCTCCCGCACCGAAGGTAAGTGGGCGCAAAAATGCAACTTTGCCTGTGTAGGCAAAAATCCTAGCACCGGCCCTGTCTACCTAGAGCGAGGACGGCTGGACGCTGTATGATGTGATTTAATGCAGTTTGAAGTCCAGCCGTCCTTCCCCCACCTCTCCTAACTGAAAATCCGTACCTCAGTACGAGCTCTGCCTGGGAGAGAATGTGCAGAAGTTTGAGCTTCGCAGCTGTGATCGAGTGAATGCAAATATTAAAGAAATGCATATTTTTTTCTTAAATATTATTAATTATCCATTTCTTTAATTTTTGCAAAAGGTCAACTTATCCTTTAAAACCAAAGAAGAAAAGAAAGCGTACTTTCTTTTTCACGTGTCGTGTATTTTTTTTTACATTTCTTTAACTTTATTTTGCCTTTAGAACATTTAGAAATTAAAAAAAGTAAAATGAATCCTTCAGAAAAAAAAAGGGGTAAACCAATAGACACATAGTTTAATCGCAACAATCAGACTAGACCATTGCCCCCCCCCAGTGCTGGGACAAGGTCAGCACAGGGCGAAGATGCCAAACCCCCCCCACACACACCTCCCCGGTGTCACTCTGGGGGAACTCTGTAGCAGACTTGGTGGCCCTGTTGGGGATGAG
>NW_017306588.1:1404440-1405275 GCF_000935625.1 Nanorana parkeri
GGAAAGTTGGAGGCTACTACAGCGGCTAGGGGCATTTTTTTTAAGTTGTGGGGAACTGTGGGGGCCCATTGGGGGCTGAATTCAGTAGATAATCTACCCCTTTTCACATACTTCAGCTTTTTTTTAACTACTGCACCACTGGGAAGGTAAATTTTTTTCGCTCCACGGTCATGTGATGAGTCAAATGATTGGGAAGTGGAAGTATGAGACGTCAATCCCTGGCGGGCACCCATACTGATGCCAACTCGGAAATATTGACCAATGTACAAAGCCTAGCACAGAGTTTTCAAAGACAAATGTAAAATTGATCCAGCAGAATGAGGGGCAATTTGGCAAAATGCCCCTGAGGCATCATAGACTCTGCGCCACGGCAGAGCTCACACCTAGAACTTGTGGCAAAAAAGCCAAAAAAAAAACCCTGGCGTCCATTCCGCTATATTCTATAGATGCCATGAGGTGAGCAGAGCGCCATAGCCATACGGATTGACAGCAAAATGAAGGAATGGAGAGGAAGGATTTGGTGTTGGAGAAGGTTCACCCCTGGTCCTGTGTTTCTCACATGTGCAGTAGATAAGTCCAAGGTTGTTTTCCTGGTTCCCAGTGACAATCATGACTTTTCTTATCATCTCATAGAGGGATCTTCCAGCTGACTGCCTTGGATATCTCATTCTGACACACAGAGACAGGTTTGAAGGAAAACGTTTAACCCGCTGAGCTTCCTGCACCCCGGAGCGATAATTTTACCAAATGTCCTCCAATGATCTACAAATACAGAAGATTATTTTACAAATATTGCAGTTTGCGGACCTTCTATGAAGAAGTATTTTTGAAAAAA
>NW_017306588.1:1405328-1415455 GCF_000935625.1 Nanorana parkeri
GTTCAATGTGTCTTAGTAATAGTAACACTTTGACCGCATTAGTGATACATTCTTATAACTTTTGCAGTAAAGTCTGACTTTCTGGGCTCTGAGGCTACTTGAGCTGCACGGAGATGAAAGACTAAACCTAAAAGTTAAGTATTAATAAAGTGAAGACGCTGCGCTAGAGTTCGCTCTTCCTATATGTTGGGTGATCCTTGCGCCTGCTTGATTGGTTATGACAGTGTCATTGGTTGCTATGATGCTATCGGCTGGACTGCACAATGCCATTCATTGATAGGAGGCAGGCAGGCACACCACAACAACCAGTGATGCTATGAGGCCCACCAGCACCTTAGCAACCAATGATGCTGTGCAGTCCACACAGCATCATTACTTGCTAGGGTGCTTGTAGCTGGCCTGCACAGCATTCTTGGTTGCTATGGATTCAGGCGGGTGCACCTAACAACCAAATACACTGTGGGGTCTCCTTAGGGTTCCCACCTTTTCTTCAAGCGAAACCCGAACACTCAAACGACCAGCAGACATTTTTTTGGGAGAATGAGTGGTGGCTTATTCATATGTAAATAGCTCTGCCCATTCATATGTAAATATCACAGTTAAGACTATTTTCAGTCGGGGGCCAGTAGCCCTTATCTTAACTTTGGTTGCCCCTGTCTGCCTGACATCTTGTGTCCGGGTTTCTACTGCCATGAAACCCGAACACAGCATTCAAAACCCGAACTGTCCGGGTGAATCCTGGACAGGTGGCAACCCTAGGTCTCCTATGCCATAGCAAGCAATAATGCTGTGGGGGCCATGCAGTATCATTGGTTGCTTGGGCACAGAGGCAGGATGGCTGGCAAGTTACCTGACCACATTGATCACCCATTCATTGAACTGTGAACATTTTGGGTTCGGGTTGAACTCTTGGTCAATCTGAACCACAAGCTCATCCCTAATTATTTAAGGACAGCTGCAGATTTAAAAAGATTGAAAAGGACTTTTGAAATTACATCATCATGTTAAAGCTTCTATGAGAGTTAGGGATTCGAATGAAAATTTGTACGGAACTCTACACACAATCTTGCAATGAGACTCAATCACCTCTATGGCAATGCGTAGCCTGTGCGCGGACCAGGATGGAGTGACCCTTTAAAGTGAGACAACCTGAACCATTTCCCACCACCGCTGTACCTCGTCGCAGTGGCGGTTTTACCTCAGGAAACCTCCAGGCGTGTTTGCATGAGAGGCGATCATCTCATCCCTCCCCCTCAATGTTCCAGGCAGCTCGGGGTGACAAAACCCTTTCCTCGCGTTGCACAGTGCTCTGATTTATCTATTCATGGCTCTGCTGCCATTGGAAGCTGCAGCTACTGATGAAAAGATGTACCCAGGCCAGTGCGGGGGCCCGAATCCAGCGGGCGCCGCGCCAGCCTGTCATTGGTGGAACAAACACACCCCTACAGTACCCAGCAGTCACTGTTCCTTATCTAACGATGTTCTTTTCTCTTCTTCTTCGTCCCCTTTGTCTTTATTTATCCCAACTACATTGGGAGAATCGCAGTTCAATCGGGCACAGAGAGCCTGAAAAAGACATTGAGAAGCGGCAGAGGGGGGAAAGGGGGGGGGAACGTATCTGAGCTTTAGAGAGACCCCACACAGATTCCACCGCCGGCCGAGCGCTGGCAGCTCTCATTGACGTTCCGGCATGTCCAGGGCAACAGAGCGGCTGCAACGAGTGTGGCAAAGTTAATACCATTTGCCTGTGCGGTGCTGCAAGGCTGCCGATACATGGCCCATTTTTAGCAGGTCAATCGCACTACTAATATCTCTAATGATTATTCCACCGACGCTTTACTCCACAAACCGGTCCCAAATATACCAACAAAAATCTTGTAGGGGCGCAAAAAATTGGCATTGTCAACTCTTGGAAGAATCCCATGATGAATATAATATCAAATGAAGTAAACATGGATTAGGAGAAATGATAAGTATCGAATGATAAAAGTGATTTGTTTGATGGAATATGGGAACCGAGATACAGTACAGAGCGTACAGGTGAAACTCGAATAATTAGAATATCGTGCAAAGTTCATTTATTTCACTAATGCAACTTAAAAGGTGAAACTAATATATGAGAGAGACTCATTACATGCAAAGCGAGATAGTTCAAGCCGTGATTTGTCATAATTGTGATGATTATGGCTTGCAGCTCATGAAAACCCCAAGAACCCCAAATCCACAACCTCAAAAAAGTAGACTATTACATGCAATCAATAAAACAAGGATTGTACATAGAACAATATCGGACCTCTGAAAAGTACAAGCATGCATATGTACTCAGTACTTGGTTTGGGCCCCTTTTGCAGCACTTACTGCAATTACTTTTGCACGATATTCTAATTATTCGAGTTTCACCTGTATATATGGACGGAAGGGTATTGATTCTATATGGATGTGGGTACCAACATCCCAGCACACCATCTAAAGAGAGGATTAGGAGACTTTCAAGGTACCAAAGATGGTTCATAAAATATATACAATGAAGTGAAAAATAAAAAAACATTTATGGCAACAAACATAAAATTGTATCGAATTCAGTCCAGTCACAACAAGACTTAATAAGGCAACCTAGATCAGGGGTGCCCATTAGGTAGATGGTGATCTAGCAGTAGCTCTCAGAGCTGATGCTGGTAGATCAGGAAGGGGGGAATGGCGGCCCCTTTATTCCATTTTGGTATATTTATTTAGCTGTGCACACATGATTACCTATTAGCCCGAGTCTGCTGAGCCGAGCTCCCTGACACCTTTCTGGTGGATTCTGGGGGTTGAACCGCAATGTATTACATCAAAGAATATTAGTTTACACAGCAAAATACAGCAAGGTGAGCCAGGAGAGAGTGCAGGGAGAGACAGACAGGATAGAGAGGAAAGACAGCCAGGGGTGAGAGAGCGAGGAGAGACAGCCAGGAAAGAGAGCGAGGAGAGACAGCCAGGAAAGAGAGCAAGGAGAGACAGCCTGGGAGAGAGAGGAAAGACAGCCAGGGGAGAGAGAGAAGAGAGACAGCCTGGAAAGAGAGAGAAGAGAGACAGCCTGGGAGAGAGCAAGGAAAGACAGCCTAGAAAGCAAAGAGAGACAGCCAGGAGAGAACATGAGGAATGACAGGCAGGAGAGAGAGAGCGAGGAAAGACAGCCAGGAGAGAGAGGAGTGACAGCCAGGCGGATGAGCAAGGAGAGACAGCCAAGAGAGAGAGAGCGAGAAGAGAGAGCCAAGAGAGAGAGAGTGAGGGAGTTTTTTTTCCGTTGGTAGATCTCATGTAGCTCGTCATTTGAAAAGTAGATCTTAACACAAAAATTGTGGGCACCCCTGACGTAAGTAGAACTGATGTGAAAACATTTTTTAGTTTTGGATGGAGTGGAGGGAGATTAGACCTCCTGACAGGTTTTCATTGCTGTTTGTGTCTCCTTTAGGGAGATTCACCCTCTCTATTTGTCCTAGTGAATGTTATCACTGAAAGTGAAAGAAAATCCCAAATATCGGGTTGTTACCAGAACAGGAACAGATGGGAAATCTTCCAATGGGGACCACCAGCGATTTCCCTCACTTTAGAAGGATTTGTTCTCACTTCCTGTTGTGGCTATCAGGCAGGAAGTAAAGGGAAATCTCCCTAATGGGGCGCAGAAAAAAAAATGCACCAGGTTATAACTCTCCTTTACCCCATCCAAAACTAAAAACCAAAGTTTTGCTGCAGTTTTATTTGAGGTTGTCTTACACTGGGTTCACACCTAGGCGTATTGAATATGCGCGTTTGTCGCGCGTGTGCGTCGCGCGTTTTTACCGACAAACGCGCGTTTCCGTGGGCTACTTGGCTGTATCCCAATGGAAACGCGAGACCAAAACGCCCCAAAGAAGTACATGTACTTCTTTGGGCGTAGGCCGTTTTGTAGCGCGTTTAGACGGGCTGAAATACGCCCAGGTGTGAACCAGACCCATAGGAAATAATGGGATTTCTGTGTTTGAGCGTTTTGCAGAGCGTTCGAACGCGCTACAAAACGCCCAGGTGTGACTGTGTGTGAGCCGTGTGGTGACTTGTCTCAATTTGATACAATTTTATGATTGTTTAAACACAAAATGTATTCATTTTTAACTACATTATGGGGGTTATTCATAAAGCTGCTGAAGACAGCCGAGTGAATAACCCAGCGGAAGTAGGTACACTTGCTCAGTACAACATATTTCAGCCGTACATTTGGTCAGCCGGACATACTCTGCATGTTCGGTCAGGACTTCGACTCAGCCGATCACTCGCTGCCGCTCGCCCCTATTCTCATATATTCTCAGAGGGACCGAACGGCAGAGAGTGAATAGCCGAATACCGAAGAAGCCGGGGTACATAGAAAATCAATGAAATTAGTTTTTAAAAAAAGGGTGAAAAAATATTGTTACCATGTACAAGTGAAACTCAAATAATTAGAATATCGTGCAAAAGTAATTGCAGTAATTGCTGCAAAAGGGGCCCAAACCAAGTACTGAGTACATATGCATGCTTGTACTTTTCAGAGGTCCGATATTGTTCTATGTACAATCCTTGTTTTATTGATTGCATGTAATAATCTACTTTTTTGAGGTTGTGGATTTGGGGTTCTCGGGGTTTTCATGAGCTGTAAGCCATAATCATCACAATGATGACAAATCACGGCTTGAACTATCTTGCTTTGCATGTAATGAGTCTCTCTCATATATTAGTTTTACGTTTTAAGTTGCATTAGTGAAATAAATGAACTTTGCACGATATTCTAATTATTCGAGTTTCACCTGTAAATAAATAGTACTATTCAAAAAGAAAGATTTAAAAAAAACAACAATTGGGCGGAGCTAGCCGTGACAGCTAGCTCTGTCCAACCGTTTGCTATTGGCCAGCACCTGCTACAGTCTTTGAGCAGGTCACAGCCAATGAATAACTTGGCCCAGTTGTGATTGCTTAATGACAACAGCAGGCTGTTCGCTCCGCTTCGGGTGTCACTTTGGCTCAGTCGAGCCAAAGCATATGCCTTCGGCTCGGCTGAGCCTCTCTGCCTCCTTCGGCCACTGTACGGGCTATAGTGAATAGCCTGTACAACAGCCCTTCGGTTCGACTGAACCGAAGGGCTCCGGCGGCCGACGGATCAGCTGAAGCTATGGCTGGATCCTTCGGCTCCTTCGTGAATAACCACTTATATGTGTTTTATGAGTCTCCTCACCATCTCTTTACATGTTTTGCCAAAGCTCCAGTACAAATTTAGAATTTACAAAGTACCTTCTCAGGGATCTGACTGTAATTTGGGGCCACGGGCGAGTGCATGGAAAGAGCGTCATTCATACTGCATCCCCTGTAAAAGAAAAACTATAGTATATGCAGCGGCGTCCCGAGGCTGGGTGACACCTGGAGCGGTAACCGAGTGTCACCTCGCCGAGACGTCATCGCGCACGCGTGGCAGTATTCTGATACCTACCGGCGGCCATCTTGGTGATGGACGCTGGCAGAGAGAGGAGGGGACAGTCACCCGGCGGGATGAGGTATGCCGCCGGGCCCCCTCCTCTCTCCTGATACTGTCGGGCGTTCGGTCCATGATCGGGCGCCTGACTTTTCAGAGGGGGGTGACACCAAAATTACTTTGAGTCATTTTGGTGTCACCCCTCCAATGGTGGCACCCGGAAGGGGGCCGCACCCCCCGCAACCCCCTTGTGACGCCACTGAGTATATGGAACATACATATCAAAGCCCAATTCCGGTCTACATTAAGAAAGAAAATGGTGCCTGAGCTTTATTAAAAGAAAAAGCAGCTCAGGTTGGAATGCGCACTTCCTCTCCACTGCTGTCTGGATCAACAGGTAATACAACCATTACTTTAACTGCTGTGTTAAGACTTTTCCCCAATATTCCACAGTATGACGCACATCACCAACTGTACACTGTCCCCTCAGAGTTTTATAAAATGTCCGACCTTTATTCAGATCCATAAAACCTTCTGTCTAGTGTCACCCGTTACATTTTAGAGGGAGGTACATCTTTTCATCTCTCCAACTTTTCTATTTTATTCCTTCCTTTTGTTCCAATGATCTCATATTACTTCCTCCTGTAACTAACAAATGTTTCCCTACAGAATAACCCCTGCCCAACATGTTTCACCCACAATGGGGCTTCATCAGGGGTCTGTGTAATTGTGTGTCATGGGAGGATTTGTTTGACACATTGAGCACTTTGACACACAATTGCACAGACCCCTGATGAAGCCCTAATGTTGATGTACCGCCCTCTACAATGTAACGGTTGCCACTAGCTGGAAGGTTTGAATGATCTGAATAAAGGTCGGACATTTTATAAGACTCTAAGGGGACAGTGTACAGCTAGTGATGTGCATCATACTGTGGAAAATTGGACAAATCGAGACCCCAGAGATATTATGAATGATTTGTATGTGTTTCCTGTTTCCGGTGGGAGGAGCCTATCTCTCTAATGCTGTCCTGGAAGGTGACTAGAGAAACAAATCTCCTTGTACAACAATTTTTGGGAAGATGATAGTGAAAGCCTTGAGAATTGATTTAGTGTTAATACTTCTAACAGATGTCATCATTAGGGATGAGCGTCATTGGTTGACTGGTGGATGGCACAGAGTCATTGGTTGACTTATGGGTTGCATAGAGTCATTGGCTGACTGGTTGTTCAGCCTCACTGCATCATAGGTTGACTGGTGGTTCAGTTACACAGTGTCATTGGCTGACTGGTGGATTGCACAGCATCATTGGCTGACTGGTGGATTGCACACCATCATTGGGTGACTGATGGTTCAGTTGCACAGAGTCATTGGTTGACTGTTGGATTACACAGAGTCAGTAGTTGACTGATGGTTCAGTTGCACAGCATCAGTGGCTGACTGGTGGATTGCACTGCATCATTTGTTGACTGGTGGATTGCACTGCATCATTGGTTGACTGGTGGATGGCACAGAGTCATTGGCTGACTGGTGGATTGCACAGAGTCATTGGCTGACTGGTGGATTGCACAGAGTCATTGGCTGACTGGTGGATTGCACAGAGTCATTGGCTGACTGGTGGATTGCACAGAGTCATTGGCTGACTGGTGGATGGCACAGAGTCATTGGCTGACTGGTGGATGGCACAGAGTCATTGGCTGACTGGTGGTTCATGAATTGAGTGGTGAATTGCATACTATCATTGATTGCTAAGATGCTGGTGACCCCTCAGTGTCATTGCTCGTTATGGTGCACCCCCTCTGCCTTCTAGTGGTCAATGACACTGTGTGGTTCAGCTGCTAGGACACAGTTGGCCCTGGGTTCAGCCAACACTTAAGGTGCCCATACACTGCACGATTCTCGTACGAGAATCGCGGGAAATCCTGCGATCGTACGAAATGTTTCTACTGTACGGTCGCAAAGTCTTTTGTCTAAGGAGCATGCTAGAAAACCAGCCGGAAATCTTACGATTTTCGGCTGGTTTGAACGATGCTTGGGAGACAAATGCCGAACGGGCCGATGTGCGCATGCGCACACTGCCCATTCAGCATTGCGGTCATCGGAGGCACGCCCCTCAGGGGGGCGGGCTTGCAATGATCGCAGGTACCATCTGCCTGTCCAAGATGGGCAGATCGTACGTTTTTAAAATTACTTTACATACATCGCAAGACTAAGGTCTTGCGATGGTTGTGAAGTGTATGGCCACCTTTAGTTGTTGGCTGAACCTAGATTCTTCGGGTTCGGTGAATGTCCGAGTGAAACTAACCCAGGCCAGTTCACTTATTAATATTCATCATATAGGTCATTTTTTATTTTGCCCAAAGTTCCACTTTAAAGGAGAACTATGGGGGGGGGGGGGGGGTTTTCGCTCCCACCTCTGGCTACAGCGCTGACTGGCGGAACGGACGGGGGAGGGGGCGGGTACAGCTGGCTCGGCCTCTAGATAGGCAGAGCCAGCTGTCACTCACGCAGCTGGGCGGATCCCGACATCGATGTCGGGATCCGTTCCGGCTGCGGCGTCTCAGTATACAAAGAGCTGTTGCTCGCGGTATACTGAGCTTTGGGTGACGGGAGGACGCTAGTTTGTGTCCTCCCGTTACCCTAAGGAGAGCTATGGGGAAAAGCCCTGACCCCATAGTTCTCCTTTAAGTAAACAGTATGCGGCTCTTCCTGGTACTGTTTTACAGCCGCCCACAGTTGAGGTTGGGTTGGGAGGTTGGGTTGGGAGGTTGGGTTTTCAGTTTAGATATATACAATACAGTCTTTATGGGCGCAAGTTCAGTCTTTCAGCCAATTGTTAAAACCCAGGTTCATAGTAAGTACTGCGCTATGTGTATATTCATCCGGTGAACCAATGAAATGTCAACTTCCTGCTCCAAAGTCACACTTTGGCCTCCTCCCCTCCCCCCCAAAGTATTCGCCTTTCTACTACACTGGGCTGGGGACCCTGAGATCCGGGGTGTATTCCCAGAGATCCTGAGGTTCTGGAATGACATCATATTTACTATAATTCCGCCATTATCAGTGAGTGTTTTTCGGCTGGTGGGCGGCGGCGCAGAGCGGATCCTGTGTGGTCGGTTTTGGAGGAATGTTCCAAGGACTTCTGATGAAAAGAATCTAGCTGGTGATGTGCGGTCCTTGGACAAGACGCTAGTAAATATTCTCTGAGTCCAGTCACAACACTCGGCCAAACATTTGCGCGTTCTTTCATTTCACCAAATTCTGCTCTAATCCTCCCGCCGGGCAGACACAATATCAACACAGAGACACGGCACTTAGAGCTAAAGCAAAATACAGCCGATTCATCCCTTTGTATCTTATGAGAAATGCCACATCAAAGCATTAATCCATCACTAAATGCGTTGGTGTAAATAAGCAGCGTAAGTACCTGAATCTAACCTGGTATCAGCCGCCCGCAGTCCCTGTACAGCAGAGCTCAGGCTGGGAGAGCGAGAAGCACCACAAGAAACCATACAGTTGTGTGTGTGGCAGTGCAATGAGCATGCTTATAGGAGGAGAGAGCAGAGTAGAGCTGGCCATACACCTTACAACCATCGCACGACTTTCGTTGTGCGATGGTTGTAAGGTCATTAAAATTTCGTACGACCCGCCCATCTTGGGCAGGCAGATCGTACTTGCGATCATCGCAAGCCCGCGTCGCTGAGGGGAGGGCTTGCCGATGATTGCGCACACCGGCCCGTGCGGCTTTCGTCTTCCGAGAGTCGTGCGACCGTACAGTAGATGCCCATACACCGGCCGATTATCATACGATCACCCGAGATTATGGTACGATAATCGGCAGGTGTATGGGCACCTTAAAGGAAATCCTGCGATCGTACGAGAATCGTGCAGTGTATGGAAGGCGTGCGACCGTTTCTACAGTACGGTCGCACGTCTTCCGTCGAACCAGCAGGCTAGAAAACCCGCCGGGAGTCGTACGATTCTCGGCGAGTTAGTGGCCTGCTGGCTCGACAACTGCCGAACGGGCCAGGGTGCGCACGCGCACACAGCCCATTTGCAGTCATCTTAAGCCCGCCCCTCATTGCAGTCATCGTAAAGCCCGCCCCTCAGGGGGGCGGGCTTGCGATGATCGAGAGTACGATCTGCCCGTCCAAGATGGGCAGATCGTACGTTTTTTTAATCACTTTACAACCCTCGCAAGACCTTAAGAGAGATGAGCTCATCAGTGTACGGGAGTTCAGCTTTGGCAGCCTGCAATCAGGGACGGATTTCCCACAAGGCCATCCAAGGCCCGGCCTCGGGGCAGCAGGGAGTAGAGGGGCAGCAGGGAGTAGAGGAGCAGCAGGGAGTAGAGGGGCAGCAGGGAGTAGAGGAGCAGCAGGGAGTAGAGGGGCAGCAGGGGTGTGGAATTCCTATCTCCCGATGTCCGGGTCATGCAGTTCTGGGCGCCGGGCGGGTAGCTGTTTTCTACATTTAGCCCGGCTTTGGGCAAGCAGAGCTAAATGTACAGGGGGGGAAGCCGTCACTTGTTTTGTACGAGTGATCTCTGCCATGTCACCGAGATCACTTGTATGCAGCCCGCCATTCTCCATGGTGGGGGCGGGGGGGTGGGGGGGTTGGCAGGTAGGGGGGCACATTGAGGAACCTGGCCTTGGGGCAGCAGAGAGAG
>NW_017306588.1:1416491-1419293 GCF_000935625.1 Nanorana parkeri
CATTGAGGAACCTGGCTTTGGGGCAGCAGAGAGAGTATATCCGGCCCTGCCTGTAATCCTTCTTTATACCCAACGGCCATCATGGCTTGCACAGCAGCTGAAGCTGAACGGAGCGATTTCGGTAAAATGTATTGATGAAATGACAGACAATAGCTGTCGGGGGAAATTTTGCCTTAGTGGGGACTCTTAGGCCTTGTTCACACCGAGCGCGTTCCAGGAGCGGAGCAGCTACAGACCGGAGCAAAACTGCGTCCAGTGTATTCCAATGGTATTTTTTAGCTCCAGTTCACATCGCAGCGTTCAGTTCCAGAGCAGGTAAAAAAAAAAACTGAAAGCCATTTTAAACTATTTTTTTTTTTTACCCAAAACGGCCCGGAACGCATCAAAAACGCGGGGAAAACGCGGCACAACCCACTGCACTGCGTGTGCAGAAACTCATGCAGATCTGCTCTGCATTTGGTGTGAACAAGCCCTAAGGGGTGAAGAGTTTGGAGAAGGGAACAATCTAAGACAACAGAGCTGATTTGGAAAAATTCTCCAATTCAGCTCACTTTCCAGTTCAGCGATGTTGTCCTAGATCAGGAGGTCTCAAACCTCCGGCCCCCCGGCTGTGGTGGAACTACAAATCCCATGAGGCATGGCAAGATTCTCACAGCCACAGACATGACTCCCGAAGAGAGATGCATCATGGGATTTGTAGTTTACACCACAGCTGGAGGCCCGGAGGTTTGAGACCGCTGTCTTAGATTGTTCCCTTCTCCAAACTCTTCACCCTTTTGTGAATAACCCCCTTAGAGTTCTTTTGTATTTATCAATGAAGTCTGCGAATAGCAGCGGCGGGCTTCATTCGCACTGACGCCACTGCTGGCATTCCTGAGAATCAAAGTGGAAGCTGACTGTCATCCTACGGCTGGGCGCGCCTGCGGCATCATCGGGCCGAGCGAGCGCACTTTAATGGGAAGGTCTGATCAGGGGCGTCCCGAGGCTGGGAGACACCCGGAGCGGTAACCGAGTGTCACCCCGCTGAGACGTCACTGCGCATGCACATGACGTCACCACGCGCGTGCGTGACGACGTCATCGCGCACGCGTGGCAGTATTCTGATACCTGCCGGCGGCCATCTTGGTGATGGACGCCGGAAGAGAGAGGAGGAGACAGTCACCCGGCGGGATGAGGTACGCCGCCGGGTCCCCTCCTCTCTCCTGATACTGTCGGGCGTTCGGTCCGTGACCGAGCGCCCGACTTTTCCGAGGGGGGTGACACCAAAATGACTGCGAGTCATTTTGGTGTCACCCCCTCCAATGGTGTCACCCGGGTGCGGGCCGCACCCCCCGCGTGACACCACTGGGTCTTATGTGCCCAAAACTGCCAATCTATATTGCAATAAAAGAATCGGAGAGCAGTCGTAAAAACCAGACGGTGATGTCCATAACTGCGTTGCACCCGCGATCAGCGTGTCACGGGATGCAGTGCACCGGCTCTTGCAGTGTTCACCCCCAGGGGTACAGATCTCCAGTTAGGGGGGTGGAGAAGAGGCACCTGGCCTACGATTGCGGTAATGTCACTGCCACGTCTGCCTTAGGGGCAGATGGGACTTGTAGTAACTTCTATTCACTGTTTCTGGAACTTGATGACGTGGCTGTGTGGGCGGAGCCTTTTATTAATACAATAATGATCCCCCAGGACAATGCACCCCACCATTCAGGAAAGGGGGGTATGCGCAGGGCAGCCATCAGGGGGATACGGACGATACTCATGTAAGGGGCCCGGGCAGCCCGCCCGGGCCCTTTACATGACTATCGGTCGACTGTGAAGAGGCGAGGAGGCGGAGGACTGGCCCTAGCAGCGCAGGGCCCCAGCATTGCCGCTCCAGCGGCTTCGAGACAAGCTGGGGCCCCATCAGTGATGCTGCTCGCCTGATGTCGTACTGGCCGGAAGTGACGTCACGTTATGGTGGGCTCTGCAGGATCACTCTCAGGTGGGTCCTGCGTCCAGCGCAAAAAAAAGCCGAGTGGCGGGGGGGGGGGGCGGGCCTAAAGCCGTGTAATGGGCCCCAACATTTCTGACGGCCGCCCTGGGTATGCAACCATGAATATGGGGGTGACATTGGAACAAGGTACAAAAGGTGGATTTAGCCTCTAACTTGTGAACGTCGGCTTAGGTGACCGCGTTGAACTGAAAGTCCCAGCATGCCTTGCCAGCCTGTGCTGTGACTTGTAGTTCCTGGGATGGCCCCCCCGATGTGGGTTTTACATATACAGTGCAGGACGCCTCCTTTTCCTCTCTTCTCCATAGGGTAGGTGTTTGTAAATAGTGTCACGTCACCTCGGAGGGGGGCCGCGGGCCGGGGACTTACGTAAAGCGACGGGAGATCTTATTATATCTGCCCTGAAGTCTAGACGCGACGATCTCTGATCTTCCCGGACCAGCGCGGGGGAAAGTTCAGCCAGGACAGCAATTAAAAATATCCCTCATAAGACGGGTCAGCGGGTAAAGCCGGATTATATAACTCCATGACGCAACGTTTTCCATTGGCGTCAACTGAGGAGGAACTCTGCAGAGTGAAGCACATCGCCCTCCAATTACATTCCACAGCTTCTGGGCACCAGCTGGCCATCGCACACAATGCAATAGCATCCTCATTGGCACCCGACCTCAGCTAACTATAACAAGGGCCCGATTTACTCTTCCTGCTGCCCCAAGGCCCGGCTCAGCAAAGCAGGACTAAATGTAGAAAGCAACTTACCGCTCAGCGCCCGGAACTACATGTTCCGGGCGTCAGGGGACTCCACACCGCTGCCG
>NW_017306588.1:1419761-1421613 GCF_000935625.1 Nanorana parkeri
ATAGGCTGGCACATGCGCATTACGATGGTGGAGAATTGTATCTCTCCATCACCCTGGTTACTAATGACGCGTATTGTACGCGCCGAAAAACCAGGATATGAGGCGACGCTGTATATATTATTGGACCGCAATGCCGCTATGTAGCTGATAGACATCGTATGCCAATCGCTGTGATGACGGACATTTCACCTATTCTGATCCTCAGACTGCAGGCATCATTTAGTAAGTAATTTGGATTGTTTAAATATGTGATTTTAAATGAGATTATGCATTTTAAATATGGCGTTTTTCCAGCTGTTCTGACATCACTGGGGGTGTGTCTATTAATAATTTATTGGCATCATGGGGTATATATGTGGTGTGTGGATACTATTTTATTGTCGCATCTTATGCCTTGAGGAAGGGAGCCTGACTAAGAGCAGGTGGGGCCAGTGATGTAAGAGGAGGCGGGGCCAGTGATGTAAGAGGAGGCGGGGGCCGGCAATAAAAGGAGGAGGGGCCCTGCGACCACAGAGGCGGACAGCGCTGACAGGTGTGCAGCCCATCTGAGACCCTACAGAGCCCACTATAGAGAGTCTACGGCGGGCTCTGCAGGGTCACTCTCCGGTGGGCTCTGCAAGAGGCGTAACTAGCAATCACGGGGCCCCATGCAAAATGTTGCTATGGGGCCCGGTGATTTCTAGTTACGCCCCTGGCGTGGGAGGGCGCGTATTGAGGAACCTGGCCTTGACGATAACCTACACCCACTCTGACTACACATAGGGGGTTCATTGACTGAAGGGAAATGGCTCGTTCACTCTTCTAAAGGGAATGTTCACTTCGCTTGGTGAGTTGTGAATCATCCAATCGCGTTCAAGGACGAAGCCTGTATATATTTTATTTCCCTTGCATATTATTCAGCCGTTAAAGTGAACACAGATTCACCGTATCTACTAAGTGGAGTGAAGGGTCTCCCCTACTTTAGTAAATCGTCCCGAATAAAGTTCCGAGCACAAAAACTCTCATTTAAAAATATTCCTCAATAGCTACAACGGCTATAAATATGTTTTGTGTTGTCACAGCGCTAAAGGTTTGAGATAAATATGAAAATATGTGAATATTTATGGATCAAAACATGAGTGACACCCTGTGTGTAAGTCTTCAAAAAAACCTACCAATAATGAATATCAAGTACCATAAAGGACTGAAAAAGTGCTGATGTGCAAACAATCAAAAGGAATGCTACATTCCTCAAGAGGATAAGTGAATGAATGTAACAGGATATCACACTATAAAAATATAACCGCTCGCCAGTTGCTGTTATATTTATCTCCCCGTCTTTATATCATCCTAGCCGATTCATCACTCCAGCCTAACAGGAAGTATATCTAATAGCAGCTTTAGGATCATTATTTGACTTTTAGTTTACTTTCCAAAAGCGCAGATTTTTTGTTGCAATCTTTATAAATATGTTTTGTGTGCACCAGATGCCTTTGCAAGCCCATATATTACCTTGTAAAAGTAGTAGTGACATCATCACTGCGCTGCACAGAGCCTGAGCAGAGCTGTGGGGCCCACGGGTAGGAATCATACTTTATTCTAGCAAGGTGAACGTCCCCTCCTCTCTCTGCCGGCGTCCATCACCAAGATGGCCGCCGGCAGGCGTCAATAAGACGGCCGCGCATGGGCGATGACGTCACGCCGGGGTGTCACCCAGCCTCGGGACGCCCCTGGATAAATGCCAACTATAATCCAGCCAGGCTGACTACAGCCCCGGCAATCACTAAATGTCTAGAAGCCACATCACAGAAGGTGATGGGGGCTACATGTGCAAGGCTGAAGGGGAGGACGGAGGTCAGATGGAAGACTGAAG
>NW_017306589.1:0-334 GCF_000935625.1 Nanorana parkeri
TTGAGATGCTTCTGAGTACATTTAGAACTCCTTGACAGGTGCAGTTGACCTGCTGTTGACCTCCCTCTGACCTGCATGTGACATGATTCAAGCTGAGTTTACATTCCAATTGACATGTGGGAGTAGATGTAGCTGTGACTGTCACTGGACGTCAGGGTGGTGGGAAGTTGAACAGTTGTAACCCTTGTAAGGGGGGACTACACTCAGGTCAGTTACTGAGCCACAGAGCCCCCTATAAAAGATTCCTAGAACCTAATTTGCTATTGTTAGTTATTTTATCATGATAAATTCTATTTTTCACCTAGTTGCAGTGGCTCCTGTAACACAAGAACCT
>NW_017306589.1:1237-15804 GCF_000935625.1 Nanorana parkeri
TTCTGCACCTATATTCAGCAAGCAAACCAAGTTTCATGGCCGGAGAACTTTGTATAGTAAGCTCATAGCATATGACATACAACACATTTGCTCACCCATACTACTTACTAAACTAGGATCCGACTCCAGCCAACATCATATCCTTAATAGGTTCATATGATATTAGTAATGATAGATTATTGTTGTAATAAAGCTTTGTGTTCTGTTTTTCACATAGATAGTCAAGATCTGGAAAGCAATGTATTGTCTGATCTTAGGCCACACTTTGACCTTGAACTTTTAAAAGTTTACAGCCCAACTAAAGCTTTTCACCTTTTACCTTTTTGAAGTCCTGTACCGTGCATGTTGTTATATATGACTGATTTTTCCTTGGGAATGTCCTTTACTCCTAATGAAAATGTTGCTTCCAGCCCTCACTGCAGTGGTCTGTGCTTGCAGAGCTGATTAACAGCCACACACCTCAGCACAAGCGTCCTCACACAGACTTGTATTGTAGAGAAGGGGAGGGGAGTGTCTGACCAGATCCTCTACATTACTCATTGCACTGGGTCTTTTCTGGTGTCTATTAGATTGCACAGTCACATGTATACACCCACCACAACTGCTATAACAGAAACAGGTAGTTAGCACAACATCTATTTTATTATCTAGTACTGTTACTTCCTTTACGTGTATTAGGTTGCTCCGTCATCTTAGACACCCTGCACATCTGCTGTATCAGGAAAATAGTGGTTGATTGTACAATCTGGCTGCATATCTAGTTCTGTGTGTGACTACTTGGACTTTGAAGGATCATTTAGGTTTGCTTTATGGTTCAGTTTATACGTCAGTTTGGGACACTTCTGAGATCATTTAGGATTCCCTGAAAGGTGCAGTTGACCTTTCATTGACCTCCTTCTGACCTGCATGTGACTTGCTTCAAGCTGATTTTACATTCCCATTGACTTACATGGGGAGAGAAGTAGCTGTGACTGTAACTGGACTTCTGGGTGGTGGAAGTTTACAATTGTAACCCTTGTAAGGGAGCAGACTCAAATAGTATCAGGAACAGCGAAACGGAAATACCCAGGGATAGTCCCATCAGGTATATCCTGAACCTATATTCAGCAAGGCAGCAAGCAAACCAAGTTTCATTAGCGGAGAGCTTTGTAGAGCAAGTATATAACATAAAATATACAAAACATCTGCTCATCCAAGATACTAACTAAACTCGGGTCAATTGCTGAACCACAGAGCCCTCCATTATGGGTTCCTAAAAAATAATTTGCAGTTACAGCATGCTTTATAACTATAAACTCTGTTTTTCACATAGTTGCAGTGGCTCCTATAACACAAGAACCTCCTAGACAAATAGTAAAAGAGATATAATACACTTCCATATTATCATTGAGCAGAAAACCCCATTCCCTGTCATCTGCTGAACATTGTGGAGACTGAAAATGAATGTCAATTTAATATTTCTTGTATTTCTTACAGATTGAACATTATTATGACTTCTGCAACAATTACAAAATGAGAATTTAAAAATAAACACAATTAATAAAAAAAAAACAAGTACAAACAGTTATATACATACACCAAGCTATGCCCTGGCATCTTATTAGCTTAAAGAAAATATTGCTTCCGGCCCTCACATGTCTGTGGTCTGTGCTTTCAAGACTTGAGTAACAGCAACACCCCTCAGCACAAGCTTCCTCACACACACTTGTATTGTAGAGAAGGGGAGTGGAGTGTGTGACCAGATCATCTACATTACTCATGGGTCTTTTCTGGGGCCTATCAGATTGCACAGTTATATGTATAAAGTTTGAAGTCCAATTATTTATGGGGAGAGAAGTAGCTGCGACTTTGACCTTTGGGTGGTGGGAAGTTGAACAGTCATATCTTTATATGATATATGATATATTACTGAGCGTATTTAGACACCACGCACAACTGCTGTAACATGAATATAGTGGTTGATAGAACAATCTGACTGCAGATCTATTTCTGTGACTCCAGTTGGGGTATGAAAAAGTGTTTAGGATTGCTTTATGGTTGTTTATGCGTCACTTTGAGATGCTTCTGAGTACATTTAGAACTCCTTGACAGGTGTAGTTGACCTTCTGTTGACCTCCTTCTGACCTGCATGTGACTTGCTTCAAGCTGAGTTTACATTCTCATTGGCATATATGGGGAGATACGAAGCTCTGACTGTTACTGGACCTCTGGGTGGTGGGAAGTTGAACAATCATTACCCTTGTAAGGGGGGCAGGCTCAACCAGTAGCAGCAGCAGTGGGACAGGGATACCCTGCAGGTTTATCCTGCACCTTTGTTCAGCAAGCAAACCAAGTTTTATTACAGGAGACATTTGTATAGCAAGTCCATATTATAAAACATACAACACATCTGCTCACCCATAACACTAACTAAACTCAGGTCAATTGCAGACAAATAAGACACCTCACAATAGACCTATATAATATGAATAGAGAAAGTCTATTATTCTTAGCTGTTATAAAACTATATGTTCTGTTTTTCACCAAGTTGCAGTGGCTCCTGTAACACAAGAACCTTCTAGACAAATAGTAAAAGAGATATAATACACACCCAAAGTCTCGTTGAGCAAAGAAGCCAATTTCCTGTCACCTCCTGCACAATGTGGAGACTGAAATTTAATTCCAATTTTAATAACATTCACTGTTTTTTTATATAAGAAACATTAATTTGTACTTCTGAAACAATTAAAACATGTTATTTTTTTATTTTAAATGTTAATTTAAAAATAAACATATAATTATATACATTGGCCAAATTATGTCCTGGCATCTTATTGAGTGGTATGCAGATTAGCTTTCTTTGATTGGTTCAGAGGCACGGTGGGCGTGACCTATCAGTGATGATCTGGAAAGTAATGTGTTGTCTGATCTTAGGCCACACTTTGACCTTTCAACTTTTAAAAGTTTACAGCCCAACTAAAGTATTCCACGTTTTACCTTTTTGAAGTCTTTTACCCTGCATGTTGTTATATATGACTGATTTTTTCTTGGAAATGTCCATTACACCTAATGAAAATGTTGCTTCCAGTCCTCACACGTCTGTGGTCTGTGCTTGCAGAGCTGAGTAACAGCCACACCCCTCAGCACAAGCTTCCTCACACAGACTTGTATTGTAGAGAAGGGGAGGGGTGTGTCTGACCAAATCCTCTATAGCACTGGGACTTTTCTGGTGCCTATCAGATTGCACAGTCACATGTATACACCCACCACAAATTCTATAACAGAATCAGGTAGTTAGCACAACATCTGTTTTATTATCTATTTCTGTGACTTCCTTTATGTGTATTAGGTTTGAGATTCCTCCATACACACAGTTTAGCGTAGATGGAGGAATCTGTTGCACTTTTTCCATCTGACCACAAAAAATCTGCAGATAATTGTAAGGTGTATGGGCACCTTAATATGGGGAGAGAAGTAGCTGTGACTGCCACTGGACATCTGGGTGGTGGGAAGTTGACCAGTCGTAACCCTTGTAAGGGGGGCAGGCTCAACTTGTATTAGGGAGATTAGCAGTGAGACAGGGATACCCAGGGACAGTCCCAGCAGGATTATCCTGAACCTTTATTCAGCAAGGCAGCAAGCAAACCAAGTTTCATTACAGGAGAGCTTTGTAGAGAAAGTCCATATCATAAAATATACAAAACATCTGCCCATCCAAGCTACCAACTAAACTCAGGTCAGTTACTGAGCCACAGAGCCCCCTATAATGGGTTCCTACTATATAAGTTGCAGTTTCAAAATGCTTTATAACGAATAACTCTTGTAAGGGGGCCAAGGCTCAACTACTATCAGGAGCAGCGAGACGGATACCCAGGGACAGTCCCAGCAGGTTTATCCTGCACCTTTGTTCAACAAGGCAGCAAGCAAATCAAGTTTCATTACAGAAGAGCTTTGCACAGTAAGTCCATATCATAAAACATACAACACATCTGCTCACCCATACCACTAACTATACGAAGGTCAGTACCTGACCACCAAAACACCTCATAATAGGTCTATAATATATGAATAGATGAAGTTTAATGTGATTAGTTATTATAAAGCGATAGATTCTGTTTTTCACATAGATGTGGTGGCTCCTGTAACACAAGAACCTTCTAGACAAATAGTAAAAGAGCTATAAAACACTTCAAATGTACCATTCAGCATAGAAGCCCATTTCCTGTCATCTCCTGCACAATGCGGATACTGAAATTTAATTTACATTTTAATAACATTTACTGTGTTTTTCTTATATATGAAACATTAATTTGTACTTCTGAAACAATTAAAAAATTTTATTTTGTTATTTTAAATGTTAAAATGTTAAAATAAAAATAAACACACAATTATATACATTGCCCAAATTATGTCCTGGCATCTTATTAAGTGGTATGCAGATTAGCTTTCTTTGATTGGTTCAGAGGCAAGGTGGGTATGACCTACCATGGAGATCTCGAAAAGCAACAAAATTGTCAGATCTTAGGCCACACTTTGACCTTTAAACTTTTACAAGTTTACAGCCCAACTAAAGTATTCCACCTGGGGGCGTGTCCTGGACATGGCGGCGTGAGAAGCACATCAGGAGAGCTCCGAGGCATCCACTTACGTTTTGCACTACTTTCAAAGACATTACTCTACGGGTAGACCCCGACTTCGACATGTCTAAACGCCGCAAGGACCGAGCCGCTAGACCTCGATCCGGATAGAGACTCAGGTCCAGACTTCCCTGCGGATGTCCCTGTGGAACTGCGGGAGGTAAGACGGGTGGTTCGGGGCCTGGCCACGGAGGTGGTGGAGGTTAAGGATGCCTGTTCCTCCATGGACATTAGGATGACCACCCTTGAATTGGCAGTTACCCAGTTTGACCAGCGCTTCACTGAGCTCCAGCTTCACATGGAGGATAGGGGGCGAAGAAACAACCTCCTTATACGTGGCATTCCCGAGGCCACGAGGCTCCCAACCTTCAGGCCACGGTTCAGGCCATATTTGCCCCCCTTCTCGAGGACACAGCACCTGCTGAGATACTTCTGGACCGGGTCCACCGACCCACGGGCGCCCGTAACCCGACTAACCCCCGTCCACGCGATGTCATATGCCGCGTGCATTACTTTTCCATGAAGGAGGCCATCCTACGGGCTGCCTGGCAGCACCGGCCAGTGGAATTCGATGGGGCACAGATCCACATTCTACCAGACCTCTCCCGCAACACCCTAAGATGCAGGGCCCTTCTGCGACCACTCCTGGACCAGATCATCCGGGCGGGTGCAACGTACCGCTGGGGGTATCCCTTCCAGTTGATAGTCCGTAAGGGAGAAGCTTCCTACCTGCTGCGATGCCCGAAAGATATCCCGGGCCTATCCGCCTTTCTGGATGTAGAGATTTCCCCACCGGGAGATTGGCTGGCTTACCTAGCGGATGATGCCAGGCCTCCGCCACGACCTCAGAGGCCTTCACGCTCCAGATCCCGATCCTCGCGTGCCGCTCCGAACCGGGCACAGAGAGCTGCGGATCCACGATCCTCCATGGAAACTTAGTTACACTGGGAGTACCTTTCATCGGATCCTGCGTTCCCCTTGGTTTTCTTTTTTCCTGTCCAGGATCCCTACTGCTCTTTGGAACCAGCACGGGGGCTCTTACTGCCTTTTACCGTGGGTTGAGTGTGATTGACGGGCCATATTGGTATCGGCTGAAGACCTCTCCTTTATTGTCCCTGCTTTCTAACAGCCGCGCCTGACACTCATCACTGAAGTGCCCACGGAGGGGCTACCTGCTCAGAAGTGTCCGGTTTAGTGTTCCCGGTTCTGTTGACCGTGCCAAGTTCTCTCAGCACATGATGGTTCACTTTGAAGTTTCCCTCTCTGTTATTGTATTTTAAACTCTGTGTGTTTTACATTGCAGCATTAAGGCCATACTGGAGCTGACTTGCTCTTGGTGTTGCGGTGGTGCCGCCAAGAGGGAGTCACGCAGAGGTGACCGGTTCTGATGTCGTTGTTTGCCTTTGAGTGAGTGGGCGGGGTCCACCTGAGGGGCCTGCCAATCGGGTGGGCTGATTCACCTACCTGATGGGGGCCTTTGCTGGTTGCTTCGTCACTCCTGCCTTGCTTGTCACAACTGTTTACAAATGTTGATATATGTTTATTTCCTGTTCCTGGAGGCCGAGCAGGGTGGATTCGCCATAGGGGCCTTCCCAACTCTTTAGCTCGACCGTGCTTGCTGTTGCCTCCATAGTCGGTGGGGGAGTTGCCTCCTATGTGCATTTATAATGCCTACGTCATCTATATGCCTCTACGGGTGACCCTCTAGTTGCCTGATGGAACACTTCCCCCCAATAGTGTTCCCCCAAGAGTCTGTCCGGCACGGCTTGGGAGATTTTCCTGAACTTCGGTTCCCAATAGTACTCCCGCCCCATTTACCTTTCCTCTCGGAATCACCCCTTTCAAGTCCTCTTCCTTTCCTCTTGGCTCCCCTCCCCCTTGCTTCCACCTTATCCTGCCCCAAGTTCTCTTCCGTTTCTGCATTCCCTTCTCCCTCCTCCTCCCTCCCTCAATGTGCTGAACATCCCAGAGAAACGAACTATGGTTTTGCATGACCTACACAGGCAGCGTGCACATATTGGCTTCCTCCAGGAGACACACTTCCGCTTGGGCCATGCTCCATCGCTCAGAGATCACAGGTATCCAGTGACATACCACAGCTTCTCTCCGGAGATCTGGGGGAGTTTCTGTCGTACTCTCCAGGGGACTACCGTGGACGTTTGTGGGCATGCAGGCGGGGGAGGAGGGCCGTCTATTAATGGTTAAGGGTAAGATAGAAGCGCAGATGGTTACCCTGGTTAATCTTTACCTTCCTAATCAAGCCCAGATCTCCTTCTTAGAAAAGATATTGCCGCCGATAGACGACTTCAAGGAAGGTGCTCTCATAATTGGAGGGGATTTTAACCTTCTATTGGACCCTGGGTTGGACTCCTCCGGGCCTGCGTCTCGCCTTTCAGGTGCGGCGCTACGTAGGCTTAAAAGGTGCCTCCATTCTCACCAACTTTCCGATGTTTGGAGAATCCTCCATCCCGGTGACAGGGACTACTCGTTCTTCTCCCCAGCCCAACAGACGTATTCCCGCATCGATTACTTCCAATCCATCATTCTATCCTCCCTCTGGTTTCCAGTGCGACTATAGGCAACATCACTCTCTCTGACCATGCCCCGGTTCAGATACAGTTGGATGTGGGTACGGTGGAGAAGGGGCCATGGCGTTGGCGCTTGAACGAGACCCTGCTTCAGGACCCGGCCCTTGCGGTGGAGATTGAGGATGACCTTCGCTTATACTTCTCGCTGAACTCCGCCTCAGAGTGCTCCCTATACTCAATTTGGGAGGCACACAAGGCTTATATTAGGGGTTCCTTGATAAAGCTGGAATCCCGGGTCAAGCGTCAGCGTCTCCAACAGATTGACTCCCTTGTGGAGCAGATTCACCTGCTTGAAACCAGTCACAAACGCAACCCAGATCGAACCCTGATGGCCCAGCTGACGGTCTGCAGAGGCTCGCTACGTTCCCTCTGTACCCAGAGAGCAAAGGCAATGTTAGTCAAATGCAGACGCCATTTCTACGAATTTAGTAATCAGTGCAGCAAATCGATGGCCATGCCCTACGCCAACAGAGATCAAAAACCTTTGTTGCGGCCATGAAATCGCCCGCGGGTACTCTTCTCCACCTCTCCTCGGAAATGGCAGATAATTTCTGGTCCTACTACTCATCCTTATATAACCTTCCTCAACCCGGGTCACCTAGAGCTGAGGAGCTACACCTTTCCCGAATCAAGTCGTACTTGACCTCCTCGGGCCTCCCTAGGCTCCCCCCTGAGGTGGTTGACCTGTTGGAGTATCCAGTAACGGACCTAGAAATCTCTGATGTTCTGAAGCAGACTGCACCGGGCAGGGCCCCGGGCCCAGACGGGTTCACTCTGCTCTATTACAAGCAATACGCTCACATCACACTTTGCACGAGCCCTCAACTCGGTGCGGGAGTCTGGAGTGCTTCCGAGACATTCGCTGTCCGCCAATATTGCGGTAATCCCGAAACCAGGGAAAGACCCGAAACTCTGCCCGAGCTATCGCCCTATCTCATTGCTAAATATTGACACGAAACTGTTTGCCAAGATCCTGTCTTTGCGCCTTCTTCCATATATCACATGCTTAATTCATCCCGACCAAGCTGGTTTCATCCCCGCCAGGGAGGCCAGAGACAACACCACCCGGGCCTTGAACCTCCTGCACTCGGCCCTGTCGGAGGCTACCCCGGCCTTTCTACTATCCACGGATGCGGAAAAAGCCTTCGACCGGCTCGACTGGTCCTTCGTGAGACTCACCCTGGAACATGTGGGCCTAGGTCCGCATATGCTTTCCTGGGTGATGTCCCTGTACTCCACACCGTCGGCCAGGGTACAGCTTAACGGGTCCTTATCGCGGGAGTTCTCGATCTCTAACGGTACCCGACAGGGTTGCCCGCTTTCCCCGCTGATCTTTGCCCTTACCTTGGAGCCCTTGCTCCGGTCGATTAGGGCAAACCCAGACATTGGGGGATTTGAGGTGGGAGGTCAGATGCATAAAGTGGCCGCCTATGCGGACGATCTCCTTTTCTTCTTGACGTCACCAGACATATCCCTCCCGAATTTGCTTCGCAAACTCTCCACATATGGTGACTTATCGAATTTTCACGTGAACGGCCAGAAATCGGAGCTTTGAATCTTACCATGCCTGGCTCCCAGGTGCGACGGCTCCAAGGTAATTTCCCGTTTGCGTGGGCTCAGACATCCATAAAACTGCGGCCACAATGTTCATTACGTATTACATTTCAACATCTTGTCATATGTTTACCTGGTTGTATAACCTGTTCTCTACTCAATAAAGAATTTATTTAAAAAAAATAAAGTATTCCATCTTTTACCTTTTTGAAGTCCTGTACCCTGCATGTTGTTATTTATGACTGATTTTTGCTTGGAAATGTCCTTTACTCACTAAAGAAAGTGTTGCTTCCAATCCTCACACTGCAGTGGCCTGTGCTTTCAGAGCTGAGTAACTGCCACACCGCTCAACACAAGCTTCCTCACACAGATTTGTATTGTAGAGAAGGGGAGGGCTGTTCCTGACCAGATTCTCTATAGCAGGGCTCAAAATTTCAAGTCCTAAGCTACTAGCCAGGCCTGAAAAGTTACTCGCCACCAGTTGCCCCACCTAACCCATACCCTGCCCCGGCCTTAACTCCGCCAGGTCAGCGGTGTGACGCAGAGTATGAAGATCAGTAACAATGCAGAGTACAGAAGTCAGTGGTGCAATACAGAATACAGAGGCCAGCTGTGTGACGCGCAGTGCAGAGGTCAGCAATGTGACATGCAGTGCAGAGGTCAGCAATGTGACATGCAGTGCAGAGGTGAGGATGAGACACACAGTACAGAGATCAGGGTGTGACGCACAGTACAGAGGTCAGTACACAGTACAGAGGTCAGCGGTCAATATGTAACGCAGTGCAGAGGTCACAAAGAAAGTACAGGGACTTACAGTGGCTTTGACCTCTTCTTCTCCTGGTGATGGTGGGGGAGCAGCGAGGTTGCCTGCACGTCCAGCCAGCTCCAGGTGCTCTTTCTCTCGTGCAGCAGAAGCCGGCAGTCTTCCTCTCCCACCAATGGCAGCTGAGGAAACTGCTGTGGCCACCGAGGAGCCCAATCGAATAGGGCACAGACGATGGCAGTGGAGCTTCTTGTTCTCTTCTCCCCGCCACCGGAGTCTTAAAGAGGCCCCCCCTCCCAGTCCACATCTTTCGGACGTTATTAATCTGAGTTGCCCCACTCAGTATGCCCCTCTCTTGCGGTCATATTGAGTGGGGCACTAAGATTAATAATGTGCTGGATTAGTCTGACCCAAGGGCGGACTGGGGGCAGGGTGGCAATTGCCCCCCAACCTCTCTGATACCTTTGCAAACGCCCCCCACCGCCACCATAAGCATTTAATCTCTCCCCTCTCGGTTGCTCTGCTGCTGCAGCGGCCAAGAGGGGAGAGATTAAGTCCTTGCCATGGCGGGGGGCGTTAGCAAAGGTATCAGAGAGGCCTGGGGGGCAATTGCCACCCTGACCCCGGGCCTAGTCCGCCCCTGGGTCAGACTAATCCAGCACGTTATTAATATGAGTGCCCCACTCAATATGGCCGCAAGCGTCCAAAAGATGTGGACTGGGAGGGGGGGCTCTTTAAGACTGCTCAGAATCACACCGCTGAACGATCACCTCTTCTCCCAACCGCTCCAGCTTCAGTTCCAGGAAGCGGGCACTCAGAGAGGCAGCTACGATCACACCTGTCAGCGTTCCCTCTCTCTGCTCCCAGTCGCTGCAGCTTCAGAGTGGCCAGAAGGAGAGATAAGCGAGATAAGCCAAAAGGCGAGGCACCATTGCTGACATTCCACTCGCCAATTGCGAGGCCTGCTCTATAGTACTCATTGCACTGGGTCTATTCTAGTGCCTATTAGATTGCACAGTCACATGTATACACCCACCACAACTGCTATAACAGTAACAGGTAGTTAGCACAACATTTATTTTATTATCTATTTCTGTGACTTCCTTCACGTGTATTAGGTTGCACCGTCATATTTAGACACCATGTACATCTGCTGTATCAGGAAAATAGTGGTTGATGGTACAATCTGACTGCATATCTAGTTCTGTGACTACTTAGGCTTTGAAGAATCATTTAGGTTTGCTTTATGGTTCAGTTTATACGTCAATTTGGGACACTTCTGAGATCATTTAGGATTCCCTGAAAGGTGCAGTTGACCTTTCATTGACCTCCTTCTGACCTGCATGTGACTTGCTTCAAGCTGATTTTACATTCCCATTGACTTATATGGGGAGAGAAGTAGCTGTGAATGTCACTGGACTTCTGGGTGGTGGAAAGTTTACAGTCATAACTCTCATAAGGGGGGCAGGCTCAACTAGTATTAGGAGCAGTGAGACAGAGATACCCAGGGACAGTCCCAGCAGATTTATCCTGAACCTTTATTCAGCAAGGCAGCAAGCAAACCACGTTTCATTACAGGAGAGATTTGTATAGCAAGTCCATAGCATAAAATATAGAAAAAACATCTGCTCATCCAAGCTACAAACTAAACTCTGGTCAGTTACTGAGCCACAGAGCCCCCTATAATGGGATCTTTTATTATAACTTGTTAACATGTTATTTTATAATGATAAATTCTGTTTTTCACATAGTTGCAGTGGCTGCTGTAGCACAAGAACCTTCTAGACAAACAGTAAAAGAACTATAATACACTTCTACTTTATCATTGATCAGAAAACCCCATTTCCTGTCACCTCCCGCACAATGTGGAGACTGCTACTCGGCCTTTTGGCTAAGATCAAGTGTAGTATCTGTTCTTATCAGTTCTAGAGGGGAAAAGCATGGACTGTCCTTGGGACGGACAGTTGCTTAGTACCCTCATTCAAAAAAAAAAAAATATATATTTTTGCACTCCAGCCCCTAGGGCCTGTCAGCGTGGTGCACTGGCACTTATTATTTATAGCACCCTATGCACAACACGGTTGGACTTTTTTTGGCATTGACCCACAGATGCAGCGGGTGCATGTCTCCTCCCAACCAAGGAGGGGGTCTCTCTTTGGGAGGGCCCCCTGCCTAGTACTGTCAGGGACCTGTTTCGGCAGGTCCCCAAAGGATCGGGGTCCACTGGCCTTCTGGTTGGTGGACCAACAGTCTCAACCCCTGTCAGGAGCCTTGCGCCCCGGGAGGTCGGGAATCTCGGTCCCTTCTTTATTGAAGGACCAAGCACCCTTGTGCACGTTTTTGTGTGCTGTGATTTCACGGTTCACTTTTTTTGTTCACAGGGGGAAGTTTGTTTTGATGCACGTCCACGGGCTTCGAAAAATAAATAAATACTTGTATTGTAAAGAAGGAGAGGGGTGTGCTTGACCAGATATGGTATATTACTGAGAGTATTGGGTCTAGCTCTGATGCCTATTAGGTTGCACCGTCATATTTAGACACCATGCACAACTGCTGTAACATGAATATAGTGGTTGATAGTACAATCTGACTGCAGATCTATTTCTGTGACTCCAGTTGGGCTTTGAAAAAGTGCTTAGGATTGCTTTATGCTTCAGTTTATACGTCACTTTGAGATGCTTCTGAGTACATTTAGAACTCATTGACATGTATAGTTACCTGCTGTTGACCTCCTTCTGACCTTCATGTGACTTGCTTCAAGCTGAGTTTACATTCCCATTGGCCTACATGGGGAGAGACGAAGCTCTGACTGTTACTGGGCCTCTGGGTGGTGGGAAGTTGAACAATCATTACTCTTGTAAGGGGGGCAGGCTCCACTAGTAGCAGCAGCAGTGGGACAGGGATACCCTGCAGGATTATCCTGCACCTTTGTTCAGCAAGCAAACCAAGTTTAATTACAGGAGACCCTTGTATAGCAAGTCCATATTATAAAACATACAACACATCTGCTAAACCATACCACTAACTAAACTGTGGTCAGTTTCAGACACTTCATAACATAGTTACATAGTTACATAGTATTTGGGGTTGAATAAAGACATACGTCCATCAAGTCCAACCCATATAGGTCCACGCATCATCTCATTCTTAGGGAAACTGGTATCCCTGGATATTACGGTCCCTCAAGAAATTGTCCAAACGTTTCTGAAACAAATCTACACTCTTGGCTGAAATCACTGCCGATGGCAGTGAGTTCCATACCTTAACCGCTCTTACTGTAAAGAACCCTCTTCGCCCATTGTGCTGGAATGTTTTCTCCACCAACTTTAGGTGGTGGCCTCTAGTCTTTGTAATGGAGTTAATCTCAAACAGTTTGTTGCCAATGTTGCTGTCACCATTGAACATCTTGTACATGAAAATCATATCCCGCCTTAATTCCAGCGTAAACATGTTTAAGGTCAGAAGCCTTGTCTCATAGCTCTGGGCCTCCATTCCCCTACTTAGTTTTGTTGCCCTCCACTGGACTCACTCTAGTACATATTTTATAACAGGCCTATAAAATATGAATAGAGAAAGTCTATTGCAATTAGTTATTATAAAGCTATAGATTCTGTTTTTCACTTAGATGTGGTGGCTCCTGAAACACAAAAACCTTCTAGACAAATAGTAAAAGGGCTATAATACACATCATAATTATCATTGAGCAGAGAATCCCATTTCCTGTCATCTCCTGCACAATGTGGAGACTGAAAATTAATTTAAAGTGTTATAACATTTACTGTGTGTTTTTATATATGAAACATTAATTTGTACTTCTGGAGCAATTAAGAAATGTTGATTTGCTATTTTAAATGTTAAAATGTTAATTTTAAAATAAACATATAATTATATAAATAGGCCAAATTATGTCCTGGCATCTTATTAAGTGGTATGCAGATTACTTTCTTTGATTGGTTCAGAGGAGAGGTGGGCGTGACCTATCAGTGATGATCTGGAAAGTAATGTGTTGTCTGATCTTAGGCCATACTTTGACCTTTCAACTTTTACAAGTTTACAGCCCAACTAAAGTATTCCACCTTTCCTCCTAATGTAAATGTTGCTTCCAGTCCTCATACTGCAGTGGTCTGTGCTTGCAGAGCTGAGTAACAGCCACACCCCCTCAGCACAAGCTTCCTCTCACAGACATGTATTGTAGAGAAGGGGAGGGGAGTGTCTGGCCAGATCCTCTACATTACTCATTGCACTGGGTCTTTTCTGGGGCCTATTAGATTGCACATTAATATATATTAATGTTTGAATTATAAACTCCCACCTATTATCTCTTCTCTGCCTTTTGGCTAAGATCAAGTGATCTGCAGTGATCTGTGCTTGCAGAGCTGAGTAGCAGCCACACCCCTCAGCACAAGCTTCTTCACACAGACTTGTATTGTAAAGAAGGGGAGGGGGGAGGTCTGACCAGATATGATATATTACTGAGAGTATTTAGACACCATGCACAACTGCTATAACAGCAATATAGTGGCTGATAGTAAAATCTGACTGCAGATCTATTTCTGTGACTCCAGTTGGGCTTTAAAAAAGTGTAACTGGGTCTTTTCTGGGGCCTATTAGATTGCACATTAATATATATTAATGTTTGAATTATAAACTCCCACCTATTATCTCTTCTCTGCCTTTTGGCTAAGATCAAGTGATCTGCAGTGATCTGTGCTTGCAGAGCTGAGTAGCAGCCACACCCCTCAGCACAAGCTTCTTCACACAGACTTGTATTGTAAAGAAGGGGAGGGGGGAGGTCTGACCAGATATGATATATTACTGAGAGTATTTAGACACCATGCACAACTGCTATAACAGCAATATAGTGGCTGATAGTAAAATCTGACTGCAGATCTATTTCTGTGACTCCAGTTGGGCTTTAAAAAAGTGTTTAGGATTGCTTTATGGTTCAGTTTATGCGTCACTTTCAGATGCTTCTGAGTACATTTAGAACTCCTTGACAGGTGCAGTTGACATGCTGTTGACCTCCTTATGACCAGCCTTTGACAT
>NW_017306589.1:16120-49345 GCF_000935625.1 Nanorana parkeri
CGCCCCTATAAAAGATTCCGAGAACCTAATTTGCTATTGTAAGTTATTTTATAATGATAAATTCTATTTTTCACATAGTTGCAGTGGCTCCTGTAACACAAGAACCTTCTAGACAAATAGTAAAAGAACTATAATACACTTCTACATTATCATTGAGCAGATAATCCCCATTTCCTGTCATCTCCTGCACATTGTGGAGACTGAAATTTAATTTAAAGTTTAATAACATTTACAGTGATTTTTTAATACATGAAACATTAATTTGGACTTCTGAAACAATTAAGAAATGTTGATTTGCTATTTTAAATGTTAAAATTGTAATTAAAAAATGAACATATAATTATATAAATAGGCCAAATTATGTCCTGGCATCTTATTAAGTGGTATGCAGATTAGCTTTCTTTGATTGGTTCAGAGGCACGGTGGGCGTGACCTATCAGTGATGATCTGGAAAGTAATGCGTTTAATCTTAGGCCACACTTCGACCTTTAAACTTACAAGTTTACAGCCCAACTAAAGTATTCCACTTTTTACCTTTTTTAAGTCTTTTACCCTGCATGTTGTTATTTATGACTGATTTTTTTTATTGGAAATGTCCACAGGTGAAGTCGGGTTTTAAGCGACGATCCTGCAAGGCCGAGCAGAGGGTACCCCACAAGGACCAAATGGCTTGGATAGAAACAAGTGATTCTCAACGTCCTAGCTGGAGAGCAGAGACACCCCTGAGGGCTAAAGTCGATCCTACACTTGATCTTAGCCAAAAGGCCGAGAAGCAAACATTGGAAATGTCCATTACTCCTAATGAAAATGTTGCTTCCAGTCCTCACTCTGCAGTGGTCTGTGCTTGCAGAGCTGAATAACAGCCACACCCCTCAGCACAAGCTTCCTCACACAGACTTGTATTGTAGAGAAGGGGAGGGGAGTGTCTGACCAGATCCTCTACATTACTCATTGCACTGGGTCTTTTCTGAGGCATCTTATTAAGTGGTATGCAGATTTGCTTTCTTTGATTGGTTCAGAGGCAAGGTGGGCGTGACCTACCAATGGAGATCTGGAAAGCAATGTATTATCCGATCTCAGGCCACACTTTGACCTTTAAACGTTTACAAGTTTACAGCCCAACTAAAGTATTCCACCTTTTTGAAGTCCTGTATGCTGCATGTTGTTATTTATAACTGATTTTTGCTTTGAAATGTCCTTTACTCCTAAAGAAAATGTTGCTTCTGCCCCTCACACTGCAGTGGCCTGTGCTTTCAGAGCTGAGTAACAGCCACACCCCTCAGCACAAGCGTCCTCACACAGACTTGTATTGTAGAGAAGGGGAGGGGTGTGTCTGACCAGATCCTCTAGAATACTCATTGCATGGGGTCTTTTCTAGTTCCTATTAGATTGCACAGTCACATGTATACACCCACCACAACTGCTATAACAGAAACAGGTAGTTAGCACAACATCTTTTTTATTATCTAGTTTATTTTTTTATTTTATTTATTAATTCTTTATTCAAAATGTTTGCATATATAAATTAATATCCATGTCATATACATTTTAAGCTCTTATAGTTCTTTACAGAAATACACATATACATATAACATTCAGTCATCCCTCACTTCCTTATTGTATGTCAAGCTACCCAACATTAGAGCTGGAAAAAAGAGTTGTATCACGCCCCTCTATTTATTAATCAGATACTATACCTATGCCTTCAGATCTATAACTGTACTCTATATGTACTCTATTTGTGGGTTTCTGGAATATTATGCCACAGATATATCTGGGGGGCCAAAGGTGGGAAGCCTCCCTCTCTACCTTCTTCCCTCCCCTCTCCCCTGTATTTAAGTGAGGTAATACATAACCCATTTTAGTGTTATTATCTATTTATATAATTGTGAAATAATTCAATTTCAAGTTGCAAATACAAATGCAAAATATACAGATTATCTAGTTCTGTGACTTGCTTTACGTGTATTAGGTTGCGCAGTCATATTTAGACACCATGTACATCTGCTGTATCAGGAAAATAGTGGTAGATGGTACAACTGCAGATCTAGTTCTGTGACTCTACTTGGACTTGTAGAGAAGGGGAGGGGAGTGTCTGACCAGATCCTCTACATTACTCATTGCACTGGGTCTTTTCTGGTGTCTATTAGATTGCACAGTTATATGTATACACCCACCACAACTGCTATAACCGAAACAGGTAGTTAGCACAACATCTATTTTATTATCTATTTCTGTGACTTCCTTCAAGGGTATTAGGTTGCACTGTCATATTTAGACACCCTGCACATCTGCTGTATCAGGAAAATAGTGGTTGATGGTACAATCTGACTGCATATCTAGTCCAGTTGGGCTTTGAAAAATCATTTCGGATCACTTTATGGTTCAGTTTATACGTCAGTTTGGGACACTTCTGAGATCATTTAGAATTCCTTGGAAGGTGCAGTTGACCTCCTTCTGACCTGCACGTGATTTGCTTCAAGCTGATTTTACATTCCTATTGACTTATATGGGGAGAGAAGTAGCTGTCACTGTCACCGGACCTCTGGGTGGTGGGAAGTTTAGAGTGGTAACTCTCGTAAGGGGGGCAGGTTCAAATAGTATGAGTAACAGTGAGACAGAGATACCCAGGAACAGTCCCAGCAGGTTTATCCTGAACCTTTATTCAGCAAGCAAACTAAGTTTCCTTAAAGGAGAGCTTTATATAGCAAGTCCATAGCATAAAATATACCAAACATTTCCTCATCCAAACTACCAACTAAACTCAGGTCAAATACTGAGCCACAGAACCCCCATAATAGATTCCTAGAACTTAATTTGCTATTGCAAGTTATTTTATAACAAACAAATTCTGTTTTTCACACAGTTGCAGTGCCTCCTGTAAAACAAATAGTAAAAGTGCTCTAATACGCTTGCACATTGTAATTGAGCAGAAAACCCCATTTCCTGTCATCTCCTGCACATTGAGGAGACTGAAAATGAATGTCAATGTAACATTTCTTGTATTTCTTACAGATGTAACATTATTATGACTTCTGCAACAATTAAAAAATATTAATTTAAGAATAAACACAATTAATAAAAAAAACAAGTAAAAATAATTATATACATACGCCAGGGTATGTCCTGGCATCTTATTAAGTCGTATGCAGATTAGCTTTCTGTCATTGGTTCAAATGCAAGGGGGGCATGACCCATCAGTGAAGATCGGGAAAGCAATGTATTGTCTGCTTTTAAGGTGGCCATACACTGTACAACCATCGCAAGACCTTAGTCTTGCGATGGTTGTAAAGGGATTAAAAAAACGTACGATCTGCCTATCTTGGACAGGCAGATCGCACTCTCGATCATCGCAAGCCCGCCCCCCTGAGGGGCGGGCTTCCGATGACCGCAATGCTGAACGGGCAGTGTGCGCGTGCGCACACCGGCCCGTTCAGCATTTGTCTTCCGAGCACCGTTCTAACCAGCCGAGAATCGTACGATTCCCGGCTGGTTTTCGAACATGCTGGTTCGACGGAAGACGTGCGACCGTACAGTAGAAACGGTCGCACGTCTCTGTTCACACTGCTCGATTCTCATACGATCGTGGGATTTCCCGCGATTCTCGTACGAGAATCGAGCAGTGTATGGGCACCTTTAGGCCTCGTTCCTACACGCTGTAAAACGCTCAACATGTGAAAACCAATGATTGCCTATGGGCATGGTTCCCACCTGGGCGTTTTACAGCGCGTAGGAACGCGCTGCAAAACGCCCTATGCCAAAAGAAGTACAGGAGCTTCTTTGGGGCGTTTTGCCGTGCGTTGCCATTGGTATACCCGAGTGTGGATCAGAGTTAACAAAGCGGTAACCCCGAGCCACACTCGGGAATACAGCGTACAGGTCTTACCTTGTCCGCGATCCCCGCTGTGTCTTTGGCAGCCACCGACTTCCGGGTTCCGTCCCTTGCGAGTGGCTGCGTCGCAGGGGGGGGGCGGAACCGGCGGGAAGTTTAAAAGTGAAGCTAAAAAAAGAGAAAATAAAGGGAAAAACCAAAAAAAATCAGACCGCCAGTGAAAAGCGCGTTTCACTGAACGAAAAAACGCAAAAAAAAAACCGCGCTGAAAATTGAGCATAAAAAACCTGCTCAGGTGTGAACCCAGCCTTTGGCAACACTTGGACTTTACATTTTTTATGAGTTTACAGCCCAGTAAAGTACTAAACGTTTTATGGTTTTGTATCCTGATAATTATAGTTTATTACTGATTTTTGTTTGGAAATGTCCTTTACCCCCCAAAGAAAATATTGCTTCCGGCCCTCACACATCTGTGGTCTGTGCTTTCAGAGCTGAGTAGCAGCCACACCCCTCAGCACAAGCTTCTTCACATAGACTTGTATTGTAGAGAAGGGGAGGGGAGTGTCTGACCAGATCCTCTACATTATTCATTGCACTGGGTCTTTTGCACAGTTATATTTATAATGTTTGAAGTCCAATTATACATGGGGAGAGAAGTAGCTGCGACTTTGACCTTTGGGTGATGGGAAGTTGAACAGTCATAACTTTTGTAAGGGGGGCAGGCTCAACTACTATCACGGACAGTGAGACAGGGATACCCAGGAGCAGTATCAGCAGGTATTTCTGCACCTATATTCAGCAAGCAAACCAAGTCTCATGGCAGGAGAGCTTTGTATAGTAAGTCCATAGCATATAACATACAACACATTTGCTCACCCATACTACTTATTAAACTAGGATCCGGCTCTAGCCAACAACATATCCTTAACAGGTTCATATGATATTAGTAATGATAGATTATTGTTTTAATAAAGCTTTGTGTTCTGTTTTTCACATAGATGTGGTGGCTCCTGTAAAACAAGAACATTCTAGACAAATAGTAAAAGAGCTATAATACACATCATAATTATCATTGAGCAGGGAAGCCCATTTCCTGTCATCTCCTGCACAATGTGGAGACTGAAAATTAATTTAAAGTTTAATAACATTTACTGTGTGTTTTTATATATGAAACATTAATTTGTACTTCTGAAACAATTAAGAAATTTTGATTTGCTATTTTAAATGTTAAAATGTTAATTTAAAAATAAACATATAATTATATACATTGGCCAAATTATGTCCTGGCATCTTATTAAGTGGTATGCAGATTAGCGTTCATTGATTGGTTCAGAGGCAAGGTGGGCGTGACCTATCAGTGATGATCTGGAAAGTAATGTGTTGTCTGATCTTAGGCCATACTTTGAACTTTCAACTTTTAAAAGTTTACAGCCCAACTAAAGTATTCCACCTTTTACCTTTTTGAAGTCTTTTACCCTGCATGTTGTAATTTATGACTGATTTTTTCTTGGAAATGTCCATTACCACTAATGAAAATGTTGCTTCCAGTCCTCACACTGCAGTGGTCTGTGCTTGCAGAGCTGAATAACAGCCACACCCCTCAGCACAAGCTTCCTCACACAGACTTGTATTGTTGTGAAGGGGAGGGGTGTGTCTTTGGGTCCCTTTTCTGCTGCCTATTAGATTGCATAGTCATATGTATAGGGTCTTTTGGTGGTATTTAGGGTCTGGAACTCACTGCCGCAGGCAGTGATTTCAGCAAAGAATGTGGAATTGTTCAAGAAACTTTTGGACGCTTTCTTAAGGGACCGTAATATACAGGGGTACAGGTACTCCTAAGAATGATATCCTAATAGGTTGGACTTGATGGACTAATGTCTTTATTCAACCACTATGTAACTATGTAACTATGTATACACCCATCACAAGTGCAGAAAATAGTGGTAGATGGTGCAATCTGACTGCATATTTATTTCTGTGACTCCAGTTGGGCTTTGAATTTTGTTTAGGTTTGCTATGTATTTCATTTTATACGTCAGTTTGGGACACTTCTGAGATCATTTAGGATTCCCTGAAAGGTGCAGTTGACCTTTCATTGACCTCCTTCTGACCTGCATGTGACTTGCTTCAAGCTGATTTTACATTCACATTGACTTATATGGGGAGAAAAGTAGCTGTGACTGTCACTGGACGTCTGGGTGGTGGGAAGTTGAGCAGTCATTACCTTTGTAAGGGGGCAGGGTCAACTAGTATGAGCAACAGTGAAACAGACATACCCAGGAACAGTCGCAACAGGTCTATCCTGAACGTTTATTCAGTAAGCAAACCAAGTTTTTCTTACAGGAGAGCTTTGCATAGCAAGCCCATAGCATAAAATATACAAAACATCTGCTCATCCAAGCTACCAACTCTACTCAGAACAATTACTGAGCCACAGAGCACCCCATTATGGGTTTTGAGAGTATAATTTGCAGCATGCTTTACAATAATAATTCTGTTTTTCACATAGTTGCTGTGGTTCCTTTAATACAAGAACCTTCTAGACAAATAGTAAAAGAGCTATAATACACTTCTTCATTATCATTGAACGGAAAACCCCATTTCCTGTCATCTCCTGCACAATGTGGAGACTGAAAATGAATGTCAATGTAACATTTCTTGTATTTCTTACAGATGGAACATTATTATGACTTCTGCAACAATAAAACAAATATTAATTCAAAAATAAACATAATTAATAAAAAAACAAGTAAAAATAATGATATATATATGTATACACCAAGGTATGTCCCGGCATCTTATTAAGTCGTATACAGATTAGCTTTTTTTCATTAGTTCAGAGGCACGGTGGGCGTGCCCCCTTCAGTGAAGATCAGGAAAGCAATGTATTGTCTGCTTTTAGGCCACACTTGGATTTTATATTTTTTATAAGTATATAGCCCAACTAAAGTACTAAACTTTTTATGTTTTTGAATTCCTGTATCCTGAAAGCTATACTTTATGATTGATTTATGCTTGGAAATATCCTTTACCCCTAAAGAAAATTTTGCTTTCAACCCTCACACAGCAGTGATCTGTGCTTTCAGAGCAGAGTAACAGCCACACCCCTCAGCACAAGCTTTCTCACACAGACTTGTATTGTAGAGAAGGGGAGGGGCGTGTCTGACCAGATCCTCTACATTACTCATTGCACTGGGTCTTTTCTGGTGCCTATTAGATTGCACAGACACATGTATACACCCACCACAACTGCTATAACAGAAACAGGTTGTTAGCACATTTATTTTATTATGTATTTCTGTGACTTCCTTTACGTGTATTAGATTGCACAGTCATATTGAGACACCATGCACATCTGCTGTATCAGGAAAATAGTGGATGATGGTACAATCTGACTGCATATCTAGTTCTGTGACTACTTGGGCTTTGAAAAATCATTTCGGATCGCTTTATGGTTCAGTTTATACGTCAGTTTGGGACACTTCTGAGATCATTTAGGATTCCCTGAAAGGTGCAGTTGACCTTTCATTGACCTACTTCTGGCCTGCATGTGACTTGCTTCAAGCTGAGTTTGCATTCCCATTGACTAATATGGGGAGAGAAGTAGCTGTGACTGCCACTGGACGTCTGGGTGGTGGGAAGTTGAGCAGCCATTACCTTTGTAAGGGGGGCAGGGTCAACTAGTATGATCAACAGTGAGACAGACATACCCAGGAACAGTCCCAGCAGGTTTATCCTGAACCTTTATTCAGCAAGGCAGCAAGCAAACCAAATTCATTACAGTAGAGCTTTGTAGAGCAAATCCATATCTTAAAATATACAAAACATCTGCTAATCCAAGCTACCAACTAAACTCAGATCAATTGCTGAACCACAGAGCCCCTCAGAATGGGTTCCTAGAATATAAGTTGCAGTTTCAAAATGCTTTATAATGATAAATTCTATTTTTCACATAGATGTGGTGGCTCCTTTAACACAAGAACCTTCTAGACAAATAGTAAAAGAACTATAATACACTTCTACAGTATAATTGAGCAGAAAACCCCATTTCCTGTCATCTCCTGCACAATGTGGAGACTGAAATTGAATGTCAATGTAACATTTCTTGTATTTCTTACAGATGGAACATTATTATGACTTCTGCAACAATTAAAAAATGTTAATTTAAAAATAAACATAATTAATAAAAAACAAGTAAAAATAATTATATACATATGCCAAGGTATGTGCTGGCATCTTATTAAGTCGTATGCAGATTAGCTTTCTGTCATTGGTTCAGATCAATCAGTGAAGATCGGGAAAGCAATGTATTGTCTGCTTTTAGGTCACACTTGTTTACAGCCCAACTAAAGTACTAAACCTTTTATGTATTTGGACTATGGTGTCGTTCTTCCACCGGCAACTGATAAGAACAGATACTACACTTGATCTTAGCCAAAACCTGTACCCCTAAAGAAAATGTTGCTTTCTGCCCTCACACTGCAGTGGTCTGTGCTTTCAGAGCTGAGTAACAGCCACACCCCTCAGCACAAGCTTCCTCACACAGACTTGTATTGTAGAGAAGGGGAGGGGAGTGTCTGACCAGATCCTCTATATTAATCATTGCACTGGGTCTTTTCTGGGGCCTATTAGATTGCACAGTTATATGTATAAAGTTTGAAGTCCAAATACAAACTCCCCCCTATTATCTGTTTTATAGTCCTGTACCCTATTAAATTATACATAACCCTGTGTATGTGAAAGGGGCTGGATTCCCCGCTCCGACCCGCCAGCGCTGACTGGCTGTCACAGACTTACCCAACGTGTCCCTGCGCTCCAGCGACGTGTCGTCTCGTCCGTGACGTCACTCCGGCTCCGCCCACGGGGCGCGGCAACACGGGTAAAAGGTCAGCTGGTTCGTCACTCGGCGTTCTCTCGTTGTGGAGAGTCGAGTGACGAACGGAGAACCTGCAGACTGTCTTTGGATAGACTTCCCTGATCGCAGTACTGACACACCAACAGATGGATCGAGACTGCAACCCCGCTGTGAGCGTATAGCTATACGGAGCAGAACCGCAAGTATCCTGGACTGATTATCTATCTAGCTGAACCTGCTTATTCTGACTCCGATCGTTGTGATAGCGAAATATATCCCTTGCTGAGACCTCTATGCCTGGCCTGTATAAGCAGATATACTCACTGCGGACAATCCTTGTCAGATAGCTGAACTCGTCAATACCGATTCATTCAAAAGAGGTGTTTATTCTTTACATTAGGTTACAGCAGATGATAGGAACAGCAGTTGAACGGTTATAGTATTGTGCGGTCAGAAAATGATGCCTTTCCTCCGTACTGTGCAGATTACCTGTGTGTCCTTGTTACATGTGGCTTTCAACTGTGCCCATGACACAGGAAGTACTGCACACAGGAAGAAGGAAGGGGCATACACTAGGGGGAAATACATCGTCACATGAGGAATAATTACAGAAAGACATGTATATTACAACAAAAGGCCACTAGATGGCAGCATAGGATAACACATTAATTTAGCTATGAGAAAATAGTTAGGCAAACCACACTATATAAATTCTAACCTATATAACAATGCTAATATTAACTGAGGCTATGCATCTCATATTCTATGCCCCTGTTGGGGCGGCACACTGCTACTTGTATCGTGTCTGCTTCCATACTGCTTATGTGCTGCTATATCACACGCACACACACTGTACCGCTCCAGCTGTTCCGGATTGCCTCATATTGCCTTACCTACACTTGCTACGTGACACTGGTCTGATACAGTCTGAACCTGCAATAGGGACACAAGAGGGGTTGTCAGTGTGCATTGTCTGCTGATAAGTCTGTAGGAACTTCAGGCACATGCCTTGTACTGCTTATTGCTGATTGCTATCTGCTTATAACCTCATATATGTGCTTTGCCATTGCCTATTGCTGACTAACCTGCCAGTTACCTATCCATTGACCCTGCATGCATGTCAATATATTTTGGAGTTCCACGCTTACTAACCATTAACCAGTTGCATCACCTGCTGTTTAACTCGCCATTGATACACTGCCCGCTGGTACCGCATAAGTACAGCTCTCCACCTATGAGTGTGGAGTTAGGTGCAGTACCCTCAAGTCACAATAGCACCACTTAGCTTAGTTTTAGGAAGTATGTGATGAGTGCAGTCTCCCTCTCGCAGTTACTGTAACTGGGAGCCGCTCACTGAACTTCCTCATCAACTAAAACCCCCACCTGTTCCGCAGCTGAGATCCAGTTAGACGTATCACCTGTCCAGCCTTGACACTGGCGGAATGGACGGGGGAGGGGGCGGGTACAGCTGGCTCTGCCTCTAGATAGGCAGAGCCAGCTGTCAGTCACGCAGCTGGGCGGATCCCAACATAATTGTCGGGATCCGCTTCAGCTGCGGCGACTTAGTATACCGTGAGCAGCAGCTCGCGGTATACTGCGGCTTCTCAGTAAACCATGAGCGACAGCTCGCGGTATACTGAGCCTATGGTGACGGGAGGACGCTAGTTTGTATCCTCCAGTTACCCTAAGGAGAACTATGGGGAAAAGACTTAACCCCATAGTTCTCCTTTAATAGATTTGTAAACACCAAGCGCAACATATTAGTTATATTGTTACGGTTTTTAACATACATTGTTGCAGCTAGTGTCTATTCACAATATATTTCTTCTAGCGCAACTATTCGTTTATTTGTTAGTCCTGTACCCTGCATGTCATGATTTGTGATTGATTTTCTGCTTGTAAAAGCCATTTACTTTATGAGAAATTATTGCTTCCAGGCCTCACAGTGCAGTGGTCTGTGCTTGCAGAACTGAGTGGCAGCCCCACCCCTCAGCATAAGCCTCCTCACACAGACATGTATTGTAGAGAAGGGGAGGGGTGTGTCTGACCAGATATGATATATTACTGAGAGTATTGGGTCTAGCTCTGATGCCTATTAGGTTGCACCGTCATATTTAGACACCATGCACAACTGCTGGAACAGAAAATAGTGGATGATAGTACAATCTGACTGCAGATCTATTTCTGTGACTCCAGTTGGGGTATGAAAAAGTGTTTAGGATTGCTTTATGGTTGTTTATGCGTCACTTTGAGATGCTTCTGAGTACATTTAGAACTCTTTGTCAGGTACAGTTGAGCTGCTGTTGACCTTCTTGTGACTTACTTCAAGCTGAGTTTACATTCCCATTAACATATATGGGAGAGAAGTAGCTCTGCTTGTCACTGGACCTTTGGGTGGTGGGAAGTTGAACTCATAACTCTTGTAAGGGGGGCAGACTCAACTAGTATCAGGAGCAGTGAGACAGAGATACCCAGGAACAGTCCTAGCAGGTTTATGCTGCACCTTTGTTCAACAAGGCAGCAAGCAAACCAAGTTTCATGGCAGGAGAGCTTTGTATAGCAAGCCCATAGAATAAAACATACAACACATCTGCTCACCCATACCACTAACTAAACTGAAATCAGTTCCTGACCAACATTACACCTCATAACAGTTCTAGAAAATATGAATAGAGAAAACTTAATGCTATTATTAAACTACAGTATATGTTCTGTTTTTCACATGAATGCAGTGGCTCCTGTAACACAAGAACCTTCTAGACAAATAGTAAAACAACTATTATACACTTCTACGTTATCATTGAGCAGAGGAGCCCATTTCCTGTCATCTCCTGCACATTGTGGAGACTGAAATCTAATTTAAATTGTAATTTAATTGTGTTTTTTTTTATATATATGAAACATTAATTTGTACTTCTGAAACAATTAAAAAATGTTATTTTGTTATTTCAAATGTTAAAATGTTAATTTAAAAATAAACATATAATTATATATATATTCCAAATTATGTCCTGGCATCATATTAAGTGGTATGCAGATTAACGTTCTTTGATTGGTTTAGAGGCAAGGTGGGCGTGACCTATCAGTGAAGCTCAGGAAAGTAATTAATTGTCTTAGGCCACACTTTTAAACTTTTACAAGTTTACAGCCCAACCTTTCCACCTTTCATCTTTTTGAAGTCTTTTACCCTGCATATTGTTATTTATGACTGATTTTTCCTAGAAAATGTCCTTTTCTCCTAAAGAAAATGTTGCTTCCAGTCCTCACACTGCAGTGGTCTGTGCTTTCAAAGCTGAGTAACAGTCACACCCCTCCGCACAAGCTTCCTCCTCAGACTTGTATTGTAGAGAAGGGGAGGGGTGTGTCTGACCAGATCTGCTATATTGGGTCTTTTCTGGTGCCTATTAGATTGCACAGCCATATGTAAACACCTACCACAAATGCTATAACAGAAAGAGGTTGTTAGCTTGATGTCTATTTGACTGCGTATCTATTACTGTCACCTCCATTAAGCTTTAAAATCAAGTTCTGGTTTAATATATGTTCATCAGCAGTGCAGGATTCCAGTAACGAAGCCAGGCTTTTATAGAATCAGTTGGGATATAATTGATATTGCAGTTTTGCTGGGGAGTTAAACTCTTATAGATTTGGAAAGCAACATATTGATTGACAGTTGACTTTCTCTGATTGGTTTAACAGCAAAGTGGGCATAAATCATAAGCCAAGACCTAAAAAGAAGTGTACTGTCTGCTCTTAAGCAGGATTTTGACTTTTAAAAAAGTGTATTTCCACTACCCGGAACTGGACCTGACTCCCCGATTGGACTATCCTTTTGTACTGCGATTTTTGGACTTTGTTTGTCCCTGCCAAGGGGTTCCACACCTGGCCCGTTACTCCAGCCCTGACACTTTTGCAGTCAAAATTGAGAAAACCCGGCGGAAGACGAAGCCATGTGTGCAGGTAAGAGGAGCTGGGAAGGAAGGAAGAAGGAAAGGAGGGAGGGGAGGGATGCAGCCCTGACCAGCCCACCTGAGACCCCTTCAGAGCCCATCATAGACAGTCTCAGATGGGCTGTGCAGCATCTATGGTGGGCTCTGCAGGGTCACTCTCAGGTGGGTCCTGTGTCCAGCGCGTCACTAAGCCCTGCGTCCAGCACGTCACTAAGCCCTGCGTCCAGCGCGTCAGTAAGCCCTGCGCGTCACTAAGCCCTGCGTCCAGTGCGTCACTAAGCCCTGCGTCCAGTGCGTCACTAAGCCCTGCGTCCAGCGCGTCACTAAGCCCTGCGGCCAGTGGCGCGGGGAGGGGCGGCCTAAAGCCATGTAAGGGGCCTCAAAATTTCTGATGGCTGCCCTGGATAGGGCAGACAGTGTTCAAATCTAGTTTGCAACTGATAGTGAGATCTGCCAGCACAGATCAGCTGGGGATAATTATGATAAACATTACGCTGCCCACCCCACTTGCATTGCAGAGAGTAATTCCGTACACAGAACAACTTTTCTTTCAGAATTGATCTCACATTTAGTTTACTATTTTGTATTGAGATTGTAGTCCATCACGGGAATGAGCTTGGAACGGTGACTACTTTACAACACACACAGGTACCATGGGGAACAGAAGTAGTCACCCTCCAGAAGGAAGGGCAGTGTCCGCACCAATTCAGAGATGATTGGAGGATCTACAGTGATACGCATGTAGCTCTCAACCCCGAAGGAGCCGCTGAATGACCGGTTCATCTCTAGTCTGTCTAGGGGTATGTTCTTCAGCTGCCCTCCCATTAGCATCCACTGCCCTTCTTCTAGTGCCCACAAACTGATGTCGGCTCCAATAGTAAAATGCAGAATAACGGTTTATTGAACATCTTCACTGGGGAGAGAGGATATGGGGATTCTAAGCTTCCAGAGGTAACTGACAAGAGCTCCAGACTCACCAGACCTGGTTGGCATATCAGTGTAGATCCACTTGGGAGACAGCAGACAGCGACTGATGTAGCAGATGAGCAGGATGAATACAGATCATCAAACAGGAAAGACACCAACCATACTCCTGAAGTTCTCTTAAGTTCCAGGGTACTTCAAGAGCCAGCATTGGTCCCAGTTCTCTTCCTCTATCAGCATCACAGACCTCCTCCATGTTGGAGGCCTCAGGGAAACCTTTCCCTCACACCAGCCTGTGCCCATCCCCAGGCCTCAGGCCTAGCCCAGGGGGCAGGCTGAACAGCACCCAGCCCTATTCCATGGCTGGTACCGGCTAGCCTGAGCTCATGGCAAATCCCTCCAGTATATGTACCCTATCCCAGCATGCACCACTGGTTGAGAGAAACCCTGTGATTGGCCTTCATATCCCTGTAGTAGAGAGAGAGAGAGAGAGAGCCCCTCATCATATGTATGTGAGAAACCCAGGTTACACATATACACCATCAACAATTCTCTGGCCGCTGCCTCACAATTTGTAAACAATTTTCAAGTTGCTTCTCTGAAAAGCACAGTGGAAACATTTTGTGGAAATATTTTATTTTTATATTACATTATGTACAGTTTCTTCTGACACAAACAAATAAAATGATAACATGGCATTATGTAATTTCCAAATCTCCAAATCTTAAATTGCAGCCTAAAAATAAAATGCGCTATTTATTAAATAAGAGATCTCAGATCTACAAAGAAGTCTCAGATTTCTTTCAATTGCTTTAGTCGATATATACATATTGCTTGACAGCCCATTGGGATCAATGGGAGGAAAAAAAAATTCTTAAACAGAACCAGTAACCACTAGGTTTTTAAAATAGACCAAATCTCTTGAATTGTTCTAATAGTGCAATGTTATCTCCCAGTGTTTAGTTGGATTGAATTATTTACTTGTATTCTCTCCCTGTCACAGCCGCAGTGGCAGGATAAGTGAGCGCAGGCTAAGGGACTGCCAGGATTAGATGGGTGAAAACTGAAGTATTTCTGTTTAGCTTTTGTGTCAAAATGATCTGTAGCTCATAGATATAGGCAAGTTGGAAATCATACAGTCACTAAGGCTGAATTTACACCTTTGCGTTGCAGTAACACACAAAAAAAACAAAATTTTTCCCCTATGTTACCACAATGAAGTGTAGTGCATGGCATTGACACTTTTGAATGACAACCCAGTAAACTAATATAGTAATGAGCATCTCACTTACATTGCAGTGTACACATGCTGTGCGTTGTGATGCACTGCTTAAAAAAAAAAAGGGGTCAGATCCATTTTTTAATGCATTAAGGTGCCGGGCCATTTGCTATAGTGTGACAAAAACCAAACAGGAGCATCACTGCGTCGCAAGCAGCAAAAAGAAGTAAAGAAACAATATATCTAACACAAAAAAACAGTCCTTATGCTAAAGAAAACTGTGCTATAGACATGTAGGATTTGTTTAGTTCTGCATTGAAATTCGTACGAATATCGGTATATTTGGACATTCGGATGCATCCATATTTCTAAGAAATAATGAATCTAAATGTATCCAAATTTTTCATAAGGAAAATTTCAGATGCATCCAAAATTTTCTCTGAATGGCATTCTGAATGAATAAAAGGAGAACTATGGGGTCAGTGTTTTCCCCCATAGTTCTCCTTGGGGTAACGGGAGGACACAAACTAGCGTCCTCCCGTTACCCTAAGCTCAGTATACCGCGAGCTACAGCTTGCGGTATACTGAGACGCCGCAGCCGGAGCGGATCCCGACATGGACGTCGAGATCCACCCAGCTGCGTGAGTGACAGCTGGCTCTGCCTATCTAGAGGCAGAGCCAGCTGTACCCGCCCCCTCCCCCGTTCGTTCCGCCAGTCAGCGCTGGCAGATCGGAGCGGGGAGAGGGGAATCCAGCCCCTCCCCCTGTCACGGCAGAGAGCCGTGACAGGATTGAGAGGTGAGCGAACCCGGTATGTGTTCGCTCACCTCCCGATCTACTGAGCCGACCTGTGACAGTCTCATAGTCACAGGTCGGCTAGAACTATGAGGTGGAAATCACTCATCTCATAGTTCTCCTTTAATGTTGTTAAATGTTAAAATAATAAAAAATAAAACAGCGTGGAGGCCCCTCCCTAATTTATACCAGACTCTTTAGGTATGCCAACAAAACAAAAAAGCGTGGGGTCCCTCCTAAAATCTCTTACCAGACCCTTGATCCAAGCAGTAGCCTGGCAGATCAGGAAAGGGGGGTGAGCATACACCCCTCTCCTGCACCATACCAGGCCACATGCCCTCATTATGGGGAGGGTGCTTTGCCAAAGCATCTTACCCCCATGAGGACAAGGGCCCGGTGGTTGCGGGGGGTCTGCGGGCAGAGGAACTTATAGGAATCTGGGTGCCCCTTTTCATAGAATATACAACTGAAATTATTGTGTGTTTCCTTCAAACATTAATTTTGTGCAGGAGAAGTACAATTATTTAAAATTTCCCTACAAACAACTTGAGATTTGAAGGACGATGCCATATCAGTTAACCTGAGTTCATCAATGCCATACTGTCCATTCATTGCACAGTCTCTCTATTGGCCAGCAATACCGCCCGTCATATTAAAGGATCAATAGGGAAGCTGGGGAGGTGGAAAGCACATTGCAAAAGCTGGATATTTACAGCAAAAGTCGAGACTGCCAAATATCGTCAGCCACCTTCTGAATCTACTGATCATTTTGACAGGTACCCTCTGCTCATATATTTTTCATGAGATGATCAGTTTGTTAAGTGCAGGTTTGTCACAGGTGTACTTACATATATACAAATGGAATTATCCTTTTACAGTGCAACCTAGTCCCGTGAGAACTTTATCTTTCTACATCCAATGGTTCTTTTTTTGGGTAGTAGAGAATCAAGTTGATATAGTTACAATGGGGCCAGTTCCAGGAATGCATATGTACAATGCCTGTAAAATGACTTTGGGAACCAGAAAGTTCAGTGCTCGGTGTTCCCACAGTGCCAGGTTCCTGGAAGTTTTACCCAGCCAGGGGGTATGATGTCCTGCAAGCAATCGTTGCCAAAATGACTTGAAGAACTTGGCAAAGGTTTCCATTTTTTTTTTGTACATGACCATTTAAATACTCTGTTTTGTATTGGGGTCACTTACATAAAGATGACTTAGTTGCTAACTGTAACACTATGCTTGTACATTCTTTCGGCACTATGGCTACGTAACTGTATCTTTTACAAAACCAAGACAACCTGTTTGGATTTTTTTTTAAAACACAGTTTGCGTGCCATTGTCCACATGTAACATCAAAGAAAGGTCCATCTTATTCTTGATTCTGATGGAGCTTGTAATAAGCCCCTTGTCTCTCTACAAGTTCATCATGAGTCCCACTCTCCACCAGTTGTCCCCCTTCCAGCACCAGAATCTGGTCAGCATTTTTTACTGCGCGCAGCCGGTGGGCGATGATCAGCACAGTGAGATCTGGAATACTCTGCAGAGACTGCTGGATCTGTAGAAGAAACAAGCGTTGAAAAGCACAGAGAAGACTGATCAAGAGGACCAAAGAGCAATGGTTGCACTGACTCACCATATCTTCTGTATCAACATCAAGACACCTTGAAGCCTCATCTAGAATGAGAAGTTTGGGATGCCGTGCAAGAGCGCGTGCAAGAGCAATCCGCTGTTTCTGGCCGGCTGCCAGCTGAGCCCCACTGCTGCCAACATCTGAAAAACACAATTTGACATACAGGAACAGTTTTCGAAACCCCTCCAAGGGCTACAAGCAAAAACTGACCTCAAGACCTACACAGAGTTTTGGGAAAACCAATAACCCGGTCACATGAGATTAGATGGGAATTCTAGGAAGTTCTCACACAAAGAATGGTTGTCATGGCTGCAAGATACAGAAATTTGACATTTCTGCCAGTTTTGGGATACCATGACTGGTGAAGCTTAAAAAAATAGGGAAACCTTAATAGCATTAAAGTGTATCTAAACCCTAAAAACGTTATTAATTTGTTCCCAGGAGTTTCACATATGTCCTAATGGCCATTGTCATCCGGACTGAACTTGAGGGGAAACCCTACATTTTAGGGTTTTTTTTTTTTGTTTTTTTTTTATCGAAGCCCGTGGACGTGCATCAAAACTTCCCCCTGTGAACAAAAAAAGTGAACCGTGAAATCACAGCACACAAAAACGTGCACAAGGGTGCAAGGTCCTTCAAAAGAAGGGACCTACTTTCCCGACCCCCCGGGGAGCAAGGCTCCTGACAGGGGTTGAGACTGGTGGTCCACCAACCCGAAGGCCGTGGACCATTTCCTATGGGGACCTGCCGAAACAGGTCCCCCTCAGTACTAGGCAAGTGGGATCTCCCGAAGAGAAACCCACCTCCTGGGTGGGAGGAGACAGAGAACCCCGTTCGAGGCACAGAATCTCCTCCCAGCGTCAGGAATAGGCCCGAAGAAACCTGCACCTTTCGCATCTGTGGGTCCCAATCAAAAAAACAATCGTGCATCGTGCATAGAGTGCAATAAATAATACTAAAGTGTCAGTGCACCACGCTGACAGGCCTTAGGGGCCGGAGTGCAAAAATATTGCCCCGGACTAGCCATAAGGCCTGTCCAAAAGGCGTTGTGCAGAAAAAGCAAGGTGGTGTGTGACCAAGTGCACAGTGAGTCAAGTGGGGTCCCATACCCATGTGACTTTCTGCGCACCCCTGGGACGCCACCCCCAGGGGGCACAACACCACGGGCTTCTGCCGCCCCCGAACCCTCGAGCCAGACCAAGCTTCGCATCCGTTCAGTCAGAAAGCCATGTACTGAGCGGTTCCCCTCTCACAGGAAGCCGCCCCACACGCTCTTTCACTCCAGCGAGTACTAAGTAACCATCCCCCGCAAGGACGGTTCTTTTCCCCACCGAAAACTGATAAGAACAGATACTACACTTGATCTTAGCCAAAAGTCAACAGGACAGGAATAGAGGGTAAATCTTTCAATAGCGTCACTTGTTCCCATAATACCTGCCTAAAAGGGATTTTTCTTACCTTGGAGAGATTTTATGTTGTAACTATAGAACGAAAGTGAAGGGAAATTTTTGATTGGGACATACATGGCAAAAAAAACCATGACAGACCATATCCTACTTTATCAAAGTGAAAAAAAATACTTTAGATATACTTTAAATTACAAAATGGAGTGTGTAACAATTATTTAATGCCAGTGCAGTGTTCCTCTAAATACTACCAATATAACTGCTGCAAATTTGTCTTTACATTAGCTTTCCATGCTTCTCTGTGCACTAGAAATCAGGATGGAAGTTAGCTCCTATCCCCTACTGGATTCAAAGTCAATACATGCATTCCCTAAGCAGAGTGGTAACAAAGATAATAACATATGTTTTACTAGTGATGGGTCTGTGATCACTCACAGACCCTTAATAAATTACTGAGGATGGACTTTAAAGTGGACCTTAACATTCAAAACTAACTCCCACCATCAAATATTCATCAGAGGTGTGTAATGTTGGGGAGCTCACAGAGCATTCACACAGGACTTTTCCATAAACAAAAGTCTTTATTAAGTCCAAAATAAAAGTAGCTTGTCTTCAGCATAACATATATTGGCTCACCAATCCTCAAGTTGCCCCACACACTCACAGTTTTCCAGTCTTTTAATAGTTTTATCTTGCAGCACTGCTGCTCCGACCTCAATCTGCAGGACCACTGTCTGTTTCCTCCGGACAATCTCAATAACGTTCCAACCTGCACAATGGGCTTCACAAACCTGCAGCTCCCTGCTGCACTGGCCTCCACTCTGACTCCTGGGTGGAGTTCTCCCTTCTCCCCTCAACACATCCCAGCACACTCTTCATGAGGGTTGTACACAGGTGCACAATTAGGTGATGGTCGCTACTAACCCATGGACCCAGGAATGGTGATTTCGTCTCACCCAGAGCTCTAGGAAATCTCCTGACTCCAGTATGCCAACTATGATCCAGAAAACCTGGAAAGGACTGAAGAGCCAGTGCCTTCCTGGTACAAGCAATTGCTTCCTGGAGCCACTCAGCCCCTCTGGCTGAGAATCCTAGGTGACTTTGAGGCCACACCGTGGTATTGCCACGCAATGCCACAGGTGTCACCAGTGCCTAAGGGAATATGCTGGAAGCATAAAAGTCTAAAGCTGGCCAAACTCGGATCAAATTTCAGCCGTTTCCTGATAAAATGGCCACAATTTGATCCATGGGTGGAACTGAATTTATTTGATTCTGATCTGAAATGTGAATGTTTCAACGACTTTCATAATCCAATAACTACTGGTATGGGGAACTAACAAAATTAAAAACTTTCACTGGAATTTTATTAACAAAATTTGATATTCTCATGGTGGAACCCTTCTGGGCTGGTGGCACCCCTCACCTGTATCATAGCCATTCTCCATTTTTTCAATGAAAGCATCAGCTTTGGCCAATCTTGCTGCTTTCACCAGCTGCTTTTCAGAAAGTCTGTCAAGACCGTAAGCAATGTTTTCTCTGACTGTTCCAGCAAACAGGACGGGATCCTGAGCCACTAAAGCCACCTAGAGAAGACAATGTTGGTAAGACACTATAAGGTAAAATCAAAGAGGACATCTAGTTTTAAGTACATTTTATCAGATCTTTGTAGCTCAGCCTTGTCTTCAGACAGATCAACTTTATGAAGAAGGCATTTGCTTTATGAAGTAAGGCAAAAAAAATCTGCAATACTTGAAATGCCAACTTTAGACTTCACTGAGTTTAGTGTCATTTTAACATTTTTCCATATTCTTCCTATTCTTTTTAATGGGCTACTCGCAACAAATTTTATTGATCCTTTCAACAGTCAAGCAATAAAAGATGATGAGTGATTGGCTGTTCTGGGATACTCTGCTTTTGCATTTTCAGCTTTATTTAATAAGGAATGTTGATTCCCAAATGCATTTAAAGTGGAAATTTCAATACAAAAATTCAAAGTCTGCGCACAAACAGGCAGCTCAGTGTACAATTTCAGCACCTGCCATAATAAAACAACCCCGCACATATGTCAACCCCTTCCTGCCAATCAAGACGGCTGAAGATCCGAAACCCAGAAGAAGACCGAGTGAAGATGTTGGTTATGGTGAGGGGGCTCGCAGCTTTAAGAGCAGTAACCAATTAACCAATTTAAATGCAATGTGCTGATACCAGATGGATTATGAGTGGATGCTATGGGTAAGTACATTGACTCTTTATTGAATAAGGTTGTTGTGATGTAAATAACTTAGTAGAACAAGATTACCTTGCTGTGTAGGTACTCATGCTTGTATTCAGCCAGTGGTCTTCCATCAAGCAGGATTTTTCCACTCTGGGGCTCATAGAATCTCTCCAGTAATGCCACGCATGTTGTCTTTCCACCCCCGGAGAGACCCACTATGCCTGTTACCGTGCCAGGCTTAAGAGTGAATGAGACATCCTAAGGAGGTACAAAACTGGGATTAAGCATAGCACATAGCATGGAGAATACATTTGTATTTCTGTCTGTGTTGCTGTTGGGGAGTTCCCCTCACTTCCTGTGTGGTAAAACACTGTCAGGTGAACAGGAAGTGAGGGGAAATTTCTCTGACTGAGACCCAGATAGCAGTAACAACCTAACCCTTCCCCACACCATCCAAAACTAAAAATAAACTTTTGGCTTATAATTTAAAGCAGGGGCTGCAAAAATTCAGCCCTTCAGCTGTGGTGAAACAACAAATACCATTTAGACATTGCAAGACTTTGATGGCCAGAAGCAGATGCATAGTGGGATTTGTAGTTTCACCTCAGCTGGAGGGCCAGAGTTTGACTATCTCGCTTTAACCCTTTCTCTGCCAGACTCATTTGTGCATCTTTTGCATACATGTTATGATGCACATTTTAGGCCAAAAGATTACTTAACCCTACCCCCTGGAATTATATACAAGGTACATTTGTTTTATGGCTGTTTAGTGTTCATTCAGTAATTCTACGGTGAACTTCACCTTTAATGTTCATAACCAAACACCAAAATGGGAATAAAATGAGATCTCAGTGATTTTGACAGTTGAATGATTGTTGGTGCCAGAGGGGCTGGTTTGTCTATTTCTGTAACTGCTGGTCTCCCGGGATTTTCATGTACAACAATCTTTAGATTTATTTTAAGATCAAGTGTAGTATCTGTTCTTATCAGTTGTTGGAGGGGAGAGGGTGCTGCCGATCCCAGAACGGGGGAGCATCCTAGTACCCTCTGACGTAATGGTGGGTGTCGGAGGACAGTTCGGTCCACTGCTGGTTGCGTCAGGCCCTGAGGTTACGGGTAGACCCCAGACAGTGGGAGGACCCTCAACGGCACTACCGCCTGATGTTAGCAGAGAAACACTTTGTCTGGCCGGAGGATTGGGAGGCGGCAGAGGCCGTGGTGTTGTGCCCCCAGGGGGTGGCGTCCCAGGGGTGCTCAGAAATGCAAACCCAAACATGCATTCACCTTCAGAGCAGGGGTATCTGGGCAGGAAGGGTATGAAAATGTCACATTCTTGAACTCGAACATTCTGTCTAGGTTTTCAGGACAAAGAGATCCAGCTCTGGAGACCTGCGGCTTTTGATCCAGGTACTGGAATACTTTGGTGGCGACTCCAGCGGAATGAGTTATCTCACTGAACATGTGGAACAGGGACTGAGAGAGAGACAAAAGAGAGACCGTGAGGAAAATATTTCTTAAGATACATACACTGCACACTTTACGATCACCTGTACAAATGCTTATCATGCAATTATCTAATCAAGCAATCAGCACAGTGTATAAATACACGAAGAAACAGGTCAGGAGCTTTAGTTAAAGTGGAAATTCACCCTGGAATGCATAGCACCATGTTTGATAGACATGTGTGATTTGTTTCGTTTCGAATTAAAATTTCTGTAAATTCGGACATTCAGATGCATCTCATTTTCTCAATGACAGATATAACAAATCCAAATGAATCCAAATGTTTGATAAGGAAATTCGGATACATACGAATTTCATTCCGAAAGAAACAAGCCGGAGAGCTGTCATTTACCGCTCTCTGGCTTTTCTGCTTTTTGTTGATATTCTGGACTTGTATCCTGAATGAAAACAAAGTAACAGAATATTGTAACAAAATGTAAAGAAAGAAAGAGAGAGATCCGTCTAATTCTGTCATAGCTTCTGCTTCTTTGCTGACACTCTGATCCTGAATGTAAATGAAGAAACTCACAGTTGTCACAGAATACACAAAAGTGTTAAACTGTTCACACACATAATAGCAATAATAAAAAACAGCGTGGGGTCCCCCTCCACTTCATACCAGACCCTTTAGATCTGGTAGGAATGTTAGGACCCCGATGTGAAAAAAACAAAACAAAACTAAAAACCATGGTGCGGATCCCCTGGCAATTCATACCATACTCTTTAGGTCTGGTAGGAATTTGGAAACCCCAATGCCAAAAAAAGAATTAAAAAAAGTGGGATTCCCCCTAAAATCCCCTTCCAGACCCTTAATCTGGGCAGGAGCCTGGTATGGCAGGAAAGGTGGGAAGAGCGAGCGTGCTTTTCCAGAGGGGGCCCCATTTCTGTGGAGTGTCAAAAATTGAAACAAAAGAAAGTAAACATCTAATGTCACTTTTCTGCAACAAATTTTCATTTGTAATTATCATTTAACCCATCTGAAATTAACGAAAACTCGGATTTATCCGAATACCGAAACTAATTGACTTTCAGACCCAAATCCTAAAAAATTATATAATTTTTGATTTTTGTCCAAGCTCTGGTTGGCCAGTAATGGGCATTGGTCATTGCTGGCTATTTTCCAGTGACACCATGCAACTCATGGGTCTCTCAGCCCACTATGCTATCTACAACTTGTGATTGCAAACCCTGACCTGGAAATGCTTCATCTGTGCCTGGTGATGTCAAAGACCAAAAGAATGGGAGGCTGAGTGACACTATGAGTTGGATGCAGTCGCTGGTAATAGTCAGTAGTTTCCAATGCTTATTGCTAGACAACTGGAATGCAAACTGAAGTCAAACATGATGCTATGCATTTATTAAGGTGCATGTGTTTTATGGGTGTTTAATGTTCATTGGGTGAACTTCCCCTTTAACGCTCATATCAAACACCAAATGGGAATAAAATTACATCTCAGTGATTTTGACAGCTGAATGAGTGTTGGTGCCAGACGGGCTGGTTTTAAGATTTCTGTAACTGCTGATCTCCTGGGATTTTTATGTACAACAATCGCTACACATGGGGCTGCGTTTGTCTGGCTGAAGGGTTGGAAGCGCAGAGGCCCATGATGCTGTGCTCCCTGGGTGTGGCATCACAGGGTGTGCCAGAAAATCACTTGAGAGTGGGACCCCACAGTGATCCACTGACACTAGGTCACGGCACTCAAAGCTTTTATCTGCACCATGCCTCTTGGGCAGGCCTTTTGGCTAGCTTGGGGCAGTTTTTTACCTTGGCCAGAAGGCCTGCAAGGGTTGTGAACTGGCACTTCTTATTTATTTACATAATGTTTTTATGCACGACTGCATGTTTTGACCCCATGGATGACAGAGTGTGTGGGTACCTTCAGGGCCGACCTGATGTTGGCAGGGAGGTTCTGTGGCCTCTATGGGTTTCTCTACCTCCCTCCACCTAGGGGTCTCTCTCTTTAGGACTACCTAGTACTCATGGGACCTGCTTTGGTAGGTCCCTGAGGATCAAGGTCAACCTAACTTTGGCTAGGTGGACTTGGGCTGACCTTGCCCCTGTCAGGAGCCTTTGCCCCAGGAGGTTCAGGGTTTCATGGCCCTTCCTGTTCAGAGGAAGACCAAAAGCACCCTTGTGCACTTTTTTTTTCGTGTGCTGTGATTTTTACGGTTCACTTTTTTTGTTCACAGGGGTAAAGTTTGTCTTTGTTGCACTGCATCGTGAGACTTTAAAAAAATAAATAAATCTCTGGAGTTTACTCCAAAGGATGCAAAAAACATTTGGGTGGATGGGCTACAACAGCAGAAGACCACACTGGGTTTCACTCCTTTCAGCAAAGAAGGAGAACTTGAGGCTACAGTGATCACCCTATACAATTGGAAACAATTGAGTCACTCAATCTCACGGCAGTGAGGTAAGGAGGAGCACAGGAGCACATATGTGGTGAAAACATGCTCATGTTTCCAGGTAATACAAATCCAAAAACCAGATAAGCTTTCAGGTGTGTGAAGAAAACCTGAATGTTTTCAAGCTCCACTGTAGACTGGAGACAGAGAAGGAGGAGAGGAAGAGAGGAGAAGGAGGAGAGGAAGAGGGAGAGCAGAAGGTGGTTATAGAACCAGATTGGATATGCTTTATTTCTTACCCGTAAATAGTCTCCAGACTCTATTTGGTACAGCATGAAGGACACCATCTGTCCATTGGTTATTGCTCCACTCTGGATTAGCTTGTGCCCATACACAAACATCGCCACCTGAGTACCAAGGTTAACGCTCTAGAGGAAGATGAGGGGAAGAGCAGAGACAGAGCAAATAGGAAAAAATTAAAGAAAGTGATAAAGAGAAGGAAGGTGAGAGAAGAGAAGATACAAAGTTATAGAGAGTATGGGAGAGCGGAATGGAGACAGAGAAGGGGGAGAGGAAGAGAGAGAGGAGAAGGAGGAAAGGGAGAGGAGAAGGACGAGAGGGAGAGGAGAAGGAGAGATTGCAGAAAATGATTATAATTTTTTCTATTATTAATAACACATCAATCATGCCTTTATGTTAAAGTAATATAATGCCATTATGATGAGCACATATTGTGAGTTATTATTGCAGTGTTTACCTTAATGTAATTTTTTTACTCGACTTTTACATTTTCACTAGCTTGATCCGGGTTCACCTTGCTATTATAATAAAGTATGTCTAAACTCTTGAGCATATACTGTATGTAATTTATTGCAGCTTTCAAGTCCTTAGATGTGGTGGCAGAATTTGTTTTCTTTTTTTCAAGCTAAAAACATTTTCTGCAAGTACAGAAAATACCTGACAATCATTCCGGAGAAAAAGTGTTTTCTTTATGTTTTTTTCCTCTTTTTATATATTTTATTTGTCCTAAGTGAGGCGTTAGGCACACGTATGTGATAAAAATATATAGCCCCAGGGTACCAGCACCCCCCGCTTGCGCGGAGGCTCCAGCCCCCTCTGACCATGTTCTTAATGCAAATTGTCGCACCATATTTGTTCAAATCACTCTATGTGTTGAAGTAAGTTGTAACGTTTTACTGTCATAATTACTGCATTACTGTACGTGAATCAGCCTCATGTGCATGAGCATTACTTCAAATTGTGTTATCTATAACTTGGATAAAAATGAAAAAGCACTTAAATAAAGAATGTATAAAAAAATATAAATATATAGCCCTATCTGTCCTCTAAATAACAATATATAATATGAGTGGGTGCACTTAGCCAGAAAGTATATTACTGCCGTGGAAGAATCACACAGCAAAAAGCGCTGCAGTCATTAATGAACAGAAACTGAAAAAAGCTCAGTCATGAAGGGGTTAAAGGCCTTGAGCACTGTAAAGCTGGGAAGTGGTCAGTGAGTATGGAGTTCTGTACTAGATGTCTGTAGCCCTTTACCCTCTCTCCCAGTTTTGCCGCTTTTGTAATAAAATATTAGAAAATCCTGACTGGTGCCCAACATTACGTTTACATCCCACTACCAGCTAAGGTCTCCTAGGTGAAATGTCATCTCTCCCTGCCTCTGAAGTTCCTCATATGCTCCTAGAAGTCAGGGGGATGCTACATGTGTAATCAGCAAAAATGGCTGCTCCCAGGTACATATATAATCACAATGTATGCACAGAAACAGGATGCTTAAAACATTAGCATAGAATAAGGTTATTTATGTCTATCTAATCAATTTTACACGTCTATCAGAAAAAAGACTGAAAAGACTATCAGGTCTATTCACAAAAGGGTGAAGAGTTTGGAGAAGGTCGGAGAAGTGAACAGACAATCTAGGCCAACATAGCTTATTTGGAAAAATTCTCCAATTCAGCTCACTTTCCAGTACAGCTATGTTGTCCTCAATTGTTCACTTCTCCGGCCTTCTCCAAACTCTCCACCCTTCTGTGAATAGACCTGTATATTTCCTTCCATTTCTTCCATTATTTAGAACATTCTGGAGTTTATATGAACACTGATATCTTGGCTTTCTATAAAATGATTACCTACAGTCAGTTTTAGAGGTGCACCGAAATGGAAATTTCAAAACCGAAGCGAAACCGAAATTAAAAAAGTTGTCAGGCCGAAACCGAAAATGTTATTTATTTTAATTTTCTCAAATTTTTAAAATATTTTATTTTTATTTGTTTTTTATAATCTTTTTAATTTGTTTTAATAATGTAGATTACTTCCCATTCATTCATATTTGAGGATATAGTCAACATACCATATCCTCAATTATCTACGGACACTCAGCGATCACTAATTACTGACTGCTTGTACCCGCTCTCCTCTCTGACACGCTGTCACAGGAGGCTGAGCAAGTGGTGCAGGGAGGAGAGCTCAGCTCATGTGACTGCGCGGGCTGTCTCCGCCCACACACCGCTCAGCCGGACTGTGATAGGAGGCTGAGCGGTGTGGGAGGAGAGACACCGGCCGCTCACAGCGCTCTCCTCCCGCAGCGCTCTGCCGGCTGTCACTTTCTCTCTTCCCCACTGAGAGACAGAGCAGCGTCCAGCGGGGAGGAAAGAAAGCAGAGATGCGCTTATGTATTGGCAGGAAAATTGCACTTTCGGCATTTAGCCAAAAGTGCCATTTTCGCCGATATATCGGTGCATCCCTAATCAGTTATCTAGCATAACAAATATGAAAATATGTAAACTGGATGCACAAAACTGAACGCTGATCTGCCCTGTGTTTTTGCCACTTAGGTTACTGGGGCCACCCAGCACTCAGGGAGGTGTCAGGGCCCAGAGAATCACGCTGTGAAGTTTATGATGAGTCTATTGGCCTGCATGTATGGATCTAAGTAGGGATGCACCGATAGCGGTTTTTCGGTTTTGAGTACGAGTACTGATATTTATATTTTTGTACTCGACGATACCGAGTACTGATACCTGTACTTCCGGTAGCATAGAGCCATTACCCACCACCCAGCTTCTTGATTGCTGGGCGGTGGGTAATGGCTCTATGCTACCGGAAGTGGCTGGGCCAATCAGCATGGAGCCGGCCAAATAGCATGGAGCCGGCTTCCCCGCTCCATGTTCCCTCGTGGCGCTGCCGGTCAGTGGAAATCTCCCTCTGACCGGAAGTTCCGGTATCAGGAAAGGTATCGAAGCATTTGGGCGAGTACGAGTACTCACCCAAATACTCGGTATCGGAATTGATACCGATACTAGTATCGGTATTGGTACATCCCTAGATCCAATATATGAAGACCATTTAGTACCATATGAGGATCAGACATTAACTTACCCTGAAAGCGAGCAGGTATACAGCTCGGACCAGATCCCTGTGGCATTGCAGACGATGTGTCTTCCTTAGAGCCTCGTCATACCTCTCTCCCTCCTCTTCCTCCGCTGCAAAGCTCTTTACTGTCTCTACTGTCTCAATGATCTCTTTTGCCAGATCACTGGAGGTGGCGATGGAATCCTGCACCTTCTTCACCAGATCCTAAAGGATGACAATACAAGAACTTCAAACATAACTGCCATATAATAATGCCGGCTTTATACTGGAAACAGCTTCTTAGAATAAAGCAGGAGATTCCAGTTTTGAAACTTGGACACTGGTATCTTTCAGCATAGGATCATTAGTCTTCAAGAAGAGGATCCTGACGCAGAAGATGTGAGTATGCAAACAAGGGGTTAAGTATACATAACTGAGGGATTGTACGAAGTTATAGGGAGGCTTAAAGGAGAAGTATGGGTTTAAGGCTTTTCCCCATAGTTCTCCTTAGGGTAACGGGAGGACACAAACTAGCGTCTTCCAGTCACCCTAAGCTCAGTATACCGCAAGCTACAGCTTGTGGTATACTGAGATGCCTCAGCTGAAGCGGATCCCGACAGTTATGCCGGGATCCGCCCAGCTGCGTGACTGACAGCTGGCTCTGCCTATCTAGAGGCAGAGCCAGCTGTACCCGCCCCCTCCCCCGTCCGATCCGCCAGCGCTGGAGGATCGGAGCGTGGAGGGGGGAATCCAGCCCCTCCCTTGTCACGGCAGAGAGCTGTGACAGGATCGAGAGGTGAGCGAACGCCGGTATGTGTTCTCTCACTTCCCGATCTACTGCGCCGACCTGTGACAGTCTCATTGTCACAGGTCGGCTAGAACTATGAGGTGAGTGAAAAGCACTCACCTCATAGTTCTCCTTTAACGTTATGGTTTCAGGAAAGGTAAGGATTACTGGGTGGGTTAGAGTTAGGGTTACAAGGAGGGTAAGTATGAGGGTTAGTGCGAGAGTTACAAAGGGGGCTAGTATTAGTGTGCTGCCACAATAGTTGTATTCACAGCCACAGTCAATATTCACATTAATGTTAAATGAGAATTGTATAGTTTTTTCTTTAAGCCATTTACTTAAGGATATTGTTTGGCTAAGTTCATATACTGCCATCTAGTGGTCATTTTGGTTATTGCACATGTTTTTCTGTGTCCCTTCCTTCACATCTATGATGTTTTTCTCTTGTGTGTAATGCCCCGCCCTTGTTCTTCAATATTCATTTCCTGTGCCATGGCTGCTTGTAACAGGACCACATGTTAATCTGCATTGCATGCTTGGAAACATTATCATCTTTGACCGCCTTAAATACTGCCAATTAATTAATCTGCTGTATCCTGTTGTCTACTGTAACCTGATGTACAGAATAAAGCTCCGTGGATGAAAAAGTATTTGGTGAGTTCAGCTATCTGATAAGGATTGTCTGCAGTGATTATATCTGCTTATACAGGCCAAGCATAGAGGTCTCAGCACGGGGTTAAATCGCTAATACAACAATCGGAGTCAGAATAATTAGAGCTATATGGAGGCTTGATGTTAGTATTAAAGATGGTAAATATGAGGGTTAGTATTAGGGTTACAGAGATGGTTAGTGTTAGAATTACAGCAAGGGTTAGTGTTAGGGGTACAGGTAGGATTTGTGTTATAATTACAGGGAGAGTTAGTGTTAGGGTTACAGAGAGGGTTAGTGTTAGAACTACAGCTAGGGTGAGTGTTAGGGTTACAGGGAAGATTTGTGTTAGAATTACAGCAAGGGTTAGTGTTAGGGGTACAGGTAGGGTTTGTGTTATAATTACTGGGAGGGTTAGTGTTGGGTTACAGAGAGGGCTAGTGTTAGAATTACAGCAAGGGTTAGTGTTAGGGATAATTACTGGGAGGGTTAGTGATAGTGTTACTGGGGTGTTAATGTGACAGGTACAGAGAGGATTAGTGTTAGATTTTCAGCAAGAGTTAGTGTTAGAGTTACAGGTAGGGTTAGTATTGGGGTTACTGAGAGGGTTTGTGTTAGAATTACTGGGAGAGCTAGTGTTACAATTTATTGTAAATATTAGTGCTAGGATTACAAGAGGGTAAGTATGAGAAATAGTGTTAAATATACTGGAATATTTAGTGTAAGGATTATGGTAGTTCTAGAAGTACAAGAGGGTACGTATGCATGTGAGTATTGGCGTTGAAGGCAGGATTTATGTAAGGCGTAGGGAATTTCTTTCTGCACCAAAGAGTAGCATAGCCATGCACCCTACAATGAAGGCTAACAATAGATAATATCTAAAGGATCTGAGATATCTGAGGGGCAATACTGATTGAAATTAAGGGTGGCATCACTTTCTCTATACAGTTGCTTAGGAGTGATTTCTATGTCTACATGAGACAGAGACATTTGCTCTCCCTTCCCCCTATTTCTCCCTTCCCACACTCTACCTTCTTTCTCTGTATGAATGTGTGCCTAGGCACAATATGGTCATTAGAGTTCTGTAAAGAATTCTATATTAATTGCAATTAATAGAAACCTAGCAAATAAAAAAGAAAAATGCTCCAAATTACAGATATTAATGCTTTCTTCACATTTATAATGTGTTGCTAAGGCTATTGTACTGTATGTATACCTGGTGATACTTGTTGTACAGGCTCTGAACAATCCAGATGAGCGGTGTGCTGATAAGGGTGAGCAGCGTCAACTTCCAGGAAACCAGTATCATGAAGTAATAGTGACCAACACATTTCACAAACATCCGCAAGGTAATGTTCACATTGCCAGCAATGGAGCGGCTCACCAGTGACGTGTCATTTGACAGCCGAGATGTGATCTCTCCTGAAAGGACAATGACAGGTAACAATTATTACAAAGTGGTTAGGAAGTTCCCCTATCTGGAACTCTGTATCTAGGTGGAAAAAAATGAGTGCTGACCAAATCAGTTCCCTCAGGTCTGTCAACCTCTATTTTATAGTCCAAATTTGGTCAACAATCAAATGGGACAGTAGCCCAATACATACAGATAACTTGGTGTAATTTGAAGTCACTGTGTCCCACTATGTGTTCCACCGCAGAACAACAAACTGATGATGGGTCCGTTGGACCCCTTTATGAGTTCACATACTGTACATGCCAGCAATCCACAATGACCAGTCCATACATCAAAATAGGATCCAAAAAAGTAGAAGAAAATCCCAAATACTGAAGATTTGTGAAAAATAATCTCCATGTAAATCTGTTTGGTCACACAGCGCATCATTCTCCTAGGACACTGAATCGCCCAGATTCCACCTCTACACATCCTCCTAGGACACTGGATCCCCCAGATTCCACCTCTACTCATTCTCCTGGGACACTGGATCCCCCAGATTCCACCTCTACACATTCTGCTAGGACAATATATGCCCCAGATTCCACCTCTACACATTCTCCTAGGACACTGGATCCCCCCGATTCCACCTCTACACATTCTCCTAGGACACTGGATCCCCCAGATTCCACCTCTACACATTCTCCTAGGACACTGGATCCCCCAGATTCCACCTCTACACATTCTCCTGGGACACTGGATCCCCCAGATTCCACCTCTACACATTCTCCTGGGACACTGGATCCCCCAGATTCCACCTCTACACATTCTCCTGGGACACTGGATCCCCTAGTCTCTTCCCCTTTATCTGGCTCTTCCAGCTATACTTCCCACATCCTCCCAGGACACCAATTCTCCTAGCCTTTTCCTCTCCACATCCTCCTGGGACACAGATTGCCTCTCCCTCTACATTCTCATTGGACACCAGCTCCCTCAGCCAACGTCCTTTTGGTACATCAGCTTCCCCAGCCTCTTCCACCTACATCCTCCCAGGACACTGGCTGCCACAGCCTCTCCCTCTCTACACCTTCACAGCACACCAGCTCCCCCAGCCTCCCCTTTTCCACATGCTATTAGGGGCAAGCCTCCAGTTGACAAAAGTTGACTATAAAGAGCATTGTCACAGCCCCTTACAGTCTTCATTAAATTGGCATGTAACAGGGTGACAATGCAGGATAGCAAATGGACAGCAAAGACTGAGCATTATCACCCTATAACAAGAAATGCCCTTTCATGGACTTTCATGGCAGGATCATTATCTGATGAAAACCGTGAACTGAAAATGACTTTTGCGTTAAAGCAGCTTGGTCCCTGTTTTAAAACATATAAAGCATTTTTCCTCAAAAAGAAAGCAATGAATACTTCCCTATCCAGCTGCATGGGCTGCTGAACTTCCCAGGGTTGAAGAAAGAAGTTTGCTAAAAGATCTGCATTTGACTCTCCTGAAACAGCCAGATGCTGGCTTCCCCTGCTGCGCTCTGTGGTTTTCTCTACCAGCCCCTAGGTCACTGCAAAACACAATGGCCGGTGGTAGCAACCACAGAACTCAGCGGGGGGGAACCAGACCTATACTATGCCATGTAGCCAATAGATAAGTATGAACTGCTTGCTTTGCAGGGAGCACTGCTTTTTACTTTTTGAAAAAAGTGGCCAAGTCACTGTAAAATGTTACAAAATTAAAATGTGCGATTTTAGTGTTTGGGTTTACAGCTAACTTAGGAGGACAAGAACGCGCAGCATTCTAAGACACCCTGGTACCTGTTTTATTTGCTTCAAAGAAGGCAATGTCCTGTTTAGCAAAGGCTCCAAAAAGGAGTTTCTGTAATCGGATTTTGAGGCGAGACATGCTGAACATGAATAATCCTCCCCGACACCCCGCAGAGAGAGAACTATGGAGAAACAGGGAGACAAAGGCATCAATACCCAGGTACATCAATATCACATGTTTTACTTTTTAATGAGTAACTCCATTTTTGTTGAGAAAAAACATTGTAAGGATTTTAACAAACTTTGCTGCAGACTCCGACTTGTTTCTATTCTGAAGAAATAGCAGTTTGTTGCAGCTTGTTTTTTCCAAACTGATTTCTGAATGGCAGGGACTGTGTCCATTATAAGCACCGGGTGGACATTCTGTGTTGTAATGAGAAAAGTTGCAGTGTCGGCATTTCTTTAGTAGTATCTGACCAAAAATTCCTATTGCAGGGGATGCCAAAAATTATACTTGTATCTTACTGGAGACTTCTGGGAAAATCAGTCAACCAATCACAGAAGCAGGAAGTGACATTTCTA
>NW_017306589.1:49555-72840 GCF_000935625.1 Nanorana parkeri
TCTTAGGGAAGAAATGAGCTGTGTGTTGTGAACTGTAGTAATAGTTATACATTTATCTATTGTTGCTAGGGGAACCACATCTACTTAAAAGAAAACATTTGCATTTATTATTTTTTTGCTTTGGAGCAAGTAAAGCATTGCAACCACGATCAGTGGATCTTGGGTGCAATGCTCTGGCTCCTGCAGATTTGAGAAATGAACATTCCAGTGATGTGCAGTACCTCATATTCCGGGTGAGGCATTCCCCCGCCCCCCGTCGGCCGAAGCCCCACCCCCGTAGGACAAAGCCACGCCCACCGCCGAACGAAGCCCCCCCCCACAACTTGTCCCCAAGCTAGTGTGAAGGTTTTTTGACTACCTGTCAATAGCCGGATGCAGCGCTGCCCGTAATTAATAGGCAGCGCTTCATCCATGACAGGTTACACAGTGGGGAGGCTTTCCCTGCTCTGTAACCTGTTACAAGCTGATCTGTGCACAGCCCTTATGGAAAGGGTGCTGGCTAGAGGTGCCCATACACTGCACGATTCTCGGGAAATCCCGCGATCGTACGAGAATCGTGCAGTGTGAATGAAGGCGTGCGACCGTTTCTACTGTACGGTCGCATGTCTTTTGTCTTAGGAGCATGCTAGAAAACTTTTTCGGCTGGTTTGAATGATGCTTGGGAGACAAATGCCGAACGGGCCGGTATGTGTACGCGCACACTGCCCGTTCAGCATTGCGGTCATCGCAAGTACGATCTGCCTGTCCAAGATGTGCAGATCGTACATTTTTTTAAATTACTTTACAACCATCGCAGTCTATGTGGGGAGGTTTAAAGTGATAACCCGAAGTCGGTGTGACTGTGAAAAAACGTTATTTTGCTGAAATGACAAAGCTGAAGTTGTGTTATGTTGGAGAAACCCTGTGAGGGACAAATTGTGTGAACTTTTAAATAAAAGTGGGCAGGTAGCTCTTAAAAAGAACATGTTTGCGAGTGGACTACATCCTTAAAGTGCTACCATTTGAAGCTATTTCTCACAGTATACTGTATAACATGTTAGAGTGTATCTAACCCTAAAAACAAAAATGTAATGTTGAAATCCAGCCTGAGTGACAACCACAGCTCCCTCCATAGATACAATGGAGAAATGAGTATAGAAACAAACGGACAGGAAATGTGGCATTCTCAAAGCTGCCAAATAAAAATAAGGGGCGGGGGGGGAGCCTGAAAAAGCCACCACATCAAGGGCTGGAAATAGATGTAAAATTTTTTTTTGAGGTTTAGATACAATTTAATGTAACATTACAACTAAATATACACAGCATACTAACCTTGTGACAGAAAAGAAGGACATGAAAAAAATGGCACTCAGGAACTCGGTCTCCTTGTAGTAGCTGGACAAGATGTCAATCACACGTCCCATGTAATATGGAATAGACAATTCAACTGGGGAGAAGAAGGGGGATACGAGTTTGCAGACTTTGGTGTTTCCAGCACATATATGACACTATTTTTATTTAGATTTGCTGCGTTATGCTGGGTCTCTCCCACCAATGTGTCTCAACCCAACAGCTTAGGATGACAAACACTGACAGTTTTCAGGCCTCGTTCAGGGCCAGTTCACACCACAAAGTCTGCGTTCCAGAGCGTTCAGCATCTCGAATGCACTGGAATGCAAAACAGGCCGGCTCCCTGTGTCAGGGGTGGGAGGGGGCGTGGCAGTGCATTGAAGTCAATAGCACCGCAGCCACACCTCCTGCCCACACCCGGAACGCAGGCACATTAGTGCCTGCGTTCCGGTCCATGTGATCTGCAAAAATAGTGCTTGCAGCATTTTGTTCGGACCAGACCGCAGGCATTGATGTGCCTTGCGTTCCCGTGCAGCCAATCACATTGCGGCCGAAGGGCTTGGTTACGCTGCCATTCACTTCAATGGACCGACACGCCCCCTCCTGCCCCACAACATAGTGAGCCGGTCGCAATGTGATGCAGTGCGTTCCAACCAGAATCGGGCCGGAACGCACTGTGTCTGGTGTAGACCTGACCCAGCCTGTGTTGCCTTTGACCACCCTTAAGACTTACCTCTAAAGTTTTTCAGATTGCACTAGGAGAGGGAGAATAAGGTTGGGTGCCGTAGCCAATGCAGAACGAGACAAGGGGAGCTTGTACTAGGGCCTCCTAATGTTAAGGAACCTGCCTGCCTTGTTTCCATAATGAGAGTTATCTAGTTGTGGATTCACTACTCACGTCAGGGTTGAGCTGTGTTGTCTATTTTACAGGTACACAGTTACATGGGGACGCAGAGAAAGTCATAAACCCTGTAAAAGCTCTAACACAAACCAACACATAGCTTAGACAAGGACGATGGGAAATGAACAGAGTGGTGGGAGAGCATAGGTGAGTATCAGTGATTAGAGGTGAGTATGGAGGGGGGCCGGTGTGCCACAAGAATGTTAGGCAGATTATCTTTAAAGAATCAGAATTTATCCACAGCCCTAGACATTTACATGGTCACAATCCTCTCATTGTATTCTACTAACCTCATCATTTACGAGATTTTCATTTCCATGTACATTCACTGCGAGTTCAATACGTTTTCATAGACACATACAATAATAAGCCGCAATCTGCTCACGTCAGGTAACACAAACACCCCATCATAGGCTATGCTTAAGTACTGTGATAGGGTGAAACGTGCCAGAGAAGGAGCAGAATTTGATGCGGTGTTGGTTTCATGTGGAACTAAAATGATAAGCTGAATGTTGACATGAGCAGAGTGCTTCCTATACATGTATCTCTTGTGGCAGATTGGGCAGAAGACTAACTAAATTCTGGCTGGGGACTTGCGACTGATATGCGCAGCCAATGGACCCCCAAGAACATCCATTTTTACCCCAATACCTTCTACAGAGTTGTTGGAACTTACGTAACAGTGCAAGCGCCAGGAACATAAAAGCGAAGGACAGGAAAGGCCAGTCTGCTTTGGAGAGCATTACAAGCCTGATGAAGTTTTCCCTTTCCTTCTTCTTTCCATTGCTATCCTCCTCAGGATCCTCTTCTGGAAATAAGAGAGGGGACAGCAGATCCCAGAGCAGACAGGACAGAGACAAGGGCAGGTGATACAGCAGAGAGTTGGCCAGGCCTGAGTGTAGCTCCGGAGCCTGGGAGAAGAGAAGCAATCGGAGGGTCTGGTGCAGAGCAGGAGCTAGGCATAGTGTCAGGACGTAGAGAAGAGTGGATGGGATCCACCATGGACAGGGAAGTTTCTGGGACACGGCTCTAAGAAGGGGGACTTTAATAAGGTGCACTAGCCACACCGTCTCCAGAAAATATATAGGATAATATTTATACACCAGGGAGGACAAGACATAACTTAGAGAGGAGTCCAGCAAGAAGATAATGAGAGGAAAAGAGAAGGAGATCATTGTGCAAAGGCTTCCAAAGACCTGAAACACAAAATAGAGATTCGTCAATCTGTGCATAGAGACCAAGTGAACAGACTAGTTTAGTCACAGTGTAATAAAATGTACAGGCAGCCTCAGTGGTAAATAAACATGTTATTACAGGACAGGGGGTACCTGGTAGGTGGGGCTAAGTCCCATGAGGTAGGGCTCAGCTCAGAAGTCCCACCCATTAATATATATCATGTATCCCAGGGGCTCTGTTGGTTAGATCACTGTACCTTAAAGTTTACCTTAGAGGTAACAGCAACACCTACTTGTAATGGTCATTATCAGAAGGTCTCACTATCCTTGTAAGATTCTATTCATTAAAACTAAACTCTAGGTAAACAGCTAAATACACCAGTGAAATTCATATAAGGGAGCTTTCTGTTCATCCTATTCTGTGATTTACACAGCTCTGTAACATTATAGAGCCCTCTTTGCAGGGCAGAAGACCTGATTTGTCTCTGTAGCAGTTTAGTGACACTTACAGTCCTACTCCCCACCCCCACCCTTGGAATGGACAGTGAAAGCAGACACAGCAAATTGATGAGTTAATGCCTCAGTCATCCTGCTCTCTCCTCCTATCATCATGTTCCTTGCACTACAGCACACCCGACTGGCTCCCAGTGCTGCTTTTCCTCCCCAGTCTGAGCTCTGCTGTACAAATGCACTTAAACTGCTTGCATTTTAAAACATTAATTTGCGTCTTTGATATCAGCCTGGAAGCCAGCTTAAATCTTAAATTGCAGTATGTATTTAGCACTTTGGTATTAAATCTACAGAAATTATATTGGTTTCCCTTTCATTATCTCCAGCAAGGTTTTGTGTGTTCATTTTTTTTTGTTCATTTTAACGTGTTAGGTATAAACTGTTTTTGTTTTTTTTTTGTTTACACGTCTTCCTGGTGAGCATTTCGTACCATCAGCCATTTTGAGGTGTGTTCCTCGGCGAGTTCATAAAATGGCCGGGTTTGGCAGAAACTGAAAGTGGCATTGAAGTTTGAAGCTGGAAAACGTCCAGCATCCGTCACAGCGTAACTGAATTAATAATTGTGTAGCAGAATCTGTCAGAAGCTATACATAAAACATAAAGAGTGAGGGGGAAGCGGATTAATTCTCTGAGAAAGCCAGCCACCAATATCCTGGCGTGACACCACGGTTATGGTATGTTGTAGGATTACATTGTCTATAATTTATAGAAGTCTAAGGAAAAACACAGTGAAGGGAATTCATCAAAACTGGAGCAGACAAAATCTGGAGCAGTTGCCCATGTCAACCAGTCAGCATCTCTCTTCAGTTTGCTCAGGTAAGATTTGAAAATGAGACCGAGAAGCTGATTGGTTGCTGTGCAAATCTGCTCCAGTTTTGATAAATTCCCCCCAGTATATGTTACCACAGGCATAACTCTAAGCTTTGGGAAAAATGTAGGCAAAGACACACCGTTAACCACTTGTTGGTTGCGTAGATGGCTATAGGAGGACTAGTGTTAGGCCAACTTTGCAGTGTGTTACCACAGGCACATCAATGGGCACTATGCCGCAGGGTAACGTGTGTTGTGTTACTGCAGCCCGTACATTGTGAATGGGCTGCCAATACACCCAACAGAAGCCCTACCTGACCCTTTTTCTCTAACACAGAACACAACAACGCTCGGTAATATACTACCATGTGTTCCACTGCACTGCACTGCAATGCAAGTCTGTTGTCCTTGTGCATTGGGGTGCCATTCAGAATGACTGACACCACAACACAGATTTGTGCATGCTGCAGTACCATGCGTTGCTGCAGCATGTGAGCTACCAAGTGCAAATGAGTGAAGGAGGCCTCAGTGTGTACTACGTGCATTTTATCTCAAACACTTAAACCAACTATGTTGTTTTGCGTGTTTTTAGTTTAACGGCAGATATGAAAACCTCAAAGTTATATGAAATCCTCAGAGTTATATGGAATAAATGCACTTAAACTGCTTGCATTTTAAAACATTAATTTGCGTCTTTGATATCAGCCTGGAAGCCAGCTTAAATCTTAAATTGCAGTATGTATTTAGCACTTTGGTATTAAATCTACAGAAATTATATTGGTTTCCCTTTCATTATCTCCAGCAAGGTTTTGTGTGTTCATTTTTTTTTGTTCATTTTAACGTGTTAGGTATAAACTGTTTTTGTTTTTTTTTTGTTTACACGTCTTCCTGGTGAGCATTTCGTACCATCAGCCATTTTGAGGTGTGTTCCTCGGCGAGTTCATAAAATGGCCGGGTTTGGCAGAAACTGAAAGTGGCATTGAAGTTTGAAGCTGGAAAACGTCCAGCATCCGTCACAGCGTAACTGAATTAATAATTGTGTAGCAGAATCTGTCAGAAGCTATACATAAAACATAAAGAGTGAGGGGGAAGCGGATTAATTCTCTGAGAAAGCCAGCCACCAATATCCTGGCGTGACACCACGGTTATGGTATGTTGTAGGATTACATTGTCTATAATTTATAGAAGTCTAAGGAAAAACACAGTGAAGGGAATTCATCAAAACTGGAGCAGACAAAATCTGGAGCAGTTGCCCATGTCAACCAGTCAGCATCTCTCTTCAGTTTGCTCAGGTAAGATTTGAAAATGAGACCGAGAAGCTGATTGGTTGCTGTGCAAATCTGCTCCAGTTTTGATAAATTCCCCCCAGTATATGTTACCACAGGCATAACTCTAAGCTTTGGGAAAAATGTAGGCAAAGACACACCGTTAACCACTTGTTGGTTGCGTAGATGGCTATAGGAGGACTAGTGTTAGGCCAACTTTGCAGTGTGTTACCACAGGCACATCAATGGGCACTATGCCGCAGGGTAACGTGTGTTGTGTTACTGCAGCCCGTACATTGTGAATGGGCTGCCAATACACCCAACAGAAGCCCTACCTGACCCTTTTTCTCTAACACAGAACACAACAACGCTCGGTAATATACTACCATGTGTTCCACTGCACTGCACTGCAATGCAAGTCTGTTGTCCTTGTGCATTGGGGTGCCATTCAGAATGACTGACACCACAACACAGATTTGTGCATGCTGCAGTACCATGCGTTGCTGCAGCATGTGAGCTACCAAGTGCAAATGAGTGAAGGAGGCCTCAGTGTGTACTACGTGCATTTTATCTCAAACACTTAAACCAACTATGTTGTTTTGCGTGTTTTTAGTTTAACGGCAGATATGAAAACCTCAAAGTTATATGAAATCCTCAGAGTTATATGGAATCCTCAGAGTTATATGGAATCCTCAGAGTTATATGGAATCCTGAGAGCGCGGCTGCCGACACGTATACGGACAATACTGTGGAGATCCACCCAGCTGGCTGATTGACAGCGGGCTCTGCCTATCTAGAGGAGAGCCAGCTGTGCCCTCCCCCTCCCCGTCCATTCAGCCAGTCAGCGCTGGAGGATCGGAGTGGAGAGGGGGGGGGGAATCCCCGCGGGGAGCGGTGACTGTCAGTATGTGTTCGCTCACTTCCCAATCTATAGATCCGACGTGTGACAGTTTCATTGTCACAGGTCGGCTCTAACTATGAGGATGAATGTAAATCACTCACCTCATAGTTCTCCTTTAATCATTGCAGTGAGGTTACCCCTGTACTGCAAGGGTTAACTGCTCATTTTTCTCCAGGGGACCAAATAAAGAAGAAATACACACCTGATCCTCCATCCTGCAGTGACCGATCACCTCTCTCCCCTCCGCTCCGGGTGTGGTATGTCCTTCAGCATCCTCATGTCTAATACACTTTATTAGACGTAAAGACGTATAAACCGCCGGGGCCTAGGGAAGAACAGGCTGCATGGACCGGTATAGAAGCCTAGAAGCCCGGCAGGATCAAGGAATGGTAAGTATTTCTTTCTTATTTGGTCCCCTAAAGAGCCCCACTGCAAGGGTTAACTTTTAAAAATCCTGGAGTTCCACTTTAAAGCTGCGCATTTTATAAGGTTAAAAATAACTTTAGAAATGACATTTACCGTTGAAGCTGACATGAGGTTTAGTAGTTGGGTTTATCTACTTTCAGTTCTGTAATACTGGATACGTTTTATATTTATATGTATTTAGAAACACAGTGATAATAATAATAACAATGAAAGACGTGTTTATTATTTATGTATCACAATTGTTGGCTTGTTATTTGTTATTTATACAAAGGGAAATATTTTGAGCCCTCAAAGGTCAGTACAACAGCATGAAGATTCCTCTCCAGAACAACAAAACCAAACATATTATTTCAGAACACTCAATACATGAACAAAGTGACACATCAGAGACGCTGCGGAATCCAAACACCTCAGAAATAGTTTTTAAAAAGCAAATGTAAAACCAAAATGATGTGGTGTGCAATATAGTGAAAAGGAAAGTGTCAAATTATACAGCAATGAATGCAAAATGGCACCGACTATAGAGGACTACAAAGCCCAGCAATAATACATTATACAGTGGTGCAATGCCGAATACCACCAGCTATAGAGGACTACAAAACTCAGCAACAGTACATTATACAGCGCAATGCAGAATACCGCCAGCTATAATGTACTATTGCTGGGATTTGTTGTATTCCTATATAGCTGGTGATATTCTGCATTGCTCTGTATAATGTACTATTGATGGGCTTTGTAGTCCTCTATAGTCGGTGCCATTCTGCATTCATTGCTGTATAATTTTACACTTTCCTTTTCACTATATTGCACACCACACTATTTTTTTACTTCCACCGCTCCAAGCTTGCTCCTGTGATGGACTACAATCTCAAACTAGTAGTCCATCACTGGAGCCATTTTTAAAAAAATGTATTTTATTGTTTATCCGATTAACCGATTAATCGAACGTAATAATCGGCTAACTAATCGATTTTGAAAATAATCGTTAGCTGCAGCTCTAGACATCTCGCATGCTAATGTGATGTCTATTGAAACAGTTGCCTTTATATTGTTTAATAAAATACTGTTTTCACCTTTTATACATTCTTTGTTGCCTCTCAGTGCTGCTGATCTCCTGCCACCTTTTTTTGCAGCCACTTCCTGTCTACATGCACTCCAGTTATGACATTTCTCAGGACATATATGCTGATGGTGACAGCAGTGGACCATATCTGTGTGATGTGTGTTCAAACGGCCACCGTGTAACACAGGGGCACAACTGGGAGGTGGAGACAAAGACATATTTACTGCAATGAAAACTTGCCACTTGCCTTGGGTGGTCACTTTCCAGGGGGGCGGCAAATAAAACTCCCCCAAACCAGTGAGGCGGACAGGGCTGGACTGGCCATGAGGCATACCGGGCACTTGCCTGGGGGACTGAGACGAGCCAGGCCGGCTGGGCCGCAAAGAATCAGGCAGCAGCAAGGTCCCACGAGCAGCTGCCTAATTAGAGAGCTGCCCGCTGGATAAGGGGGGCCCAGTGAAATGCGGCCCAGCCGGCTTTGTACAGGATGTGGAGGAGAAGCAGCAGGCGGCTGAGGGCTGGCCATAGCGTGCAATCTGACAGCGGGATGTCCTGGAAATGGTGGGCTCGGGGGCTGCAATGTGTCCTGCTGGTACTGATGACACTTCGGGCTGCAGGTAAGAAAAGCAGCACATGTGTGCAGGGAAAGGGACCCTGCACAGCCCACCCAAGAGCCCACACAGCCCACCACCTGAGAGCCCGCACAGCCCACCACCCGAGAGCCTGCACAGCCTATTATAAACCCTGCACAGCTCACCTAAGAGCCCACACAGCCCACCACCTGAGAGCCCACACAGCCCACCATATACCCCACACAGCCCACCACCTGAGAGCCTGCACAGCCTACAATAGAACCTGCACCGCCCACCTAAGAGCCCACACAGCCGAGCACCTGAGAGCCCGCATAGCCTACCATAGACCCTGCACAGCCCACCTAAGAGCCCACACAGCCCACCTGAGAGCTCACCACCTGAGAGCCCGCACAGCCCACCATAGACTCCACACAGCCCACGTGAGAGCCCACCACTTGAGAGCCCGCACAGCCAACCATAGGCCCCCCCACAGCACTTGAGACCCTGCAGAACCCTCCTAAAACCCCGCAGAGCCCTCCTGAGACCCCGCACCGCCCACCTGAGACCTTGCACCGCCCACCTGAGACCTTGCACAGCCAACTTGAGACCTTGCACAGCCCACCTGAGACCTTGCACAGCCCACCTGAGACCTTGCACGGCCCAACAGAGAGTCCAGTTTCCCCGCTACAGTAATAGCGCAACCTGTCAGAACCTGTGTACAGCATGTTGACTGACAGGTTACTCAAAATGTATTAAACAGGAAGACAGGAACAAATTTAGGTTGGGGGGTGCCCGAGTTTAGGCTTGCTAAGGGCAGCACAAAACCAAAATACACCACTAGGTGGAGACAGAGTGTTCTCACTACATAACTGCAAATTCCTGAACAAGGACCTTTTTGGCAGGACCACATGGTATTTATTTTATTAAAAGCTTCTGATCTCAAAATATTTTAAATTACTTTTGAAATGACATGAACATTTTATAGCTTATATGAGATTCTAGCACTCATTCACACCAGCAGCATTGGGTTGCACTGTCACAATGCAGGAACAAGGCAATTTTCTGTAGGTTGTGAGAGTTCAGTGTGCTGCACATAGGACAAATTGTGCTTAAAATTATAGGACATGAAGCATTCCCGTGCAGTGTATTTATATGTGCTATAAACTGCTAGAACACACTGCAGCACATGTAATACAATACACTAAGGCCTCATTCACACGACAAAAGGACGGCACGTACATCTCCATGCTTCGTGCACGGTCGTATCGGGCAGCTCCCGGGAAGGACAGGTGCTGCGTGCGATTAGTACACAGCCCCCGTCCTTCTCTATGGCAGTACGGGGCCGTACGCCCCCTTGCGCTCACCCCAAGTGCAGGTCCTTACGGGTGCAGGTGTCCCGGCTCGGACGCAGACAGGATCCATCCTGTCAGAGTATGAGTACGGACACCCACACGGAAGTGCAAGGTTGGTGAGCGTAGGGCGGCTTACGGCCGCATACTAACATAGAGAAGGACAGGGGCTGTGTAGAGCTGTACGTGCCGGCTTTTTCTAGTGTGAATGAGGCTTTAAAGTGACACTAAACTGAGGAGTTAAATCTTAAAAATACTTTCAAGAGCCTTAACTATTAACAACAATGTATCTTATTTGTGTATCACTCGGCTGTAGATCCTCCAATCATCTCTGAATTGGTGCTGACACTGTCCTTCCTTCTGGAGGGGGGCTACTTTTGTTCCCCATGGTCACGTGTGCACAAACAAAGCAAAAACGCGCATCTACGGTTTGGGGTGCCATTCGAAATGAATGGCAACGCAAGCGCTTTCGTGTTCTGCTGTGTTTCTGTGACTGCGTGCATAAAACCGCATGCTTTGCTGCACATTCACGGAAAGCACAGGTGTGAATGTGGACTGAAAACACATTACAGCATCTGCACAGTGGGGGGAATTTATCAAAACTGGAGCAGACAAAATCTGGAGCAGCTGTGCAGGGCAACCAATCAGCTTCTCTCTTCAATTTGTTTAGTTAAGATTTTAAAATGAAAGAGAGATGCTGATTGGTTGCCGTGCAGAGCTGCTCCAGATTTTGTCTGCTCCAGTTTTGATAAATTCCCTCTGTGTAATTGAGCCCTTAGTAACTGGGATTACATAAACTGACACCATATAAATGACAAATAATACTTCACAATACAAAGTGAACAGAATATCGCAGTTACTGACTTCAGTGGACCCCCGCGCCTCTAATGGACAGATTTGGGATTATTACAGACAGATCGGCCATAAAAAGTGATCGAAGAGACCTAAATATTAATAGTATTAAATATATAAATGTAACAATGTCTCAGAGTGGTTACAGGTTTGTGAAATCCAGGCCGACTGAGACGTGTAGTTCCCCCGGGATATCTATTGTGCAGAATGTTATTCTTGTAGGATGTTTGGTCCTATATGAAGACCGAGGAGGATATGAAGAATATACAATGTCTCATTGTGGGAGAAGAGTACTCACCGTCCTCGGTGTCCGGTGAGGGGTGCCGGGTTCCTCCTACGGGGCTCGGGGTGTACAGGAGGGGTGTAGATCGGCTCCGATGGGGGTGAAGGATGCTTGGGGTGACCGCACAGTGCCGGTGATCAGTTGTGATCGGTGATCGGTATGAGCTGTGTATGAAGAGAGGAGGATGGAGGACGGAGGGGAGGAGGACGCCCCGGGATTTCTCTCTGATATAGTTTCACTTTCTGTTTGCTGTATCAGAAGCCGATTCCCGGAAAGCCGGGGACTTCCAGGACTGACAGAGACAGCCAACCGACCCAGAGAGGGGAGGGGAGAGAGCACAGACAGGAGGAGACAGAGGACAGACACAGGAGAAGACAGAGGACAGCACAGACACAGGAGAAGACAGAAGACAGAACAGACACAGGAGAAGACAGAACAGACACAGGAGAAGACAGAGGACAGCACAGACACAGGAGAAGACAGAAGACAGAACAGACACAGGAGAAGACAGAACAGACACAGGAGAAGACAGAGGACAGCACAGACACAGGAGAAGACAGAGGACAGAACAGACACAGGAGAAGACAGAGACAGCACAGACACAGGAGAAGACAGAAGACAGAACAGACCCCCAGAAGACATACATAGGTAAGTTCTAAAGATTGCACAGACACAAAACAGAGAGGAACAGACAGAGCCCAGAATATGCAGAGCAGAGCATAACCCGGTGGTGGTTAACTTACTTGATATAAGGGGGCCCCAAATGTGGCCCCTGAGATTGCCAAAAGGGCCACACACCATTTATAGTGAATGCAATGCTAAGAAACGCTGTCTGAGACTGCATACATGCTACAGGAGATGGTCAGAGCCTGCATACATGCTAAAGGAGATGGTCAGAGCCTGCATAGATGCTACAGGAGATGGTCAGAGCCTGCATACATGCTAAAGGAGATGGTCAGAGCCTGCATAGATGCTACAGGAGATGGTCAGAGCCTGCATACATGCTAAAGGAGATGGTCAGAGCCTGCATAGATGCTACAGGAGATGGTCAGAGCCTGCATACATGCTAAAGGAGATGGTCAGAGCCTGCATAGATGCTACAGGAGATGTTCAGAGCCTGCATACATGCTACAGGAGATGGTCGGAGCCTGCAGTCATACTACATGAACTTTCAGGGACTGGAGATGAAGCATTTATACTTACCTGGTCCCCTCTATTCCTTGCTCCAAGAATGGCACCCACAGCCTCTTCCCCCCTCAGCTCTGGTTGTAGGAGGTCCACTTGCGTCATTATGACCATAGCCTGGCATTATATGCAAGGACCCCCAAGGACAGTCCGAGAGCTTGAGGGGAGAGAGGTGAGCACCAAATTGGTATCCTCACTGCAAGTATAGTTTTTTTCCAACAGAGATAAGCTTTATAACCATTGTGAGATTTGTATTCTGTCTGTGTCCTCGCTATAGAGAATTTGCATCTCTATTGGTCCTGGAGATTATGTTCTTCAAGGGATGTTAACACTGTATTGCGGGAAGGCAGAAGAGAGAGGCAAACATTCATAGTCAGAAGTCCCGGGTATTTGTCCAGCCCCCGCGTGAGGACTGGGCAACGGAGGGACAAGTGGAAGGTGAATATATTCTCCTTACTCTCCCTGTCCTGAAGCCAACCTGTAAATGTATGAATGGCCCAGGTTCTTTTTATAACCCTCCCTTGACTAGCATTTGCTTCATGTATATGCTGTTGTTAGGTGGCTGGTGCATCAAGGCCCCTCGACCATGTTCCATTGTCACAGTATTCTTCCTTCACAGAAAGTTTGTGTAATGAGATGCTCACGTTGCCTACAAATTGTGCATTTAAATAGCTTTTATTGCCTTGCTTCATTCGACTGTTTTGCAAATTTTTTTATACAAAGCCAATATATTTGTGGTGCATTCTTTGGACAGCGCCAGGGCCGGGTTTACTTTCTCTGCTGCCCCAAGGCCAGGTTTCTGAATGCGCCCCCCTACCCCCCAAAGTCTTGCCACCAGTTTGATCGCACTGCGGCGGGGGGGGGGTGGAAGCGGTGCCATTGAAATCAATGCACCGCTACACCCCTTCCCGCCGCAAAACGCGCGGAGAAGTTTGTTAGCGATCGCGGTGCGTTCCAGCAGCTACCGCTCTGGAATGCACACGCTTTCGGTGTGAACAAGGCCTAAACAAGGGACCAATGCTGGGCCCCAGCTTCGGGCCCCTCTCAGCCCTGGACACCAGCTGCTTGGAGGACCAAGTTTACTGTACGCCGCGGCAGACGCTGTAAGAGCCTCTGCGGTCCTCGCACTTCACCGTTGGCCGATACTCATGTAAGGTTCCCGGGCGGGCCCTGAAGGCTGGTCGGGCCCCTTACATGGATATCAGCCGTACCCCCCTGACGGCAGCCCTGGCTACAGTATACAAAGATATTGTAGACAATTATGAAATTGCAACCTTGTGGTAACAGTTTGGTGAAGGCCCTTTTCCGTTCAAGTATGACTGTGTCCCTGTGCATGAAACCAGCTCCATAAAGACATGGTTTGATGAGTCCAGTGTGGAGGAACTTGAGTGGTCCGGACTACTGAACACTTTAGGGAAGAATTGGAATACGTATTGTGAGCCAGGTCTTCTTATCCAACATGAGTAACTGAGCTCACAAATGCTCTTTTGGCTAAGTGGTTATCTATTACCACAGACACTCCAAGATCTTGTAGAAGACGTTCCCATATGATTTGAGGCTGTTATATCCACAAAGGGGGAGCAACTCTATATTAGTGCCCAAGCTTTTTGAATGAGATGTCCTAAACGCACGTGAAGGTGTGATGGTCAGGTGTCCATACAGGGCATATACACACATAGGGGCATATTTATAAAGCAGTAAATGTGACATTCAGCAAACATTCCCTGCAGGAGAATCTTCCAGATTCATGTGTTTTAAATGACAGTGATTGATTATCCATCAGAGAATGTTTAGTGTAAGTCACATTCACTGATTTATAAATAGACCCGAAAGTGTACACACATCGCAAATAAATCTTCCTGTATAAAATCTAGTAATCTGCCCTTAGTTAAAATGGCCACTGCCAGAAGACTGGGAAATAAAGGGAAAAAAAAAAGTATGTAAAAGAATACAAAGCCGGCAATTATCTGGAAGTATTTGTTTGTAGATTGTCATTACTAAACATTTCATGTGTTTGTTGTTATTTTGAAGATATGGGTAAAGTTCCTCTTTAAAGCATTTTATTTTCCTTCTGGTCATTAGATCCTGTCATCATGCATGCGCTGTGGTCATTGTCTTGCCTCGCCGGTGTGGATCTTCTCACCATCCGCCTCCTGAATTCGCTTCTGACCAGTTTCCTCCCTTTGGGTCTCCTCCTGGTCTGGTTGATGAGCTTGGCAAGGTTTGCAGTCCTGACTCTGGGCACTCGTGTGGTCAGCCGACGGTCCAAGCTTCCATCGTGCTTACAAGGAGATGCTCTTTTTATCTTCTGTGCAGTCCTGAGCCTCCTGGTACCATCTTGTGTGACCTTCACTGACCCTCTATTACCACACACTAGTGCGGTGCTCCTGTACAGCTGGGGAAGATGGGACCTGTTGCTCAGCTCTTACCTTCTCACGATGACCTCTGGTGTCATCTTGTACCAACTGCTTCCATCCAGTGACAATGGCAAGGATACAGCACAAAGTTCTTCAGGTTCCCTGCGGAAGTTAATTGCTCTTCTAAAACCCTACGTGGGCAGGTTCCTGATTGTGGCCGTGTTTTTGGTGCTGTCATCATGGGGTAAGTAGAAGGCCTCTCCTTAAAGCAAAACTCCACTTATAGAAGACACACATTAATGTAACTCTGTGGTCATTAATACAGCATTACATGTATAGTTCTAAATGTAGTGTACATACATTTGCAATCCCCTGTTAAGTGGAGCTAAGACTGGGAGAGATAGATGCAGCACAATGAGCCAATCAGTTAGCTCATTGTGCCAACTGTGCCAGCAAGAGCATGCTGATAGCAGGAGAAAGTAGAGTGACAGAGAGTTGAGCTCATCAGTCTGCTGCTTCTCCTTTCACTGTCCAGTCAAAGGCTTGGGGGATGGACAAGACCTGTAGGTGTAACCTACCTGCAGCAGAGAAAAATCAGGTCTCCTCCCCTGCCAGATGGGGCTGTGCTGTTTGACAGATCTGTGTAAATCTTAAAACTGTATGAACAGAAATACAAATCCTTTGCAGGCAATATAGCTCCCTTATATGTCTTTCATCTGTGTATTTAGTATGGAGATCAGCTTTTAAAATAAACTATAATTAATATTGGACTTCTGAGGGCTGCAATCTGATGGCACAGTTACATTTTCAACATCCTTAAAATAGGTAGTTGTAATGTGATTGGCTGCTGTGGACAACCCACACTATTTTGTTTCATTAGATTTGCAGACAATCTATTTGTTTATCTATATCCAGCTAATTGTGTTTATTCTTTTATCGCTCCTAACAGGTGAGATGGCACTGCCCTCCTACACTGGGAAAATGACCGACTGGATCCAGAGCAAAGAAGACCCCTCCATATTCTGGAATGCCATCATAATGATGTCCATCATCACTTTATCCAGGTGAGAGTAGGAGTAACTCTCTGCCCCGCTGCACCTAAGAGGGGGAATTGTGTTCCCTATAATAAGCCCCACCCACACTGATAAGGCTTGTGACATAGCTAAGCCCCACCCATTCACTGAAACAGCCAACGCATTCTGCTAAACACATGCAGGACTTTTAAATGAAGCGACTGCTTGGGTGCTATCTTTCATCATTCTGATAGCTCTAAAGAAGCAAAAGGTGAAATTTGATTGGCTGCTGGGGGTGACTTCACTCTGCAATGTGCTGAAAATCGTAAGATTGATAAGGTTTATAGGCACGGTTCTAGTACTTATCAGCCTTTCATAGGGAAATAGAATTATATTATGATGCAGGAGAGGGGTGGGCACACATACAAAATATGTCAAAGTGTATGGAAATTGCCCATTGCAAGAAAAGTATACCAGCGATTTTAACAAATATCAGTGCCCATACTTTGCTGATACTTTAAGTGCATGAATAAAAAATTAAATCAATACAAATTCTAAAAATAACATAAAAGATAAATACAAATTTAAAAGTAAGTTTTTTTTAAGTAAAATAAATAAATACAAATTTTAAAATGTAAATGATAAAAAAGTTAAAAAAATAAATAAATAAAGAAAATATAAAATGTTTAAATGTTTGAATATGTGTGTTTTCCTATTTCGCCTAAGGCAGTGATGCTGAACGATTTTTAAACCCTAGTGCCCAAACTAAAACATAATGCCAAACTTATTTTCAGTGTTAGCAATTTGAGATAAATAAATTGATTTTGCATTGCAGTTTGGGCACTCGGGACCAAAAACGTTCGCCATCACTGTCGTAGGGTGACAACGCTGCTCCTCTATAGTTACAGTAGGCTGTGGGAGAGTTGTCATCCTAGGACAGGAAATGTGTTAGTCACAGAATCACCAGGTGAAAATAAAGGAAGTAAAAAATCAGAAAAGAAAATGAATGCAGCCACCACTTCCTAGGGGAAGATTCACTGTGATATTGTATATGTATGTAAAATGTTTGTCTATGCCATGACTTTTTGTGGTTCTTGTCTCCCTTGTGGGATTAATAAAATGTACCAATAAGGGATTTAACAATGCCTGGTGGCCTCTTGCACATGACACTTTAATATTTATGTGGAAGGAAGTGCTGAGCCTGGACATCAGTTTTTTAAATTTTATTATGAGTCATTTGGTACTGGGGACTCCACGTTCCATTAGATTTTCTGAGTAGAAGCCTTGAGTCCAATGATATATTGTTGATTCATATATGTAACTAGACTGGACTTCCTCCTTAATTCCGTGTTTCGTTTTGTAGCGCCTTGACAGAATTTTTCTGTGACTGCATCTACAATGTCACTATGAGCCTGGTCCACACCCAGACACAGGGAAAAGTCCTCCGCTCCGTCCTGAGGAAGGAAGTAGAATTCTTCGATACTGAGTCTACAGGTAATATAGATCTCATAGTCATTTCATACACAAGTCCACCTGTGAGCATGGTTTTAGAAATGACATCAAAATCATCAAATCATAATTTTCCCCTCCACAGATGTTTATCTTGTTTTAGTCCTTCTGCCCATATCACTGATTTCTGTTTCATGCCCTCCGCTACATGCAAAAAATATGAATTCAATTCAGTGCCAAGTGGAAGCATGTAAATCTTTCCTAGAGACGAGTCACTGATCCTCTCAGCTTTAATAACTCGCAGTAGCTCAGATAGTTTGATAGATGCTTCAAAAACCACACTGTTGTATTTATTATGTCCTCTCAAGAGAATTATTACAAAATACTAACTTGTTGGTACGAGTGCCCAGCAGACAGACACAAATTTGATCCACAAGTGTCACCCATATGTTGGATATGTATTTTAAATGTTGGCACTATGATCCATATCTGGTGCACATGCCCCCTTATACATTCATTTTGTGGAAAACATTTTTTACACCAAGGTCGTAGAGTGTGCTGTCCCTAACTCTCCACAGCTTATGCTGTTGTCTTACTTGGATCCTACAAGGCAATTAAACAAGGGCTTCTATGGCATGTCCTACAGCCTCTAGAGTGGTCACCCCACCACACTGGAAGATAACCACACTTGGGTCCTACAAGGCAATTAAACAAGGGCTGCTATGGCATGTCCTACAGCCTTTAGAGTGGTCTTCCCACCACATTAGAAGATAACCACACTTGGATCCTACAAGGCAATTAAACAAGGGCTGCTATGGCATGTCCTATTATTTCCTAATATTTATACTTGAAGACCATTGTTTAGGATATGACATTACGGAACACAAACCTTTTTTTCATTCTTTCCAGTTTTTGTCTCTTTTCTTCTCCTTCCATTTCTTGCCTCCTCTTTTTTGCCTGCTCTTTTTTTTTTTCTCTGCCATATGTACACTTCACATTCTCTTTTCTAAGATGTCTATTCATACCTGGTCTTCACTATTTGGTACATAAGTCCTCAGAATGTACAAAATACTCAAACACATGTGGTTTAGATATACCAGTTCTTACTGTAACTTCAACAAGAATTCCGTTTTACAAGCCACCTCTTATGGAACCCAATTTCACAATTCCTAATCTGAATATGCCTAATCTGAGCTGTCAGAATCTATTGTTCTGTTAACTATGACAACATTGTATTTTGTTTGTCTTAAATAATCTGAGACAATTTTGTTTTCTCTGTTTATAATTGCTGAAAATAAAGACAAAGTATTCTTACCCACATTGTTCTGCTGGCAGGTGACATCACATCACGCGTCACCTCTGACATCACAGCGATGAGCGAATCTCTCAGCGAGAATCTGAGCCTGTTGATGTGGTACCTGATGAGACTGATCTTCTTGGTTATTTACATGCTCAGCTTGTCTCCGAAGCTTACACTCTTCACTGTCCTGTGCCTGTTGGTCATCACGCTTGTGCCGCAACTATCAGGGTCCTTTTATCAGGTGAGACTCAGCGTATAATACATCTTCAAGGGATTCAAAGCTTAGAAGACAAAAAGGTTTCTTTAACGAGCAGGCTACTTATAGCACTTACAAAAGGGTGTGTGTCATTTTTCCAATACATGTCCCAAAAGTGAAAGACTCTATTTAAAGTGTATTTAAACCTAAAAACTAAATAATATATTGCAGCTTACCAGTCCTTAGATGTTGTGGCTGCATTCGTTTTCATTTTTTAGCCTTTTTTCACCTGGTGATTCTGCCAGTAACACACCTCCTTTCCTGAGATGTCTACGCTCACTCACCCACTGTATTCATGGAGGTAGTCACCCAATTTGGTAATAAATAAAGAAATCACCAGCACTCCTGAATTTCAAAAATGTCAGACCTTGTTTATTGACATCCAATCAGGCCTGACAATGCATAGCAACATTTTTGCAATTAGTAGCTATGCAGTTAATGTTTCTTGGTTGGGCTAAAAGAGGCATAAAAGTGACAGCTGAACATAGTCCTCTACGAGATTAGAAAATAAACTTTGCTTGGATGTGATGGCTGCATTAGTTTGCCTTTTTCAAGTGTTTTCCTTTATTTTTTTACTTGTTAATTCTAACAGTCACAAACTTCATGTCCTGTGGGGTGACAACGCTGATTCACTCCACTGTATCTATGTAGGTTGTCACACAAGGACAGGACTGCAGACACACCCTCTGTACTATTCTCCAACCCGTAGCTGGGAATGATAGACATGATTAATCATAGACATGGTGATTGATAAAACACTATGAATGGTATATTTAACAGGCCATAAGAGACCAAATAGGAAAAGTTCACTGTTGAGCTTTACATACCCTTTAGTCTCCAGATGAACAAAGGGTTCTGGCAAATACAACCCCAATTCCCAAAAAAGTTGGGACGTTGTGTAAAATCTAAACAAAAGCAGAATGCAATGATTTGCAAATCTCATAAACCCAGATTTTATTCACAGTAGAAAATAGAAAACATATCAAATGTTTAAACTGAGAGAATTTACCATTTTAAGAAAAAAAATAAGGACATTTTGAAATTGATGGCAGCAATATGTCTCAGAAAAGTTGGGACAGGGTCATGTTTAGCACGGAGTAGCATTCCCTCTTCTTTTACCAATACTCTGTAAATGAGGTGACCAGATGCTGGAGTTTTGTGAGAGGAATGTTGTCCTATTCTTGCCTGATACAGAATTCTAAATGCTCAGCAGTCCTGGGTCTTTGTTGTATTTTTTGTTTCAGGATACACCAATATAATAAAAAAAGATGACAGTGCTGACTCCTGAAAGCTTTTTGAATGAACTGAGATTTTTGTTATTTGTTGCTCTGTCCCTTAGGTTCTGGCCAAGCAGGTCCAGGAATCCCTCTCGAAAGTCAATCAGGTGGCTCTGGAGACATTCTCTAATATGAGGACAGTGCGCAGCTTTGCCAATGAGGAGGGCGAATGTCTACGATACGAGACAAAGCTTCATCATACATACCAGCTGAACAAGAGGGAGTCCCTGGCCTATGCGTTCACTGCTGTGGCTCACAGTGTGAGTACAGCATGACTTTTCTGTGATAGCTTCATTCTCTGTGTCTTGTAAACTTATATACATATATTATTTTGATGTAATTACTTGGAACCACTTCCCCTCAGTTGTAAGACCATTGGTCAATTAATCTTACTGTGTTATTAGAGGCAAGTGCGCCTTTAATTGACACTCTACAGTAATCATTTGGAGCAAAGGTATAAAAGCTTGAAGGTAAGGGACGTAGGAGCTGGGTCAGCATAGAGAGTAATTAGACACTCCCAAAAGAGGAGATGGCTGTGGCGTGCAAGGAGAGAGGGGGCTGTGCTGGGGAATTGACTCTTCCTGGAGTATCAATTCCCTAGCAAGCTCGAAGACACATTGCAAATCAAAAAAATAACTTATAGAAAGGAAAAACTGTGTAAAAAAAGCATTTAAAATACTTTATTCTTCTGTGGTCTTACCTACAAGTTTCAACTCCTTAATAACAAAATGTATTATTTATTTATTATTGGTATTTATATGGTGCCGACAATTTAAATAGTTGCACATTCACATCAGTCCCTGCCCTCAAGGAGCTTACAATCAAGGTCCCTATCTCACATACATACAAGGGCCAATTTAGACAGAAGCCAATTATCCTACCAGCATGTGTTTGGAGTGTTCGAGGAAACCGGAGTACCCGCATGAAACCCACGCAGGCACAGGGAGAACATGCAAACTCCTTGCAGATAGTGACCTCACTGGGATTTGAACCGGGGACCCTCAAAATGAATACAACTGCTTGGTGCATTTTGTCATGACACTTTATGAATAGCTGCTGTATAACATACTTGCTCCTCCTTATATACATTAAACTCCTACTCTTACTAAACTCCTACTTGTCTTGTCTTGTAGGATTACATTTACATTAATTACATTTCAGTAGTTGATTAACCCCTTCATATCCTTCTTATTTTAGCTGTGTCATGTCATACCAAGTTTATTGACATTCCTTTTCCCATTATTATCTTCATTTCTAAGTTTAACTTTTCGAATTTGATATCCATCCTTTCCATGATTGTTTCTTATTATTTTTTACTTTTTAATCACCTTTTTTTAAATGTAATTTTAATTTTAATTTATTTGATTTTTTTTCCACCTAACTTTATTGCTATCACACAGGAAAAAACAATCCCCTGTGTGATAGCAATTGGAGGTGACAGGTTCTCTTTATTGACCCTGTCACCTCCAATACAGGAGTTCTAGCACAGCACTGTACTGGAACTCCTGTGACAGGTGAGAGAGGAAGAGCACAGCTCTCCCCTCTCACTGTCTACAGTCTACACGGAGCGGCAGGGTTACTTATAACCATGCCGCTCTGCTCACTGCAGTCAGAGACTGGGGACTCGGCGGCGGAGGACGGAACGAAAGGAGAGAGGTAAGTGCAGGGGGAAGGGGAGGACGACCGGACCGGCTGCACACTGTTTACATGTGATCTGGGCGACATCGCCGATTTCACATGTAAACGAAAAATCGGCTGCCTCACTCTACATTCAGTCCTGCTTGTACAAAGCAGGACTGAATGTAGATAGGGCAACTTCCCCACAAGGACACCGCTGCCGCCCCTCTGCGCCCTGCCGCCGGGCCTCGGTGGCCTTGTGGGGAATCCGGGCCTGACGATAGATAACCATACACACAGTATGTAGTATTCTATGAATTTAAAATAAAGCATAAGGCTTGTTTCTGTATGTACACCACAAGAGAGTATAGTTTGTGTATACATTTTGGCTTTTTTTTGGATACTTCTCATTTCATATTCATATCTCTCCAATATATTAAACTCCAATAATTCCCTGAACACCAACAGAACAGCCAATCAGTCTTATAGTAAGTGTGTCTACACAGGCTTCCGTCAGAAGCAGCAGTAATGAGTAAAATGAGTAATATAAACCCTTCTCCGGGCTCTTAAAGTGGACTTGTTCTCCACCCTGACTATCTGAATTTAAAGAGCAGGTACATAAGAGCCCCCAGCCTGCTATATTATCTAATTCGGATCATCCTCTACAATGCTCCATCTGAGACTCCATGCATTGTCTTGTGGAGGCTTGAATTGATGACTGAGCTCTGTGCAGCTGTGATGACTAGCTCTGCCCAACCACACTTGGCACATTACATGTAATAATTGACATTAGTATTTATTTTCTCCTTGAAGTTTTCAGGTCTGGCTCTAAAAGTGGGCATCCTGTATTTCGGTGGAAGGCTAGTAACAAAGGGAGAGGTCAGCGGAGGAGAACTGGTGTCTTTTGTGATGTATGAGTTGCAGTTTACATCAGCTGTAGAGGTGAGAACTGGGGGTAAACATTCCCAAATACCAAAATATATATAAATTGTATACTGTATATTCATACACACTGTATGACCAAGTTTGTACATGCTTTAACGTCACACCTATATGAGATTGTTGGGCATCCCATTCTAAACCATGGGCATTAATATGGAGCCTCTACTCTTCTGGGAAGGATTTCTAAAAAATGTTGGATTGTGCCTTGTAGGAATTTGTGCCCATTTAGTCAAAAGAGTATGTGTGAGGTCAGGTACTAGCGAGGAGACCTAGCTGTTTCAATTCATCCCAGTGGTGTCCCGTAAGGTTGAGGTGAGGGCACTGTGCAGGCCACTTGAGTCCCTCCACACCAGGGGTCTCAAACTCAAAACACTTACCCCCTAGTTCTCCTTTAAAATAAAGTTTAGCCTAATACACTTATACTCTTCCCCCCCCCCCTCACATAAAAAAAAA
>NW_017306589.1:73222-87836 GCF_000935625.1 Nanorana parkeri
CCCCACTTGCACCGCACACCCCCACATGTAAATAAAATACACAGCCCCCTCTCCTGCTTACCCTGTTGCAGGGAGGAGGCTGTGAGCCACGATCATCGATCCCTGGTGATCTAGTGGCGATTAGTAAGGTCTGCTGCAGACCTCACTAATCTAATCAATCCTTTCGGCCAGCGTTTGGCGAAGATGTTTAGCGTTTAGCGAAGACGCCGGCTGAAAGGATCCGGCACAGATGCAGCTATGCGGTCTGCATCCGACAGAGATGCAGACCGTGTAGCTGCTCCCGCAAGTCTGGTCAGTGGCCACGTACCAGACTTGTGAGCTAGCTGCGGGCCACTTAGTCCCGGCTCGCGGGCTGGTACTTTGAGACCACTGCTCCACACCAATGTCTTTCTGGAGCTGGCTTGGTGTACAGGGTCACAGTCATGCTGGACATATAGACAGATGTGCTAGCAAAAAGAAAAAAATATCAGTAAGTCTTAAAACTCTTTGCGTCTTGTTCAGGTCCTGCTAAGGATGTACCCCGATGTCCGCAAAGCAGTTGGATCTTCCGAGAAAGTCTTTGAATACATGGATGAAAATCCACAGATGACAACTGCGGGGAGCCTTCAGCCAGCAAACCTCGAGGGCCGTATCCAGTTCAAAAATGTCTCCTTCTCTTACCCTATGCGACCAGATCAACCAGCTCTTCAGGTACCATCACAAAGTCAGCTGACTACACAAGTGGGATTTGTAAAATGGTACACAGATCAATGTTAATGTGCTGAGTGTAGTAACCCACTCAGTGGTCAAATCAGTAAATTCTGTTTGGTTGCTGTGTGTTGCAGTAGTTTGCACACTGTTGTTTGCCTTATTGAATCAACCCAAAAAGCTGCTAAACTGAAAGGGTTAAATGTCAGGCCTCACCAAATAATAACACTGTTATCTGATTTATGTATATTTAAATATGTACAATCTCATAACAAGCAGTGAATATGCTTTAAAAGAAGCCGTTCATGACCTCTGTAGCTACAGGTACCTACTGTGGATTAAATAATGCTCAAAATTGACATTGGAAGATTTTCTTTTTCTCTCAGCAGCTCAGCTCCCTAAAAAAACTCTGCAGTGACTTGGCAGCTTACCAGCCTTCTGAGCTCTAATATAAACACAGAGCAGGTGCACAGCAGGAGGGGAGAGCAAAGTGCTGAGACCTGACAGGGAAGACTTTACTACTTCTCCTGTGAGATTTGAGGATGAGTTGCTCCACTATGCCTGCAGCTACAGAGGTCAGTGATGGTGTCAGGGTTTCTTACCCTTCCTCTTCCAATTGGTTGCAGAATGGCTTGTTTTGCAGTATGCCTGAAAACTGTTTGTTCCTCTTTGTCACCCTCTTATGACCAAACATCATCATTCTGCAACTAATGGCAAACTCCTTGCACATTTCTATCTCAGAGTGATGATGCAAACACTAGTACACTATGTAACCTTCAGTTGTTCCTGTTCTCATTGTATGACCCTGGCTCTGGCTGACTGGTCTTCTGGTTCCTGACTCTAGCTATTGTTTCTGTTCATTCTGCTCTCAGTGTTCCCTGACTTGGTTCAGCTGTCTACCCGCTTTCGCATCTGAACTCTGGCTTGGCATCAACAACGTCCTGGCTCCTTTTATTTTTCACCTGCACTTACGTTTCTGTCTGGTTTCTTGGTTCTCTAACAGATGGCTTAGTTTAAAGCTTAATTAGTGCTTGTTGAGAATGTATAAATATTTAAATGTTCATACCCAGGCCACAGCTATACTATACACCTTGTGACAAATGCTACTAGTGATTAAAAATACAAGTACAGAATTAAAGTTTCTTACAACATCTTATGATTGTCATTGTAGTAGAAATCAAATGGTATTGGTTATAAAAGTGTCAGTTAATGATTAGTCTAGTCCAATCAGTGAGCTCCATGGCCACAGACACAGAATGCACTATGGATTGATGGCCAGATTGCATCTTTCTCAGATTCATCAGTGAGGGCAAGTAACAGATCAGTAATAGCTCTTGTATGGTACTTAAACACAGAACCATAAATCTGACTACAATAGAATGATATAATTGTCTGAAGCAGTAGTCATTTCTCACCTTTAATGGGCTACCACACACGACTTTATACAAGTCATTTAATGTGCAATATTATTTTTACAATTCATACCATACTTAGAAACATTACATAAGCCAAAAATCTCTTTGAATGACCCCTGAATGATTAGTTATCTAAGTCCACCTTATATATAATATTAATACAATGCAATTATTCCTTAATTTTCTAATAATTCTGTTGCTAGGTGTCTCATGTAATCCCTGCTTCCCTTATAATACAGTTATGAGAATCTTTTTATCCTTAGAAGACTACATATGGATGTAATGGTGATAATGTCTACCTTCTAAATCTCTAGGATGTCTCCTTTGAGCTACCTCCAGGTCAGGTGACGGCCCTGGTTGGCCTTTGTGACGCTGGCAAGTCCACGGTGGTCCGGTTGTTGCTCAGATTTTATAAACCACAGAAAGGGGAGATCCTGCTGGATGGGAAACTTTTGTCTGAATACGAAAACAAGTATTACTGCAAAAAGGTTAGCATGGTGTTTTCATACGATTAGATAAGAAAGATCAGTGGCTCTTCGCGTATTGCTAGTGCTGTGGAATCCAACTGCGTGTCTTATGGTGGAATTTAAAGGACAGTTATTTACTTGCATGTGAAATACTCTTATCGCTTTATCAGTAGAGTACTGAAGGCACACATCTTTAGAAAGGGATTTTACAACCCTCTAGACAGTGTAGAAGAGACATAATTGGTTAACAGTATATACAGTCATTAGAAATAATGGCTACATACAAGATAACTTCTGACATAGTCTATTGCCAGATGGTATGATCTTAAAATATTCATACTCTTCTCAGTAATTACCCCTAGTGATCTTGCATAGGTTCATGATACAAAAAAATAATGTTGAGCTTAGCAGAGTAAGTCAAGCCTATTTAGAGATTACATATGTAACTTTGTTCAACATTTAGGTTTCATTTTGTGCTACTTGTAGAAAATTCAGTCTCCATGCTAAGTGGTGGCATCACAAGTACCCAGCAATAACATCATCATAGTGTGCTACATAACACCAGCTCTTTTTAATGGGACATGGGCTCTGCCACGTGCTGTTCATCAAATACAAAGTAACATCTATGCCACTTGTTGTGGCTTTGGTGATGCGGATACTTATGAAAAACAGACGTCTTGCATCTCCTTAAATTAGGTTTGTCGCGCTTTGGCTCAGTGCTTCGCCCCGTTGGCTTGAACAGCACTTTGACTCAATATTTAGACACATTGGCTTGAAACCTTGAAGGTATACTGTCTATATGTGAACTGCTATCATGGAGTTTGTATGTTCTCAGCATGTTTCCGGTAGGTTCCTGTAGGTTTTCATTCAGTTATTATTATACAGGATTTATATAGTTCCAACAGTTTGCGCAGCGCTTTACAATATAAGGAAGACATTACAGTTACAATACAATTCAAGAGAAGATGGTTGGGAGGGCCCTGCCCCTGAGGGCTTACAATATTCTCACCCTTTATTAGAAGCTTTGCATGCACTTCACAGCAGCCAATCATCACGTTCACACAGGAAAATTACAGTTGTAAAATGATAATTAGAACCCTATTGGTGGCTGCAAGGCATTATAGCCAGATCTATGCTTAGTTTGTTTGTGACTAGAGCGCTGCAAGCTTCCCCGAGCCAAAGATTGATCGGAAACATCATGTGTCGCAAACCTCATCATGTATCACTTGCCCCTCCCTTTTAGATTGTAAGCTCTCAGGGGCAGGGCCCTCCTTACCATCTTGTCTTGAATTGTATTGTGATTGTAATGTCTCCCTTATATTGTAAAGCGACGCGCAAACTGTTGGCGCTTTATAAATCCTCTATAATAATAATAATAATGTGTTCACTTTGGAGAACTGCAAACATTCCCAGTCAATACTAATAGCAATGGGAAAACTAGAAGGGCACTCAAACAAAACTACACAACTTGCACTGCGAGACAGCCAAGCCACTGGCTCTGGGTTGTGAATAATTACTTTGTGCATTTGCCAACAGCTTTAGATAAATATAAATGAGCCACACACTGGAAACAGAGCTGGGTGTATTTTTAGAAAGAAAGAAAACGGGTTTCATAAAACACAACTGGAAGAACACACACTGTGTTGAAGAGGAAGACGTTCCTCAAGACTTTGGGGTTGATTTACTAACCTTATAAACACACCACGAACGTGTATACACCTCTGTAGTGTGTTCCCTCCCAGCATGATCTATGGGTGGAATCTAAACACCTTTGTAGTGTGTACACACCCAGCAGGTGTGTTGTGCAAAGCCCTGCCCTGAATTGCAAGGTGATGTTGTGTAAATTAGCTCTACATTGTGTTGCTTGCGTTGATGAATGCAGGAATGTAAATGCATGAGCTAACCATTGTTGTCTAAACTGTGAAGCAGCATTATATATGCATCATGTGCATGATTTTTCCATATATGGCATTAGTGGAAACATGCTTACAGAGACTTTTTGGTTGATAAATACGCTTTGCTGTGTAAAAATCACACGCACCTGGTGCGTGCGTGTGTTTAGGTTAGTAAATCACCCCCTTTGTGTCACAGGCAACACTTCATATCATCATTGGTTCTTTTAACGACGCTAGAACATGATATACAGTTGTTTATAAACTGTATTGTATTGCAAGCCTAAAACCTTCAGTAGATGTCACTGAAGAATGATTATCTAGGGAACAACCCAACCAAAAAATAGCAATCAAAGTCGGCATTTTACCTGAGATGTGACCAGTACTGGCTGCCCATGGCAACCACATTGTCCGCTTTACCAGTGCACCATAGAAGAACGGGAGAATATAATTAGTCAACAATGGGCAAAAATAAATTTTTTCCTTCAATTCATGACACATTTGATGTATGTCACCCTCATTATTTATTTCCTTTATTGTAGGTGTCAGTAGTGAGTCAAGAACCCGTCCTTACAGCAAGGTCCCTGAAGGACAATATATCTTACGGTTTGGGGAAGGTCTCCTTGGCCTTAGTGAGGAAAGCGGCCATAGCTGCCAGTGCTGATGACTTCATCTCAGAAAAAGAGAACGGTTACGACACAGGTTGGTTTTTTAATATAGAAAGCTCTCTTTTCAGAAAATGATATAAACCACCACAATAAAATTTGTGTATATTATCTGATATAGAAGCTGGGAATAAAGGAGAACTTCTATCAGGAGGGCAGAGACAAAGAATAGCCTTGGCTAGAGCCCTATTGAGGGACTCCAAGATTCTCATCCTTGACGATGCCACCAGCTCCCTCGACTCCGAGACTCAGCAGAAGGTGAGAACGCTGCAACTGATTATCCTTTATAATGTTGTCATGCTTTTGGGGTTTCTTAATCCCCACTCAAAAGTAAACAAAATTTAATAGGATTGTGGTGAAAATAATGTAGGGAAATGTTAGGATTTTCTAAAGGAAAAGCAGCTTTTTTTTTATACACTTATGTTCCACCTGTGACTTATATAACATGCAACAAGCAAAATAAATGGCAAACGCACTCATCAATTCATAACCAGCTTTAAAGCAAGGTGCACATGGAAGGGCTATAAACAGTACAACAGCAAAAAAAAATCCCAGCACACCCACCAGCCAGTCTGCAAAAAAACACTGTGTAACTACTAAGGTTAAAAACAGAGGTCTTAGTTGCACATCTTCTGCAGAATATGTAGAAGCCGCACTGCCTTGTCAAGGCCCCTCTGTGTAGTGTAATCTAAGAGAGCCTCCATTTTGGATGAATTGATGAGTGTCTTTGCCATTCGTTTTGGTGTGTATTTGGTGTGGGGACACCCGGGGGGGCTTCAGCTGCCGCTGTGATGTGCGGGGTTCCTTGTGTGTCCCTGTGCCTTTAATGAGGTTGGGCTGCCTCCTGGCGAACCTGCACCCAATTCATCCATTGCTATATATGCTCCAAGATGGAGGCTCTCATAGATTAGAGTTAGGACTGTACTACACAGAGGGGCCGTGACAAGGCTGTGTGGCTTCCACATATTCTGCAGAAGACGTGCAACTAAAACCTCTGTTTTTAACCTTAGTAGTTACACAGTGATTTTTTTGCAGGCTGGCTGGTGAGTGTGCTGGGAATTTCTTTGCAGTTGTATTATATAACATGCAGGGGCAAGTCAAAAGACTGTGTAAGGGGAAATATTCCAGACCAGAAGTAAGAGAAAATCTGTAACAGGGACACAGATAGAAATACAACTCTGACAGGGCAGTAGGAATGTGTATAGCAGTAAGTCCTGACGCTGTCTGGTGTTGGCGCTTTGCATGTCCGGCCCAACTTGGCATGCAACAAGGTTTGGGAGGCTGCTATAGGTTTGTACACCTCTAGGCGATTGCACTATATACTTGCCACAGTTCCCCCCTTTCCTTATAGTGACAGAATGTATTTACTATTACTACAGGTACACTTTAAATGTCAAGGGTTTCAAGAAAGGATTGTATCTACCCCACTATAGAAACCCTACTGAACCTACGGTGGAAGAATGGCAGCTGAACCAAGCTGGCTTACTTTTGATCTAGTTATAATAAACAACTCTTACCAAGTTAAAGTCAATTGTGGTAACAACCATAATATTGATCTTCTCTCTAGATTCAAAAGACGGTGTTGAGCAACCCTGATAAGCGGACCATTCTACTTATAACTCATCGATTGAATGTCTCAGAGAAGGCCGACCACATCCTGGTGATGGAGAAAGGACAGATTATGGAGTCAGGGAACCATGAACAGCTCTTGGCCAATAAGGGCAGTTACTGGAAACGGTGGGAGACACAAAGCAGCACCGTCCAGAAAAGCAACGGAGAGAAGGCCGAGGCATTGTGATCAGACAACAGAACCAGTGTGACAGTGGAACCTGCAGATATAATTCTACTTCTCTACGAGCTTTTATAGTTGTACCTGTTACCTGGACCTAAGACTTTTAGAAAGGAAAATATTGCACTGTTTTGAAAATTGCTCTATATACATTATTTGGCATTTTGCATTTTCTTTTACTGTAAGCTGTAGAAGACAGATTCCCAGCATCCTAAACTAAAAAACAAAACATGCAGCTCACCAGTCCTTAGATGTGGTGGCTGCATTAGTTTCCTATATTTGTACCTGGTACTCCTTCAAATAACACAGTTCCTGTCTTGGGGTGATCGAGGTCCTGGCTGTTGAGTGCGGCTTTACATACATTGGCAAACAGAGGTCTGTTACTGATATTGTGATTTAGATTTTGTTTTGTTTTTGCTTTTAAAATGAAGATCTCTTTTCATCAAGTGGTGGGAGCTATTTGTGTTTCAGTCTCTGTATATAAAATGCTACAAACATCAGTATTTATGTAAGGTTTAGAAAGATGAGAAAATGAATATGAATTTATGGTGTGAAGTATTTTACTTTCTCCATAATGATCTGTCTTTTTATGTAAATAAAGTGTTTATTTTCTATACTATGCGACCATTAATGTTGTGTTTGTCTTTGTGTAAAGTTTGAAGCAATTTTTTTTATTATTGTAAAGTTTATCTATATTGATCTCAACACATCTCAGCTCAGACCCAAATAAAAGGGACAGTCAAGCTGGAACTATGGGTGGATGTTGTTATCCGTTATTAGTGGATGCTAATGTGCTCAGTCAGTCAATGGTAGAGATGAGGTTCTGGTTTGGAGCCACCTTGGATGTGAGGCAGATCTGGTTTCACAGTTAAGCTAAATTCTGAATTTTTGGCTGAAAAAACTATAATGCACTGCATGACATCTGCACCTGGAAAGATGAGTTTCTAAGAACAATTAATTTGAAGAAATGGACAAGCAAGTTCCCCCAGGATGAAAGGGTGGGCTCCCAGCAGCCATATTGTCAGCGTGTGTTGGGGCTGGTTAGGGAAAGATGACAAATTTGTGCAGGGAGAGCATAGGGAGAAATACTGTGATATATTGTGGGTTGCAGTGTGGTGGGTTACTCCTTTTTCTGTACCACTGTGTTCATAGTTCCATAGACCCAACTGCAGAATATATATACAGTATTGTGAGCAGGCGATCGGTAGCTGGAACTTAAGCCCCCTGGGAATAAGCAGTCTCTTGGGCACAGATACCAAATCCAGGGGAGTAGTGGCAAACAGTGCAGTGTTTATTAGTGAATTTAACAAGAGCATTCACAGGTGCTGTACAGGGGTTCACAAGAAATCAACAAAATAAAACCTAGCCGTACCCCGGCACTAACTTCACAAACAAAAGATATAGCTCCTAACTAACAGGCTGAGCAGGCCTACCGCTTGTCAGCCTCCACAGAAACTGTTTGTAAGTTTGCACCAACCTTGCAGCTCTCTCAGACAGGACCTGTCTGATCCCCAGGCAGAGAGCTCTGAGTACAGGTTCCAGGTGAGCTTAAATTGCCAGTGGGGAGAGGAGTAAACCCAGCATTGGAGCCCGGATCAGCAATTCCTAAATATATAGGAGAGGAACTTGGGAGACCTATAAACTCCGAAAAGGACTTTACCAGGCTCCCTCTGAGATGCTCTGCTACAATATATATATAGAGAGAGAGAAAAAGTGGGGGCCTTTGTTTTGTGAGTTAGTCTTTTAGACTTTATTTATTTTTAGTTTGAGGTGTAGGAGTTCTTCACAAAAAAGATGTGTGCTGTCATCCCCCAAAAGGAATTAAAGGAGAACTATGAGGTGAGAGATTTTCACTCAACCTCATAGTTCGAGCCGACCTGTGACAATGAGACTGTCACACGTCGGCTCAATAGATTGGGAAGTGAGTGAACACATACCGTTGCTCGCTCACTTCTCGATCCTGTTCCTGCAGAGAGCCGTGACTGTCACTCACGGCTCCCTGCAGGGATTCCCCACTCCGATCCTGCAGTGCTCACTAGAGGAACGAACGGGGGAGGGGGCGGTTACAGCTGGCTCTGCCTCTAGATAGGCAGAGCCAGCTGTCTTGGATTTCGAGAGTAATGTCGGGATCCGTCCCGGCTGCGGCGGTCTCAGTGTCTCACTTCTCGATCCTGTCCCTTCCTGTAGCTTGCGGTATACTGAGCTTTGGGTCACGGGAGGACGCTAGTTTATGTCCTCCCGTGACCCTGAGGAGAACTATGGGAAAAAACTCTGACCCCATAGTTCTCCTTTAAGAGCTTAGTGCGTTTCTAGCAGATCAAAAAGTATTTTATGTAATTGCAGGGCGTTTTTATAAGCATAAAATCAGGGACATGTGCATTTATTGCATTGATGATCTGCATTTTTGGTTTTAATTTTGCCTTGTGTGGCATTGCGTGGCAATACCACGGTTCTAGATGGCCTCAAAGTCACCAAGGGTGTACAGAGGTGCACAATTAGGTGCTGGTCGCTACTAACCCACGGATCCAGGAATGGAGATTTCGTCCCACCCAGAGCTCTAAGAAATCTCCTGGCTCCAGGATCCCAACTAGGATCCAGAAAACCCAGAAAGGACTGAAAAGGCAGTTCTTTCCTGGCACAAGCAATTCTTTCCTGGAGCCACTCAGCCCTTCTGGGTGACTTCGAGGCCATCTAGCACCGTGGTATTGCCACACAATGCCACACTTGATAAAGACTTTACAGGAGAACTATGGGGTCAGGGCTTTTCCCCATAGTTCTCCAAAGGGTAACTGGAGGACACAAACTTGCGTCCTCCCATCACCCAAAGCTCAGTATACTGCGAGCTACAGCTCACTATATACTGAGACGCTGCAGCTGAAACGGATCCCGACAATTATGTCTGGATTCGCCCAGCTGCGTGAGTGACAGCTGGCTCTGCCTATCAAGAGGCAGAGCCAGCTGTACCCGCCCCCTCCCCCGGTCAGCGCTGGAGGATCGGAACGGGGAGAGGGGAATCCAGCCCCTCCCCTGTCACGACATAGAGCCGTGACAGGATCGAGAGGTGAGCGAACGCCGGTATGTGTTCCCTCACTTCCCGATCTACTGAGCCGACCTGTGACAGTCTCATTGTCACAGGTCGGCTAGAACTATGAGGTGAGTGAAAAGCACTCCCCTCATAGTTCTCCTTTAAGGAGGAATGGACTACTTACAGGCATACCTGCCTTCCATTTATATATTGCTATGTATGTCCAAAGATGGGAGCTCTGGTAAACTAGAGTTAGTAATCACACTTTACAGAGAGGCCTTGGTGAGGCAGTGTGTGTGTTTCACGTATATATTGGTGAATGGAGGCAACAAACCAATTTTTACACAGATTGTTAAGCCAGTTTAGACTTGCAGGTGAGTGTGACCACAAGAAGATGGAAGCACCATGGGCAGAGCAATGAATGGAAGAGTGGACTTTGTGACACATTTTGGCACCTTTCACACTGCATTCCCATCAGGTCCGCCTGTCAGGTGGATCTGATCAGAAACCTGATGTTAGTCTATGGGCGGCTGGATCTAAATGGACAAGCATTTGTTAACATACAATTAACCAGACTCCAGTCAGGTCCGGAAAAACAAACAGAACAGAGTTCCATTTCGCCGGATCGGGGGTAATCTGATGTAAATGGACACATGTCCATTTATATCCGACTCCAAATGGTCCAACATGGAGTCTGGTCATTTAAATTTTTTCCTCCATTAGAAGATGGAGGAAGAAACTGGATGGACACAGATGTCACAATGATGACATCCGTTCCAAGCTGCTTCAATCAGCAGGGGATCCGTGCACAAATCCCCTTCTAAACGGAACTGAAGGCACTCTTGTGAAAAGGCCAAGTGGGTAAGTCTGCCGTAATGTACAATTACTGTATAGTGAAAATATTGGGCATACTTGCACATTATAGCACAGCTCTGGGGGCCCGCAGCGCTATAACACAAGAATAAAGATCCTAATTTTCAGCCTTGAGACTGTTAACTTTTAAATCATATTAAACTCAGCTGAAAATAACTCTCACTTTTATAAAGATAAAGAATCCTTATCCTGGTTCAAGTTTTATGAACTGAGCCTATTGCCATGATATTCAAAACCTGGTTAGGACTAGTGGTGCAATAAAATGTTTTATGCATGCTGATCTGAGCAGAGCGATGATGCTTTAGGCTACAAATGTTGTGTGCTAGACGGAAATGGGTGTGAACGCATTCAATAACTGTAATTCTCAATTAACTCTTTGCTCACTGTTATACACACTACTACAATTCTGGCAAACGTAATATTAAAAACGGGGACTCTTGGTTTGTATCTATTGTAATACATGTTTAAGCTGGCCAAGCGTGTAAGTGATCGATCTCTGGCTACTCCCTATCAGCAAAATGCTAAAAATGTACGTGTATATGTTGTATTTGCAGCAAATTGCCTAAAATATGTCAGTATGGGGTCAAAAAGAAGGAAGGTGAACCAGATCTGATCAATGATCCTTGTCAGTCTGTATTTGCAAACACACAAAGAAAAATTAAATATATTGGTATACCAATCAGGTCTCAGACGAGGCGGCTGCATTCATTTTCAGGCTTTTTTACTTTATTTAAACCTGATGAATTTTTAAGACTAGACTGGGGAAGGGGGGTGTCTGTAGATCATAGGGAGCACTGAGAACAATGCTAACTGATAACAGTCTGTTGAGGCAGAGAGCACAGGAATTTATCAGCTCACCTGATTTCTGGTAGGAAAAAGGTGATTTTTATCCCACAGATACTGTATAACAAATCAATTTCAATTGTATATTTAAGGGACCAAAAGGGAACAAAAAAGAGATGGTTATTGTTAAAGCTGAACTCCAGTCAGCTGTAAAAAGCTCTACACGCTGCAAGGGTTAATAGCTTATATTTTCCAGGGGGATGATCTTTACGTCATGTGTGTTCAGAGATATCTTTTAAAAACATATCCCAGCAATGTACACCGAGTTAACGCGAAGCAGGCATATGCCGTTGCTGTATATGAACACAGAAATGTAAGTTATTAGTTAGCTTTCCTCTTCATAACCCCATGGAAATGGCCGCCTCTGTGCTGTACAAGCAATGTGTGTATATTACATCCCCCTACACCCCTCATTTATTAGTATTCATAGTGGCACCTCCCCATCCTGGACAGTGTATTGTGTGCAAAGGCAGAGGTGGTGTTCAGTGATCATGTTACACAGAATCACAGGGAGGGGGGCAGCTGTGTACAGCCTGCTTTACAATCAGACCCTGCTGTCAGAATTAGTTTCCTGTCCAGAAAATTCGGAATATTTAGGATTCAGGTTTAATAAAAACTTAATTAAAAAATGGAGAAAGCCTTTAATGTGAGTCATGAAAAATTTGCACACAAATACATCATCACTGCAGCTCTTCATTATCACAATAAATACTAATCAGTTTCAAAGGTGGACTTTAAATCTTCTGAAAAATAGACAGCAGGTCCTGGGTTCGAGCCCCAGTGGAACCATGTTCTTCTTAAGGATGATTGTGACATAATATGTCTATAGAACAGAACACAATACAAAGATCCATTGATGACACCAAAATATTCAATTATACATGGATATCAGCTTCCTTTGTTTACAGGGCCTAGGCATTTTTCATCGTCTAGGTGACATCCTTCTCCTCGCAGATTTAAGACACTGTTTAATCATTCATGCCCAGAAAGTTCCTTACTCTGAAGGCTGTTTTCCTGACCACAGTAATGTCAGCTAGATGAGTCTTGGAGATTCAGGCCTTTTCTTTGAAACCTCCATATTGCCAAGATTTTCATGACAGGATAGTCTTATGTCTAGCTTCATCCTTCCTTTCTAAGGTGACTTATTGCCTGGGAAATGGTCCTCCACTCTCAACTAGACATGTGCGATTCGTTTCGTTCCGAATCGAAATTCGGACGAATTTTCGGAAATTCGGACATTTGGATGTATCCGAATTCCGAATTACAGACATAACGAATGCAAACGAATCCGAATTTCCATTTCCGAAATTCGGTAGCGTTCGTACGAACGTTCGTTTCGTTTTCTGTTCTTATTCGTTTCTTATTCGTTTCTTATTTGTTTCTTATTCGTTTCGTTTGTTGGAGCAAAGTGACATTAGAGAAGGAGAAAAATATTTTTTCCCCCTCAAATGTCACTTTTGCTGCAAACGAACGAAACGAATAAGAAACGAATAAGAAACGAATAAGAGCAGAAAACGAAACGAACGTTCGTACTAACGCTACCGAATTTCGTCCGAATCCGAATTCCGAATCCGAATTGACTTTCACACCCGAATCCTGAAAAACGAAATAACACAAATCCGAATTTAAAACGAAACAAAACAAATTTTTTGGCAGTGCACATATCTACTCTCAACTCTTCAAATCAGAATGAGGCAAGGGTCGATGTCCTCCAAGTCAAGACCTAGTATCTTTGGAGAACTGAAGGTTTGAGAACAGCGGAGAAACTTTTTATTTTTCCTGAAGATTTGATGAATTGTTAGGCAGCTTTATCCAGGATAATTTTCACATGGATAGTACAGACCATCACACAAACACAGACATCCCAACCTGCAAAACCTTATTTTAGGGAGGTTCCCGTCTCATTTCAGGGAGGTGCCCTTTCTGTTTTTTGGGGGTTTTTTTTACAGCGGCCGTCGTCAGAATATAAAAGAAATAATAATGAAAATATATATATATATATATATATACACACACACACACACACATACATACGCACACACACAGAGTAAAATAAAATCCATATACCAATAATACAATAATATTATATATTGATTTATATATACATCAGATTTGTGAATTGATGTTCAAGTATCTGTCAGTGTAAAGGTCACAATTTATTAGACAGCCCAAGACCTTTTTAAAAAAACGCTGAGGAGTAAAGTCCCTGATACACAGTTGACTAGTTGCTATGGGCAGCAAATGAAATAAATGTTCTCTATAACTAGACAACCAGGACATATAATTAATTCTATATTATCCACAAAGGGTTAACAGCACTCTCTCAACCCTGCAGCAGTGCCTGTACCTGCTCTCAATAGTAGTCTATGTCCGCCCTCTCTGTGCAGCAAGTAGCTTCTTCCTTCTGAGAGCCAAGCCTCGTTCTGAGGCTACTCTAGAGATCACATGACCTTCCTCCAGGAGGCAAGCCTCACTCTGAAACTTTACCCACTGATATCTTACCGGAAAGGTTTACTCAGAGTAAACCTTTCAGGGAGAAAATGCCTCTCTCGCGGACATCAGGGAGCTGCTGTCCAAAAGAGGGAGACTCCCTGAACATTAGGGAGACTTGAGATCCCTGCAAACATCTTTGTTTAGGGTTTGCCCTAAGGGGTCATGAGGCAGGCTCCAGAAGTAGGCTGACATGATGATCATCAAGTTACGGTAAGTACTGATCACATGTTTCTGTAATTTGAAAGTAAACAACTGGAGAATGTGGGCATTGATCCTGGTACCGCTCGCATTCTAGGCAAGCACTCTACCATTTGAGCTAATTCCCCTTATTGGAGATGTATCCTGAGGTTTGTACATTAGAGTATTTGGAGTGAGAATGTACTGGCATGATCAATTTACGTATAGCTGCTTTTCTTTTTCAAATACAGGACAGTGGCGGATCCAGGGGGGGGCAACGGGGCAATT
>NW_017306589.1:88579-90305 GCF_000935625.1 Nanorana parkeri
TGTCAAATACAGGACATCGGGGGAGCCGGGGGGGGGCAACAGGGCAATTCCCCCCCCCCCCCACCCCCGAGATACCCGTCCCGCAGTATGTACTGACAGCTGTCCCTCCTCCAGCTTTGTGCCACAGACTTTACTGCGGTTCATTGTAAAAACTTTGTACAATGAACTGCAGTAAAGTCTGTGACACACACGGAGGGACAGCTGTATGTTCCGGCGTGTGCGCAGTGTGCGGGGATCCGAATACAACAGGCGGCTGCCTGTCATTGACAGTGATCACTGTTAGCCTGGTGGAGGCGGAGCCGATATCCATCTCTGCAGGCAGCCACAGCCACATCCTGGTATGTGGGTCAGCGTGAGTGAGGACCCGCTCCTGTGACCCCTCCCCTTCACTGGCCGCCAAGGAGAGGCGCTGCAGCCTGGATGTAGGTAAGGTTGGGGAGTCTGTGGGTGATATCTGGCTTGGGGGGATTGGGGGTACCATACATCACACCAAAGTGAGTAATCGCTGTCAGCGGCACAAAGTCTTTGAGTTCGTGTTCCAGAGCCCTCAACAGGGCCTGTGCGACAGGGCAATGCCAGAAGAGATGCAAAGCGGTCTCCTCCTCTGTGATGCAAAAGGGGCAATGCCTCTGTCTGCACAGGTTTCTGGCGTGCATAAAAGTCCTGACTGGCAACCCTCCCTGGATAGCCATCCACGCCAGATCTTTGTGCCTGTTGGTGAGTCTCTTGGAAGAAACACTCCTCCAGACAAATTTGCAAGTGTCTAGAGGGAGGCCTGGAACAGTCTCAACAGTGTCCTTAGCTCTGATGAGCTGGGAAGGACAGGTGCTGCATGTGATTAGTACACAGCCCCCATTCTTCTCTATGGGACTACGCGGCTGTACGCCGCCCTGCGCTCACCCGTCCTGTACATCGGTGCGAGTGAGCGTACCCATCTGCCGACAGGATGGATCTTGTCTGCGTCCAAGCAAGGAAACATGCACCCGTACGGACGTGCTGGGCGGGTGAGCGTAAGGGGGTGTACGGCTGCATACACCCATAGAGAAGGACAGGGGCTGCATACTAATCATACGCAGCACCTGCCCTTCCCGGGAGCTGCCCGATACGGCTGTGCACACAGCACGGAGCTGTACGTGCCGGTCGATTCCAGTGTGAATGAGCCTTACATGTCCCCGGGAACATAAAATAAAACATTTTTGTTTTTTCATACTCACCTGATGCCTGGATCCACCGACAAGCCCAGTTTCACGTCTCCCCCGCTGTCAGAAGCTGCCTACAGAGCGTGCTGGTTACTACTTAAACCGTCGCGCTGTGTGCAGCTTCTGAGAAGATACGCTATTAGCGTAGCGGGAGCGATGCAAAATGCGCTGCTGGCTTCTTCTCAGGTTTCTTCTCAGAAGCTGCACACAGCGCGCCGGTTTAAGTAGTAACCAGCACACGCTGTATGCAGTTTCTGACAGCGTGGGAGACAGGAGGCTGGGCTTGTCTGGATCCAGGAAACTCCTTAATTTTCTGGCAGTGCCCCTCCCGAGAATAGACTCTGGATCCGCCCCTGATACAGGATGCCGTGCCAACCCATGGTATTCTGTGGTCAGATTAGCTAACACACCCCCAACCAGCCCTGGTTTTCTAGCATTCCTTCTGCCATTCTTACCATTTGAACTATTTCCCCCTCCATGCAAGACATGGCAGCATTACAGGAAGACCTTGACAAAAGTCGGGGGGG
>NW_017306589.1:90353-112241 GCF_000935625.1 Nanorana parkeri
TGAAGACAAGTCGAGAGGAGGGGGGGGGGGGGGGGGGGGGGGGTAACTACATGGGAGATGAGCTTTAATATTGAAAAATCTAAGGCTATGCCTTTCTTTGTTAAAAATATGCATGCAGGCTAATCATTAGGGGATCTCCTCTGCGGAGATCGGAGGTGGGAAAAGATTTGGGGGTCCTAGATGACTGCAGATTTAGTAATAGCATGCAATGCCAGGCTTCAGAAAATGAGGCCAACTGATTACTATCTCACTCCAAATCTCCTGAGGCTAGCAGCCAGAGGCAGCTGTGCCTACATCTCACACTGCAGATATATATACCTAGGCTGTAGGAAAGGAGTGCCCAGGCACACTCACATACCTGGAATGGCACTGCTATATTTTTCAGAAGAAATTCCAATCAAAAGCTCAATTTGTAGGGCATTGCTTAGGCACAATTACTACTTCCAGATGTTCCCTATAACATAACAAATTTTAACTTTTTGAGTTCAGGCCCACTTTAACACTTGACAGAATGTAGACATTACTTTTACTTCCTGCATTCATGTTGCAATTGTTGCCTAACAAAAGCAGCGGAAGATGAGCCGTTTAGCCAAATTCTATTTGAATCTCTGACTGTGTATCAGACAGTAGACAAGTGCGATGCGTTTTGGAAAGATTCGTTATTCAGATGAATTTTCGTTATTCGGGGGTTCGGATGTTTCCGAATGACAGAAATGACGAATTCAAATGAATCCGAATTGCCAATTCCGGAATTCGTTATCGGTAGTCTGTACAAATTTTCGTTTGTGGATGAATTTTTGTTGCAGCAAAGTGGCATTAGACTTTTTTTTTTTACAGTCTGCAGAAGAGGAAAAATAAAAGTGTGAGGTTCCCCCCAATTCCTATCAGACCCTTTAGGTCTGGTAGGAATGTTAGGAGGGTCCCCCCAAGTTAAAACAAAAAAAAATGCATGGGGTTGCAAGGGCCTCTTCCCCACAACCCTGACCCGGTGATTGTGGGGGTCTGCGGGAAAAGGGGCTTATTTGCATTGGGGTACCCCTTTACTTAAGCCTTACCCCTACTCATTCACTAAAGGGTTAAAATTCAAAGTAAATAAACAAACCACACTTTTAGAAAAAAAAAAACAAAGAGTAAATTTTGTACTATTCCTTTAATTAAAAAAGAGAAATGGCTCCATCGATCCATGATGTGAGGACTACTAGGAACACCCTCCCACTTTTTTGGGGGGGGGGCGGGGGAACCAGCAGACTTGAGTCACTGATGGTCACATGATTGTGGCATCAAGGTGGACTTCAGTCCAATTTTTATTTTTTTTGGATAGAGTGGTGAAGAGTTAACATTTCTGTGGATATGTTTTCTGCTTGTGACCTCATTCAGGAAGCTCCAGGCAGAAATAACATTATTAGATGTTCAAACCTCTCCTCCTCTATTAAAAATGTGTTTGTTTTTTTCTGTGCCTTTGCTGGGGAAAGTTCCCATCGCTTTCTGTTCTGACATTCCCCTCCGAGGATTCTTGTCCTATTCAGTGTTCTAATATCCTAGTCAGTGTTCAGGGGTTTTCCTGAGAGCAACAACAAAGAGGCTGTAACTATAGTCTGTTGAGTTCCGAGAAATCAGCCCTGTTCAGGATAGTCACCAGCGTTTCAAGGAAGTCACGTGACCACCTGCACGGCGGCTTATTCCAACGGCATGATAAGCAGGTTGATGAGGACCTGGAAACTCCCTTCAGAATAAAAGTGTTAATGTTTGTACCGCAATACTCCTCACTTAGATACAGAGTATAATAAAATTAAACAGATGTACATCACTATAATGCTGTAGCTATGCGCAAGATTTGAATTGCTTGTAAGCAAGTCGTGTTTTGCCAGCTCGCCTAAAGCTGAACTTTGGGCACAAAAATATTCATTTAAATGAATTGTTCAATTTCCACTGTGCATGAGCTTCTTGTATTAAGACTAATCAGTGTTAATTAAGGGAGGTAATTGATCTCCAGCTGACCTTGGCTCGTTTGACCTTGATTACCGATCTTGCCCTGCTCCGTAATCAACACCTGGATTCCAGCTTGCATGGTGTTACCACCACTGGCACCCGTGCCACTCGCTGTCTACTAGGACTCTGTCCCCAACTCCAGAGTCCTCGGGACACGAGGTGCAAGGGTGGCCTCCTCACACATTCAGTCTCCAGCCAGGTACGTGACAGCATCCCTAATACGAATGTCCTCTTGTAATATCGAACTATGGCCACTAGATGGAGCTGAGAATAAATACTTCCTATGCGCCTTGGCCATAATGCAGTATTACATAATAACATTTGGAAATACTACCTGGCTAAAAAAAAGCCATCACCTGGATTTAGTGTTATGATCTGGAGTTGCTTCAGGTGGTCAGGTCTAGGTTCAGCAAGATTATATCCTCATAAAATGAGGTCTGCTGCCTACCTGAATATACTGAATGATCAGGTTTTTCCATCAATGGATTTTTTTCTTCCCTGATGGCACATTGGGCATATTCCAAGATAACAATGCCAGGATTAAGTGGTTCAGGAAGCATGTGGCATCATTGTCACGCATGGATTGTCCACCACAGAGTCCAGACCCCATTGAGAATCTTTGGGATGTGCTGGAGAAGACTTTACGCAGTGCTCCGACTCTCCCATCATCACTACAAGATCTTGGTGAAAAATTAATGCAACTCTGAACAGAAATAAATGTTGTGACTAGAAATGTCCCGATACAGATACTAGTATCCTTATCGGGGCCGATACCGGGCATTTTCATGGGTACTTGTACTCGTGAAAATGCTCCAAATTCCTAAGGCCGATATCATTTTACATTTTTTAACAGCATTGGCTGTCTGAGTTCCCGCGCTTGTGGGAACTTAAGGCAGCCTGCTGGGGACCTGGTAGTAGCTGTCCATGGCAGTGCCTGTCCGGTTCTTTATCTCCTCCTTCCCAGCACAGGCACAGCCATGGACAGCCCAACACAGTACAGCCCTGGAGCCGGCACCCGCCCCATCAACTATCCACCCACCATTTCAGGCCGGTGTTCTATCACTTCTTTCACCGAGACCTGCCCGATCAGCATAGCTACTGCCTGCAGAGATCCACATTATCGCCCGGGTGAGATTGCAGCCTGATGAGATGTATTTAGGTCTGGTGACATGTACACTGCTCTGGTGACATGTATTCTGCTCTGGTGACATGTATTCTGCTCTGGTGACATATATTCTGAGGGAAAGTACTTGTACTGGGTCTTGAAAAAGTGGTATCGGGACATCCCTAGTTGTGACACTGCATAAGTTTATCAGAACAATGCCACAGTGAATGTAATCAAAGCTAAAGGCGGTCCAACAAAATATTAGAGTGTGTGACCTTTTTTGGGGACAGGCAGCGTATATTTGACTTACAGAAAATATTAGTTTTGTGCATCCATTCACAAAGAACAAACATTTACAGAGATTCACAGGGACAGCGGCTCTATTGATTGTTTATCCACAGATCCTGTTAAACTTTAAAGTAGGTGACTTCAGTTCCCTAAAACTCGGATGACTTACCAGCGCAGTACCAGCTACACTGTTTCCCCGAGAATAAGACCTACCCCGAAAATAAGACCTAGTACCATTTTTCGGAATTGCTAAAATTTAAGACCAACCCCGAAAATAAGACCTAGTTGTGTCCATTCCCAGGGCTGGTGGTGGCATAAGGGGGAACTTGAAGAGCCGCAGGAGAGGCAAAAGAGAATCAGCGGTGCCAACGAAGCCAGTGCTAGAGGAAGCAAGGCGGCAGCGGAGGGAGCAGAGCCGCATAAGCCGATGCTTCCTCTATAGCCCCGGTTCCTGTCACAGGCGGAGTGATACCAAATGCACTCCGCCTGTGAGGAATCGATAGTGAAAGCGCGCTTCGCTCATTCTGGCCAACAATTGGTTAGCAAATTGCTCTTGGAAAGGTATGGCCTGATTGCCCTGATCACCATATTTTTGTACATGAATACATGTAGACTGTTGTACATGAATAAGTGTGGATTGTTGTACATAAAAAAAAAAAAAAAATAAGACCTCCCCCGAAAATAAGACCTAGTGTGTTTTTTTTGAGGCAAAAACAATATAAGACAGTGTCTTATTTTCGGGGAAACACGCTATTACCAGTTGGCACGGTTGTGTGAATTTTATCTGACGGTGGAAACAATATGTCACAATTGTATTGCAAATGAAAATCTTATCACATGATAACAATAAACACAAAAGATTCGGTTAACGGTTTATTTTCAAATAATTTGATTTGAGAGACATCAAAATAGAATAGTTTGAAATAAATAAGGGTGGAGTTTTTAAAAAAAAAAAAAAAAAAAAATAAGACCTCCCCCGAAAATAAGACCTAGTGTGTTTTTTTTGAGGCAAAAACAATATAAGACAGTGTCTTATTTTCGGGGAAACACGCTATTACCAGTTGGCACGGTTGTGTGAATTTTATCTGACGGTGGAAACAATATGTCACAATTGTATTGCAAATGAAAATCTTATCACATGATAACAATAAACACAAAAGATTCGGTTAACGGTTTATTTTCAAATAATTTGATTTGAGAGACATCAAAATAGAATGAATAAAGGGAGCCTGAGGGAGCTGCCACTGCTGACTTGAAAAAGAGTTGGGAACAGCCACACATCTAGTGAAGTCAGAATTCCCAACCTGGATATGTGTTTCTGGTCAGTGACTAACTAAGTTTAAAAGAAGGGATGAGAATGACAGCACAGGAACTTGCACTTTGGGGGAAAAAAGTGAGCAACAACAGCTCCCAAATTTCTGTCCTGACTTGTTATGTGGAATTCCAGCTTGTATCCTGTTCTTTATAAACCACCCACAACAAAATTGTATTCTCTAGGTTGTAAAATGTCTAGACAAAACTTTGTTCTTAGTTTTGGATGGATTGTGGCAGGGTTAGAACCCCGTCGGGTTTTTACAGCTATCTGGAGATCTATAAAGAGAGATTTTCCCTCACTTCCTGTCCTGCTAATAATGTTTTACCACACAGGAAGTGAGGGGAAACATTCAACTGCAATACAGAGAGAAATACAAGTGCTGTCAGATCCTGATTTCTGTTGAGAAACTTGTTGCAGATGTGTCTTCACTTCCTGTCTGGTGAGAATGCTGTCAGTAGGACAGGATATTAGGGGGAAATCTCTCTAAAGAAGCCCAAGATAGCAGTAAAAAAAAAAAAACAACAACAGGAGTACTAATCCTTCTCTATCCAAAGCTAGAAAAAAAGTTTGGGGCTCTACATATACTTCAAGCAAGTGAAGCCGGAAATTGAAGTTCATGTGAATAGTGTTATCAGCAGTGTGATCCCCCAACTCTACCTGTTAGTATTGGCCATGGTAAGGCTATAAAGTGTCCTGGTGTGTAGGACATAACATCATGATCAGTGGCGTGTTTTTGTTTGAGCAGTCCAACACTATGATGGAGGCATGAACATTCTGCTTATTCTGGGCCATATAACTGTCAAAAATTTGAAGACGGTTGGATACAATTACAGGTCAACAAGAAGAACATTCGAGGATGACTTCCGTGTTACTTGCTCTTCTCATCTTTGTATTTATACAACAACTCGCTCACATCGTATTGTCCAATTTTCACCCAACCGTCTTCCTTCATGTGGTACACTGCCGGGAAAAAGAAAGAGAAGTGCGGACATTGGTTTTGTGAATATGGTTTTATTTCCCATGTGTAATCTTTGCAGTGGTAGACCAAGTAAGCTGGAGGCCATGATGTGTAGGGTCACATGTCCCCTGCATCTAACAATTGAGGTCATTGTAATTGAGCCTAGGACCCCATTTACACCGGGCATCTATGGGTGTTTTTTGGGGGGCATTTTATTGGGAGTTTGTACAGGCGTTTTTGCCCCAATTTTAGGCTTATGCTTTAATAGGCTTTGAAATGTCCATTTCCTGCATTATTGTGGATTTAAAAGAGGAATTACAGGGACTGAAAAAAATGAACCCTTGTTGTGGGGCTACCCTCTCCCTGCAAAACTGCTCACTTTTCTCTAGGGGCCAGAATAAAGAAGATACACTCACCTGATCCTCACCTCTCTCTGTTCTGGTGTTGGAATGTTCCTCTGCATCCTCACGTCTAATGCAGGTCCATTGGCTTGCATTAGATGTTATGATGTCAGTGGAACCCAGGGGAGAAGAAGATGCGGGGACCGATCTAGCAGCCCAGCGGGACTGAGAGTCAGGTGAGTAATACAGCTTTACCTGAGCCCCCTAGACAACCGGGGACTTGAAGTGAGGGGGTAGCCCAACTGCAAGGTTAAGTTTTTTGTTAGGCTGGAGTTCTTTTTTAATGGCTGGTTTCCATGCTGGGGATGAGTATTGCAACTAGAAATTCTGTCTACACAATAACGTTTAAGTGATGGCTTAAAGTGGCCCCGCCATCAGAATGCTTAAATTTAAAAGAGAACTATGGGGGTAAATGTTTTTCCTCATAGTTTTCTTAAAGGTCACTTGAGGACATATACTAGCGTCCTCCCATGACCCAAAGCTCAGTATACCGTGAGCTACACCTCGCGGTATACTAAGACTGCCGCAGCTGGGACGGATGCCGACAATACTGTCGAGATCCGCCCAGCTGCGTGAGTGACAGCTAACTCTGCCTATCTAAAAGGCAGAGCCAGCTGTGCCTGCCCCCTCCCCCATCTGTTCCTCCAGTCAGCGCTGGAGGATCGGACAGGGGAGGGGGGGAATCCCTGCAGGGAGCCGTGAGTGACAGTCACGGCTCTCTGCAGGGAGATGATCGAGAAGTGAGCGAGTGACGGTATGCGTATGTCGGCTCGAACTATGAGGCTGAGTGATTTTCACTCACCTTATCGTTCTCCTTTAAGTTATTTGTTTGTTTATTACAAGTATTTATACAGCAATTACAATTTACGGAGAGCTTTACATAGTTGCACATTCACATCAGTCCCCGCCCTTGAGGAGCTTACAATCTAAGGTACCGATCTCACATGCATACAGGACTGACTTAGATAGGATTCCTAATTAACCTTCCAGCATGTCTTTGGAGTGTGGGAGGAAACCCATGCCAGCACAGGGAGAACATGCAAACTCCTTGTAGATAGTGCCCCAACCAGGATTTGAACCGGGGACCCCCAGTGCAGAGGTGAGGTGTCAGTGTCACACTTTCAGATATTCATTACCGCTCACAGAGATCACAGTTCTCCCCCTGACAATGCCTTTAACTGTTTTTCTTTGTAGGAGGACGGCATCATCTTTGTTCAAGGCATCATCCAGGGTCACCATCTAATTCCTGGACTCAGAGATCACCCTGAGGAAATGTTTCCTCCTACCTGCAGCAGACTGATGACATCATCCTAGCCTAGGCAACGTTATTGGACTGGACTTGAATGCTGGCTTTTCAATGATAAAAGGTGGAGGGTCTCTGGAAATGTATACCAGTGCTGCATATGTCAGGATATCATTCATCCACAGTGAACACATAACCAGCACTTAAGTGTTTGCTTACCCAATCAGCGTTTCACAAAGGACTCTATGCATTTGGTTTACTGATTGTCTAATCAATAAAACACAAATGAATCTGGATCAGTTACTCACGGTTGACCACTCCTCCAGAAGCCCCATCACGATGTGTGGCGTAGCTAATTGCTCTGCAGCCAAGGTCATACGCCTCTTCGGGGGTCAGATCATAACGGTATCCGCTGTCCATCACACCGTATGCATGGGAACCACCTGATCCCACAGCAAACATATTATCAGATAACCGCGTGCCGTTTTCATCCACATAGTACAGACCGGGACCCTGCAAAGTGTGTGAATTATAATACGTTTTACACACTGTATTCAAATGGCAACTGACTCCAACAATGCAACAACTTCTTCAGAGGTAGTTCAGCTCACTGTAGGGGTGGGCAATGCATTTTCTCACCATGGGCACCATGAGAAACTGGGACTGTTGTGGAAGGCCCAAGCAATAGTTATTAGCTGTCCCCATTTGCTTGCCCCCTTACATTGGTTGTCCCCTTTACAGTGCCCCATTATAATATTGTACCCACATACATTAGTTTACTGCCTTATTAGTAGGCCAGCGCATTCCACTGTCACCCAGCCTTAACTAAGCGCAAGCAGGTCGGCCATTGCAGTCCAGAGAGATCCGCCACTCGGCCTGTTTTCAGACTGCGGTCGGCCATTTAGGGACACCTAGTGTACTGCGTGGGCCAGACAGGGACAGCCAAAGAGCCGGATGTGGCCCGGTGGCCGTAAAATGCTCGGGTCTTGCTTACTGGGTGTCACTACATCAGGAAGTAAGGGAAAATTCTCCAGTGGGGACAGAGAGCAGTAACACATGACAGATGATCTAAACCTTCCCCACTCTGTCCAAACTTAGAAGAACGAATGTCAATCAATAAAAAAGGCTGTTTGGGTCTGAAAATTGAGGAACAATTTCAAAATGCCACCAGCACTCCAGCACAGAGATTCACGTCAGTGCCAGGGACGTTCGGTCAGGGGAGGCAGAGCCTCACCTAGAATTATGGAGTAAAAAGCTGTCAACTTCAAGTCTGAAGCTCGGAATCTAACAGTTTACAAAGCAGGGAAATCCTCCTCGCTGTGTGACCTGTCATGGATGAAGTGCTGCCTGTTAATTACAGGCAGCGCTGCATCCGGCTATTGACAGGTAGTTAGTGAGGGACTGGGAGGCTCCTCCCTTCCTCCTTCACACTAGTTTGGGGGCGGGTTGGGGGCGTGACTTCGGCTGACTCGGGGCGTGGCTTTGACAGGCTGGGTGTGGCTTTAGCCGACGGTTCGGGGCTTTGGTCAGCGGGGCGGGGGAATGCCTCACCCGGAATATGAGGTACAGCACGTCACTGGTCAGTGCAAATCCATTTTATTGATAGATGTCATAAAGACAAGCGCTTTCGGGGCCGCGCAGGGTCCCCCTTCATCAGGCTCAATAATTACATTGTATGAAAGAACCACAACCATTATATAGGCAGACATAAATGAGGAGAATATTAAGGGAGGGGGGTGTTGTTATTCTCCTCATTTATGTCTGCCTATATAATGGTTGTGGTTCTTTCATACAATGTCATTATTGAGCCTGATGAAGGGGGACCCTGCGCGGCCCCGAAAGCGCTTGTCTTTATGACATCTATCAATAAAATGGATTTGCACTGATGTGAATCTCTGTGCTGGAGTGCTGGTGACATTTTGCAATTGTTACTTTGTTTGGAGCGGCGCCATCCACAGTCATTACAAGCACCCGTTATCTCTGGGATATCCGGTACGGAGTGCGGCAAGGTGTATGGACTTTATGAAAAGTGAGGAAATCCCAGTAATTTGGAAAAAGAAATTGTGAAAGGGGGTGGGGGATGGGGGGGGGGAGTTACCTTTTTATCCCAGCCACAGATCATGCTGCCCACACACAGGCCTGCCCCTCGGTACTGCAGCATCATGTTACACAGCAGTTTGGAGGCAGCGGAGACTGATATCCTTGTGTTATTCCGCAGCTGGTATAACCTGAAACACCGACAAATATGGGGAAAATAATGATTCATCTGTAAGAATAAAATTCTTGATGAAAAAAAGAAATGTTTTCCGTCCATTACAAAGTTCCCGGTATAAAGTAATCCATAAAATGATTTAAAGGGAAAGGTTCTTCATATGTGATCAGCCTAAAGCCCAACAGTAAAAAAAATAACAGCAGCATAATAAATGTAATAACTAATAATAAAGCCCAACTGAAAGATCACGCCTTTTTAACACCTCTTTATAGACCTGTACGTCTGCATGAATTGTGACTAATTTGTGTCGGAAATGCCTTAAAATACCTTATGCAGCTTCCTGCACTCACACTCCAGTGCTCTGTGCTGACATGACTCTCAGCTGCACCCCTCAACATAAGTGTCGTCACACAGACTGGCATTGCAGAGGAAAAGAGAGGCTGTGTCTAAGCGGATCTGTTACTGAGAGCTGATTACTAAGTGCACTAGGTCTAATTCTGGTGGCTATAGGACACAAAATTCATATTTAGGCACCCTGCACGGTTGCAGTAACAGGAATGAGGAGGCAAGGCTCCACCCAAAATGGAAGTTATTAGCGCAATATCTGTTGGATACTTCTCTGTACAAGTTTGCCATACGAGACATCATAAAGTCTATAGGGACATACTTGTTGCCAGAAACCACCTGGTGTAAGCTGCCTAGACTTTAGTAAATGTAGCAGTGGAGCTACCCCTGCACTGCAAGGGTTAAGTGCTCATTTTGTCTAGGGGATTCAAATAAAGCTGCTTTACGTACCTGATCCTGAGTCCCGCCAGCTCCCACCAGGCTGCTGGACAGGACCCCACTGCCTCTTTTCCCCATTGCTCTATCATCGCGGGAGCCGGGATCAGGTAAGTATAACTGCTTCATCTGTGCCCCCCTAGACGAAATGAGCAGCCCCCCCCCCCCCCCCCCTCCAACCCATCCTCCCCCATACAGCCCCCACTCAACCATAAAATTCTGATAAGTCAGATCCCCTCTTCTAAAACAACCCCTCAGGAGAGCGCGGCCACACAGGACTTGTATCCTCAATTTTTTGTATTCTGGTTTGGGGCTGTCCTAGGCAAGACAAAACTCGGCTAGTTGCCTGGCACCCCGCAAGGGTAAGTTTTTTTTTATTCTCCCAGAGTTTTTCTTCAAGGCCCATGACGATGCACAATAGTCACATGATGGAGCACACAAATTTTTTTCCATGGCAAAAAAATAGGTACTTTTGCACAATGTGGTTGGATGATACTGCTATGCTTCCCATTGGTTCATGTAACATGTCAGTGAAAGTTCCACATAAGGGAAATAAAGGGAAACAGAATGTATAGAAACAATGCTAAGTCTTCTCCTTCATTAGAACAAGGCTTTGGATATCACTCACCTGCACTCTTTTGCAAGACGTCTCTGCCAGTGCTGACAATCTGCAGCAGAGCCAGCCAAGGTGCCAAGCAAGTAAGGGTTAATCTCAACCACTTTATTAACCTTCAGAGTCGCTGTGAAATGCAAAGTGCAGACAAGTCACCATGGGGCAGTAAAACTACAATGTCATAATCTGAAACTATACAGTGATATCAGGAAATCATTTATATGTGAACCTGGGAGTGACATCAGCCCCCAAAATCCTCACTGTCACCACAAGAAGGACTGAATGACTGGTAATAAAAAATGTCCACATTTAGATGGCGTGTTATATTATCAGACACACAGGAAACGCTCAATTCCTAAATCTTTTCTAAATGTAAATGATTCGTATATGATGGTACTTATATATCAAATATACAGTGGCCATGGACCGAGAGCCCAATAGTTTCGGGAGAGTGGAGGGGCATACCTTATCCCCAGGACCGGATTTACTCTCTGTGCTGCCCCAAGCCCAGGTTTCTCAACCCCCCCCCCCATGGAGAATGGCAGACCTGCAGGCTGCATACAAGTGATCTTGGCGACACCGCCGGGATCACTTGTACAAAACAAGCGGCGGCGGCCCCTCTGTACATTTAACTCTGCTCGCCCAAAGCAGGGCTAAATGTAGAAAACTACTACCCGCCCGGAACTGCAGGTCCCGGGAGTCGGGAGAGAAGAATTCCACACCCCTGCTGCCCCTCTACTCCCTGCTGCCCCAAGGCCCGGCCTTGTGGGAAATCCGGCCCTGATTATCCTGCCAGGTGACTGCCCCCTCCTTTCTGCCGGCGTCCATCACCAAGATGGTCGCCTGCAGGTATCAATAAGATCGCAGGGCATGCGCGTTGACATCATCACGCACGCGCATGGTGACGTCACTCGCATGCGCGATGACGTCATAATGGGGTGTCACCCGGTAAACGCACCGGGTGACACCCGGCCTTGGGACGCCCCTGCAAATATACATTAATGACCTGTTCACACCATTGCTCTACAGTATTGTGGTACGTGTGTTGGTGCGATGCAGTGCCATTCATTTTAAATTGTACCCCACCACACCTTCTGACATACTGCATGTGTGTTGCAGCGCAATGGTCAGCCACTCAATTACGTGCATTGCAGTGTGCTGCCAAAAATAAATGCGACATGCACCTTTATTGGTCAATGGGCTGCCTTAGCACACACATAACGCAGTGCAGTTGCGTGGATAGGCCCTTATGGTGCCCCACGCCATTGTCAAGTGTATGTACAAGAATCAGAACTTTTGCATGCGAGCACCACTCCCCCTAACATGGAACTACTGAGTGGGTCTGAACCAGGGGAAAAATCAGCCTCCATGTGGAGCAAAGCAAGTTTAGCTGCTAAGTCATTGCTGGGATGGGGAGGAGGGAGAGCTTCTGAATCACTGCTGGGAGGGGGAGCAGGGTGCATTGAGCTTCTGAGTCTTTGCTGGGATGGGAGACCAGGGGAAGCTTGGCTACTAAGTCACTGCTGGGATGGGGAGCAGGGGGAGATAATCTAATGAGAGAATGACTTGAATAGCTTCAGTACATCTGCTACGGACCTTGAGGACAAATTTCTCTGCAGTGGTTATCACTACAGAACAGCGAGGACTTGAGAATAGCTCATTTATTGCTTGTGAGAGGCCTTTTGGGCTGGCGGGCACCCAAAGACCCCTTCTCAGGTCAACCCTTGTTTAAAGTATTTTTTTGTATATTATTTGGTTTATTACTTTGGTTATTGTTAAAGTTGTTTGTTTAATAAAAGGGCTGCTGTGGCCGTTAAAATCCATGTAGCGCAGTCCGAGTGTTTATTGGGGTTGTTAACGGAGGGACAGAAAATTGACAAATCCATCAGTCATGACTTACCAATATAGTTCCCAGCTGTTGCTCTCGAATCTACTGCCACGATCACCCCGTGCTGGAACTTGAAAGACAGCGTTGTGGTCCCGTGCCAGGGCTCAATCTTCACACCGTTCTCTCCGGCCTCCATGCGATGGAGAAATTGTGCTGTCTGTGTAGAGGGAATACAGCGATCATATATTAATTAAATAAACTCCTCGCAACAAGTATTCTCAGTCAATGAACTGCTAATGTTTTGCAGGAAGTCCAAGCTGGAAAGTCCACCCACTTTGCCATAATGTAGAACTCCAGGAAAAAGCTTAACTTAAGTAGACCAATGAAAGGAAAAGTAAGAAGCAGCTTTTACTGCAATACTCACCTTCAATCCGAATCCAGAACTGTCCCCCGCAGAGATCCTTCTTTGCCATTAGATGATGGCCAGCTTTATTCAACCCACTTCCTCAGGGGAAAGTAAAACTAGACTGTCAGACTAAACTTTGTTTTGGATGAAATCAGTTGTATTATCATCTTTGTCTTTGCAGGGAGATGTCCCCTTACTTCCTGTCCTATAGACACTATAAAATGAGAGAAGAAAAACTGTAATGGATCCCCGCCGTCTGCGCATGTGCAGCCTGCACGTTCCCGCACTGCTCGGGAACGCGCCATCCCGCGCATGCTCAGAAGCAGTAACCTGCGAGCAAGAATATGCGCAGTAATCTACCAGCACGAAAATCCGCCATGGCGGCGCACAGGAAATGACATCACTGGCCCTATATAAACCCAGCAGCAGTACCACCATGTTGCTGGTTTATCGTCAGCTAATCCTTGTTCCAGTTTTGTGATATCTTGCTTGATCCTTGCGACCCGGACTTCCTCGACAAACCTTGAATTCTGCCTGCCTTGACCACGGAACTGTTATTTGACCATTCTTCTGCCTGACCCCTTTTGTACTGGAATTGCCCGCTTGGAACCTGACCTCGGCTCGTCTCATTGGATTACGGCTTGCACGGTGCTCAACACCACTGGCACTCCTGCCACTTGTTGTCCCGCTGGGCTCTGTTCCCATCCTCAGAGTCTCCCAGGAAACAAGGTGCAAGGGAAGCCTCCTCTCACATCCGGTCTCACAGAAGGTACGTAACACTGACAGACATTCTGACGTTTCTACTTGATTATGAATTATTTACAAGGTGAGATTCAACATTAGGCACTGTAGGCTTGTGCCCATAGGCTGCAAAGGCAAAATGCAGTCAAATGATATATGAGATACATTTATACTATATATATTTATTTGTGAATAAAAAAGGGTGATACATAGGGGGTGTGTCTGGTCACACCCTAATCACCTCAAGCGCAACACTGAAACCCCAACAGCGGACACCGTGTTTTTTATCACTGAGCCAGTGGAGAGATCACAAAGATCTCTCTGTAACCGGTTCAGAGAGCAGCAGCACCTGCCACTTACATTGCTCACATAACAAGCACAGTCCTTGGTGCCTGGGAAGCTGTAAAAGAGCATGGCTGCGGCTTCACAACCAATCAGGAAGCCGGGCAGTTGGTCACCTGACCACCTGCCAAGCTTCCTGCTTCATTACTGCACCCTTGCTGGAAGAGGAATCCGAGCCAGGAATGCCTACTCGATACCAGTATTTCGGTATCGAGTACCAATATATTTTTTCGGTGCTCGCTGATACCGAATACCGAGTACCGGAAGTCCCATTCAGGAAGCCAGGCGGCGTGTAAAGACTCGCTACACAGTTTCCTGATTAGCAGGGAAGCCGTCCCCATGCTTCTCGTCACTAGGTGACGAGAAATCATGGAGCCGGCTTTCTGGCCAATCAGGAAGCCGAGCGTCGTGTAATGACGTGGCGCCCGGCTTCCTGATTTGCCGGGAAGCCGGCTCCATGCTCCCTCGTCATGAGGTGAGGAGGGAGCAAGAAGCCGGCTTCCCTGCCAATCAGAAAGACAGGCGCCGCGTGATAACACGGCGCCTGGCTTTCAGCAGTGTCTTTCAATTGCCGAGGACAGTGAGGTCTAAAAGACTTTTTGTTTCATATTGTTAATTTGATGTAACTTTTCTTTTTATTTGTAATAATGCCGTGTATATATACATGTATTCATATAATATTTGTTTTTTTTTAATGGTGCAGGGAGGGGGCATGGAGGTGGGGAAAGGGAGTAAAACTAGACTGTCAGACTAAACTTTGTTTTGGATGAAATCAGTTGTATTATCATCTTTGTCTTTGCAGGGAGATGTCCCCTTACTTCCTGTCCTATAGACACTATAAAATGAGAGAAGAAAAACTGTAATGGATCCCCGCCGTCTGCGCATGTGCAGAGGCTTCCTGATTTGCCGGGAAGCCGGCTCCATGCTCCCTCGTCATGAGGTGAGGAGGGAGCAAGAAGCCGGCTTCCCTGCCAATCAGAAAGACAGGCGCCGCGTGATAACACGGCGCCTGGCTTTCAGCAGTGTCTTTCAATTGCCGAGGACAGTGAGGTCTAAAAGACTTTTTGTTTCATATTGTTAATTTGATGTAACTTTTCTTTTTATTTGTAATAATGCCGTGTATTGTATGTGCCAGTCATGTATAGTGCTAAAGGATGCAATCATTTTAGCTTTTACTGATGACGTATAAGATAACTGAGTCCCACGTGTGATCTGTGACAAATGTGCGGTGTCGGTATTAAAAAATACAAAAATATATCATTTTGAATACATATTATTAGGGCAAAAAATCATATCTGTACCTGCAATCCAGGAGGAACCGCCATCTCCGTGTCGTACAAACTATGGGGAGCTGTAGGTGAAATTATACCCCCGCCAATGGGCATCTGCCAGTCCCGGGTGTGTGGGGGTCCGCACAGGCTTAGAAGGGCCATCTTGGAGTTGCTGATTTAGCAGTTTTACCTGTAAATAAATGATTGCTACTTTATCAAATGTATAAACTTCTGTCGTTTTGAGAATAAATTTGATCTCTACTAACTTCCTTCACTAACGTGTGATCTGATCTCTCTCCTTCTCTGTATCTCCCTCAAAAAAACCTTTCTCCACTCTTCTTTTCTTTATTCTGTTTATTCTTTCTGTGCACCTCCGCCGTCTTCTTCTCCCATACAGAAACTGAAAGTAGCATTGCACTTCTATCCTCCTCCTCCTCCCCCCCGCCTGTTCTTGCCAGTTGCAGAAATATGAGCATAGAAAAGAATAAGAAGCAGATTAATTTACCCAACAGATCCCTGCTAGACAATTCACATTGCTTGTCGGGTTTTCAGTGGTGCAAGAAAGCGGAACTGGGAACAGAATTCTCTATCACAATGTCAGGAAGAAGTTAAAGTGACACTAAACTCAGGAGTTAAATCTTAAAAATACATTCAAGAACTTGTACTATGAACAACAATGTATCTCATGTGTGTATAACTCGGCTGTAGATCCTCCAATCATCTCTGAATTGGTGCTGACACTGTCCTTCCTTCTGGAGGGGGGCTACTCTTGTTCCCCATGGCTACCTGTGTGTGTTGTAAAGTAGTCACCGCTCCATGCTCACTCCCGTGATGGACTACAATCTCATGTTAAGGTTCACACCTAGGCAATTAAGCCGATTAACTGTTTTTGTGCTGTTTTGCGCGATTTTGCTTTGAAAACCACGTGGCTTTCAATGCATAGAGATGTCTATGGGACCACAATCACGCGACAACTGCCCCAAAATAGCTCCTGCACCTTTTTGCACGAAAGGTGATTTCGGCTGCGCAACGCAATGCAATAGTGTGAACAGGCCCCATAGACTTCAATGGGAATCTGTGTTTTGCACGATATCACGCGGATAAATCGTCTAGGTGTGAACCTAACCCTAGTTTACTAATTTGTGTTGAGATTGTTTTCCATCACAGGAGTGAGCTTGGAGTGGTGACTACTTTACAACACACACAGGGACCATCGGGAACAGAAGTAGCCCCCCTCCAGAAGGAAGGACAGTGTCAGCACCAATTCAGAGATGATTGGAGGATCTACAGCCGAGTGATACACAAATTAGATACATTTCTGTTAATAGTGACTCACAAACTTTTTGTGAATCCCAGGTATACGCTGTGAAAGCAAGGTAGCTAAAAACCCAATCCTCACCCTTATTAACTACCAAAGTGTTATACAGGTATTCCTCACTTAACGACCGAGTTCCGTTCCTACGACCAGGTCGTTAAACGGATTGGTCGTTAAGTGAGGAACTCTATACAGTACTGTACTGCATTAGTACAGTACTGTATAGTGTTGCCGATGTACAGTAACGAACAGTGTACTGTACATCAGGCAATGAAAATACTTACCAGGACCCGCAATGAAGATCGGAGGACACCACTTCCGCCGGCGACACGGCGCACTGACGCTGACGCGCAAGGTCGGAGGTCGATCGGCGCTCCGTCGTAAGTGCGAGTGGTCGCAAAACAGGTAAGTCGGTAAGTGAGGAACATCTGTACTGCAATATTCATTTCACTCAAACTCTAAATTATTGCACTTGATATTTTAAAAAGCCAGTATGAAGGAAAAACACGGGCGCAAAAAGGACTTGTGGGGCTAATGTGGAACTAAAGACAAAAATGGCATATATGATGCAATCTATCAGTTTTTGTTTTTTTTAGTCACCCATGTAGCAGTTTTGTTATCTGTTAATCCCACTGATAGATTTGTTATTTTCCCACTTCCTGTAACAGGGTGACAACACTGTTTAATCTTACGTGGAATTGTGCAGCAGCATTGTCACCCTATGGAGATGGTGGCCTTAGATTGACATGTTGCTTTAAATGGACTTTAATTAAAAGACAATCGAAGCCCAGAAACAGACAACACTTTTTCTATTTCAAAGATTTTATTAATTTTATATCACAAAGACATTTACATATAAACAAACATTGGCAGCAATAGTCTACAATGATAAGCATTATCAAATCTTCCTCGCAAACCATCCCCACTATAACCCTACTAACAAAACACAACACAAAAAAAAACAAAGGAAAGGACACCAAAATTTCAAATGATATGATATAAGATTGACATCCAGGTCTCTATTCACATCTTGTTGACACATATAGCAAAAACGATTGTAGCTATTACAAAAAGGTCACACTCTCCACAGAAAGTGATGGGTGAGCATGTACAATCCAGGGTTGGCAAGTCTTCTTGAATTTTTTATTAGAGTCCAGCAAAATACTGGTCAATTTCTCATTAAGAAATCCTTCTTTTAACCTCCCTGAAAAGCACAAATGGTTTCTTCTATGCGTAGGCGATGGTCTGTTTGGCCGTCAACATAACATAGGTCGCCAATTTATGTTAAGAGTTAGTGAGAGAAGGAGCAGACAACACTTTTTATACAGTTACAGCAATATTTATTTATTTTTTCTCGTTCAAGCCATATGAATAAAAATGTATTAAAACCCCCCCAGGCAATGTTAGATGGTTTGTCCCAACATCTTCATCTGTCACTTTTGCTGGACAGTTTGGCCTCTTACATGGAATGAAAGGATTCTTGTAGGAGGGGGTGGTGTTTAAGCTTGGAGGGTTGGTGATGTGACCTGAATATGTGGTCACCTGTGTGACCTGAGTATGAGTGTAACATGAAACATAGTCAGGAAGCTGGAGTTACTCTTTTTATTTATTTATTTATGTATTTATGTCAAATAAGATAATGGCCGGAGTGAAGTGGCCAGTTTGCAGGGCAGGAAATCACCTTTCCACATAGAAAAGACGGGGATTTAGAGCCAGAATAAGGTAATGAATACAGAACGTACTGTTAAATTTCTATTTTTGGTTGGAGTTTGGGTTTTAAATGAGGCATGGCTGAACTAAGGGGTCTATTCACGAAGCTGCCGAGGGCAGCCGAGTGAATGACCGATCTGAAGTGAAGTGAGCCGAACACTGTTCGGCTATTCACTTCAGGCTGGTACGGCTGAAATCAGCCGTACATCGGCTTGCTTCCTGTGGCTTCGGGTCGACCGAACATGCTCTGCATGTTCGGCCGACCCGAAGTGCAGAAGGAGTTCAAATATATATATATATATTGCAATATTTTCTATCATCTTTATATATATATTGCAATATGCTCTATCATCTTTGTTGTATATATATATATTAGAGAGACATATTTTAAATTGTTTTATAAACAAAGGTAGTTACAAATGGTTACAATTCATAACAATAAAAATAATAATTGAAATAATTGGTGTAAGATGAAACAAGGTCACAAAAATTGAGTTACTCTTTAAACAATAGTCTTCTTTGATCAATGTGAAGCAGACAAATTGGTAACTGTCTTAGAATGACAGGTATAGAGGAGTCAGTCTATGAATGGGGTTTACATAAGATTTCTGTGTATTACAAACATCGTTCTGTAACCTGTGAAGAGATCTTCTACCCGGACACAGATGATGTAATTGGTACATTGAATTTTCATTGGTCACTAGATGTGGAAAGTGAACTCTGAATTGTAGATAAGGGACTTTCCTGACTGCTGCCTCCCGCCATAATCTCTGTCTGTGTGTTGCTGTAAAATAGATTATTGTTATCGGCAAACGCAATTCTGACCTTTTCCTTATTGATTGAAAAGCTGCAGCTACAATGTAACAGATTCATACAGATTCATACAGAGCTACTTCTCACCTCTACATCATTACACCCCATTACACACCCCACAGGGCAGATGTTTTAGGGCTTGTTCACACCGAATGCGGTGCGTTCCAGAGCGGTAGCTGCTTGAACGCACCGCAATTAGTGTGAACAAGCCCTTAAGGATCTACAAAGACAAACTTGCCATGACAGGATCATGGGGATGTCGTTGATAAATGCTAGTTAGCTGCTGATCCTTTGCACATGACTACAACGTTCAGGTCAGGAGAAAAAACATATATACCTATACAAGCTTGTACATATTGAACTGGTTAGAGTGACACTAAACTCGGGAGGTAAATCTTAAAAATACTTTCAAGTACCTTAACTATTCACATAAATGTATTTTATTTGTGTATCACTTGGCTGTAGATCCTCAAATAATATCTGAATTGGTGCCGACACTGTCCTTCCTTCTGGAGGGGGGCTACTTTTGTTCCCCATGGTCCCTGTGTGTGTTGTAAAGTGGTCACCACTCCAAGCTCACTCCCAGGATGGACTACAATATCATGTTTAGCTTACTAATTTGTATTGAGATTGTAGTCCATCCCGGGACTGAGCTTGGAGCGGTGACTACATTACAACACACACAGGGACCATATTGAACAGAAGTAGCCCCCCTCCAGAAGGAAGTACAGTGTCAGCACCAATTCAGAGATGATTTGTGGATCTACAGCCGAGTGATACACAAATAATATACATTTTTGGTAATAGTTGAATGTATTTTTAACATTTAACTCCTGAGTTTTACCAGTTTAACCAGTTCAATACTGGCATGTTAAACCCTCTTTATTAACAGGACGTTTGACATAACAGTATTGAATTTGCCAGTGTGGCCTCCCGGCAAGGCACCATGTTCACATGTTAATGGGGACAAGGGCCTCATCCCTATATCCCTGGCCTGGTGAATATGGCACCTGCCTCGTCATTGACCAAATAGGACTATGACCTCCACCTCTCCCAGGACTCATTGATGGCCCTCTGTAAGTGCTCTGCCAGACTTCTATCTGTTGACAATCTCTCCTGATGACCATAATTTGCTGTCCCTTTTGTCACCTGTCCCTTGCTGTCCATTAAGTGCTGCCCTGTGACTCTGAACTTACTACTTTGAAGTTTCTATATTGCCATCCTGTGTTCCCGCTGATTGTCTCTTGTCGTGCCCTGGATTGCTGCCCTGTGATATTTCCACCCGAGCCTTGTACTTGGATTAAATTACAGAAATTAGGAACCATCACACAAACTGGGACACCACCCCTATATATGCAATATATATCAAACAAGGAAAGAGAAAGAAAGGGGCTTTGTGGTGACCACTACAAAATACCAGGGAGTTGATCCACACATAAGGTCAATTGATTCATAAATTTGATAAAATTTCATTTTTAATCTGCTCAGTTCATGATGTCAATACATATAAATTTAAAATTCATCCAAATAAAAATCCATAAATAGGTGTATACAACATAACCTCCCTGGATCCCACACAGAATTCATGATTATCAATTCATATATTCGTCATTGCTCTCATTGTATTCATATCTTATTTACATTATTATTTGTACATGATTATTCTGTATATCATTAATTCAGCCATGATTCTGTGCTTGCTCCAGTCTTCGACGCGTTTTGCCGAGGCTTCATCAGGAAGATTTGGAGAGGTTAACCGTATTAATGACTTTTTTGTTGGTGATTGGATGTCCATCTGCAGGGAGTCTCCCTATCCACCCAGGGGACAGGAAAGTCGGGGGAGGCAGTCAGAGCGCAAGGAGGCCAAGTGTCTGTCCTAATCGTACCTTATATTTTTGTGTCGAGACTCCTCTGACTGTCAGGGATGAGCTCCCCTCCTCAAAGCGTCCAGCTGTCCCCCCTTCATGTTCCCGTTGGGCAACCCACACGCCGTCCCACTGACGGCGTCTGACGTGGGCAGATACGACGGTACTTGGATTGCCGTCCTGTCACCCTGGACTTAGACTTTGCTGATCCATATTGCTGCCTGCCCATTGCTGTGACTTTGTTGGTCCATATTGGTTCCTGGCCCTTGCTGTGCCCAGATTGTTGCCCTGTAACTATGTGGACTTATTTGTTTGCTGCCCTGTTGACTAACCCCCTTTAGATACCCTCTGCTTGTTGAATCCTTCAATGAGGAACCCCTTGACAAATGGTTCTAAATCCCTCTTGATCTGTGTGTGTATTCTGCCAACATACACTTCCGTCCCCGCTTCATATAAATTTAAAAAAATAGGATAATAAGTGGGGTGAAGTGGCCAGTTCCCTGGGCAAGAAATCACCTTTCCCCATAGAGGAGAGCTGGGACTAAGAGCTAATGCATTGCGGGCTTCAGAGATGAGAAAGAAACATGGAGGAGTAAGGTAATAAATAGAGAATGTACTGTTGAAATCTGATATTTGCACGGAGTTGGGCTTTAAAGAAATATATACAATATATACTGTATATATATATATAAA
>NW_017306589.1:112412-147463 GCF_000935625.1 Nanorana parkeri
TATACATATATATATATATATATATACAAACACACACACACACACACGCACGCACACACACATACAAATATTTAAAATTGTTTTATAAACAAAAATAGCTACAAATGATTACAAGTATTCCAATAAAGCATTATAAGCATTACAATCAAATAACAATTTAAACAATTGGTGTAAGATAAAACAAGGCCAGAAAGATGGAGTCATTCTTTAAAAAATGAATCCTACTTGATGAATACGAAGCTGACAAATTGGTAACTGTCTTAGAATAAGAGGTATAGAGGAGTCAGTCTATGAATGGGGTTTATATAAGATTTCGGTGTATTATAAACATCGTTCTGTAACCTGTGAAGAGATCTTCTACCCGGACACAGATGATGTCATTGGTATGTTGAATTTTCATTGGTCACTGGATGTGGAAAGTGAACTCTGAAATGTAGATAAGGGACTTTCCAGTTTAACTGACTCCCTGCCTCCTGCCATAATCTCCGTCTGTGTGTTGCTGTAAAAATATTGTTATCAGCAAATGCAAATCTGACCTTTTCTTTATTGATTTAAAAGCTGCAGCTACAATGTAACAGATTCATACAGATTCATACAGAGCTACTTCTCACCTCTACACCCCATCCATCCCACATCCGGTAAGCTTGATGTTTGGAGGTTCAGCAAACCAAAGTTGTCATGACAGGATCACGGAGATGTCATTAATAAATGTTAGTTAGGTTCTGATCCTTTGCAAATAACTTCAGAATTCAAACCAGAAAAAAGAAATATGTGTCCATCTAAAGCAGTAGTTCTCAACCTTTCTAGGGCCGGGACCCCTTGGTAACATTTGCCAAGTTGTGGTGACCCCCAAAGGTAAAATTTAGGGATGACGCGGCTGCTGCAGCGACATCTGGAGGCGTGGCGGGAGAACTGACACTGCTGCGCTAGGAGAGAGCTCAGTAGGACTCTCACCTTGCACAGCGACCCCACAGGCTGAGAACCACTGCTATAGGCAAAGACAGGACCGGGCTCTGCAGCTGGAACTAGAAGAATTGGATTTAAAGTGTGTGGCTATATAACGTATGAGGTACATACTCCGCAGTACTGTCACTGATAGGGATGGGCTTGGGCGTGTTCGCAGCTCCACGTGCCGAGCCCACCAGGAAGCTGACAGCGCCAATCACAGGCACTGAGACATTTCCTGATCTCTGCAGCTGCGGACCGGGAAAATGGAATGCATAGCTAGAAGTGTGTTTTACATATTTTTTTGCTTCAATACATACATATTGCACCCGCCCTCTACTGCTGTCAATCACTAGAAGGGGACCTGGTGGAGAACTTCAGGTCCCCCTCTGCTGATTGGCAGCATCAGAGGGCGGGTGCAATAGCTAGTTTGCTATTGGCTTTTGCAAAGTGAAATAGCCAATAGGAATTTAGCTATGTATTCCTATGGTATTTTTTTTTTTTTCCTGACTTACGGCGGCCCCCGATTTTTCCGGGAGAAAGTGTTTCTCTCCCGGCGGCCGAGCGCCACTAGGCGACCCCTAGCAAATCGTCAGTCGACCCCCGAGGGGGTCCCGACCCACAGGTTGAGAACCACTGATCTAAAGCTTGCCATACACTGGTAAATGTCCGAACTTTCGTATGAAAGATCCTTCCAGACCATTTGATAATGCCATCAGAGACTTAGCAAAATGTCCTGAATATCATTTGACTTTCATTTTGACTTAAAGGAGAACTATGGGGTTAACACTTTTCCCCGTAGTTCTCCTTAGGGTAACGGGAGGACACAAACTAGCGTCCTCCCGTCACCCTAGGCTCAGTATACTGCGAGCTCTAGCTCGCGGTATACTGAGACGCCGCAGCTGAAGTGGATCCCGACAATTGTGCCGGGATCCGCCCAGCTGCGTGAGTGACAGCTGGCTCTGCCTATCTAGAGGCAGAGCCAGCTGTACCCGCCCCCTCCCCCGTCCTTTCCGCCAGCCAGCGCTGGCGGATCAGAGCGGGGAGAGGGGAATCCAGTCCCTCCCCTGTCACTGCAGAGAGCTGTGACAGGATCGAGAGGTGAGCGAACGCCGCTATGTGTTCACTCACCTCCCGATCTACTGAGCCGACCTGTGACAGTCTCATTGTCACAGGCTGGCTATAACTATGAGGTGAGTGAAAAGCACTCACCTCATAGTTCTCCTTTAACACTCAATTTTGTAATGAATGGAGTTTCATGAATGAAAACCACATTCACTGTTAGAACTTTATTTGTTCCAGAAAAATTTTCAATCCTGCTCCTTCAACTTTTTACGTCACTGCAGCCGAAATTGATCATTGATTTGACCCGATCAACTAATAGAAAGTCCAACATCCACTAGAGGTTGTCAGGCTTCCCGGTTATTCAGCATCACTCCGCCAGGAAGGCCAGGGGCATGCTATGTAGGCAGGGGTGACCCACACTCTGAAGAGGGATCATTACAGGGCCCTGCACTTCATACAAAGGTACGGGGGTATTGCTGACATCCCAATAGCGCCGCGCTCTATATCACTGAGCCCCATCCAGTGATGGAGAAGAAGTGAAGAGGACCCAGTGAATCATGTGACCGGTCTGAAGACTGCTGAAAAAGGTATGCATAAAAAGAAAAAATATTATTATTATACAGGATTTATATAGCGCCAACAGTTTGTGCAGCGCTTTACAATATAAGGAAGACATTACAATCACAATACAATTCAAGAGAAAATGGTAAGGAGGGCCTTGCCCCTGAGGGCTTACGATCTAAAAGGGAGGGGCAAGTGATACATGAGGAGGGAGCTGTGTGGGGATGAATTGTATGAGAATGTGATGGTTCAGCGGTTAGGTTGAGGTGGGATAGGCTTCCCTGAAGAGATGAGTCTTTAGGGAGCGCCTAAAGGCAGTTAGAGTGGGAGATAGAGGGACAGGTTGGGTAGATAGAGGTCTTTGGAAAAGCGGAGGCCTCAGAGTGTAGCTTGCGGGAAGAGGGGCAGAGCCTGGAAATTTGATTTAACATTATTGTAAGTAAAATTTGTCATTACATCTGGGAACTAAAGTAGCTTATAACTCATCAAAAGTGCTCGGGCCCCAGCCATTTCGGGTTATCGCTTCTCGGCCTTTTGGCTAAGATCAAGTGTAGTATCTGTTCTTATCAGTTGTCGGGAACTGAAAGTCCGCTGTCGCCTATGAGGGGTGGATGGACGGACCGGTAGGTTCCCGGCGTAATTGGTAAGGAGTCGGATGAGGTTCCAGGCCCCGGAGCTTTCGACCCTAGTTAATGGGTGGGCTCCACGGGGAGGGATCTCTGAAGGTGAACTATCTCCTGATGGGAATGGATCCGAAACTTGATCGAGGCTAGAGGGTTCGGGAGCGGCAGAAGCCCGTCGTGTTGTGCCCCCTGGGGGTGGCGTCCCAGGGGTGCTCAGGAAGTCACTTGGGTATGGGACCCCACTTTGACTCACTGATCACTCGGTCACACACCACATTGCTTATTTCTGCACAACGCCTCTTGGACAGGCCTTATGGCTAGTCCGGGGCAATTTTTTTGCACTCGGCCCCTAAGGCCTGTCAGCGTGGTGCACTGGCACTCTATTATTTATGCACTCTATGCACGTTTGCACGATTGGCTTTTTTTAAAAAGCATTGACCCACAGAATGCTGAAGGTGCAGGTTTCTTCGGGACCTATTCCTGATGCTGGGAGGAGATTCTGTGCCTCCTACGGGGTTCTCTGTCTCCTCCCACCCAGGAGGGGGGTTTCTCTTCGGGAGATCCCCCCTGCTTAGTACTGTGAGGGACCTGTTGGATCAGGGGCAGTGAGTAGGGAAGTGTGTGGGATCAGGGGCAGTGAGTAGGGAAGTGTGTGGGATCTGGGGCAGTGAGTGGGGAAGTGTGTGGGATCAGAGGCAGTGAGTGGGGAAGTATGCCGGTATAGCAGATGAGAGGGAGAAGTGTTCAGGTGCAACACCAGTGGCAGTCGCCGGCAAAGTGCAGTGCTGGCCATTTGTGAAAAACACATGAAGTGGAAGTAATAAGTGAAGCGCGTCATTGGTGTCAGTGTACAAAATTTATAAGTAAGAAAAAAATATATAAGGAACTCCACAGGGAAGGTTGGATGGGGAGCTGATGTGCTTTTTTAGAGAGGGATGGGGGCCCTTGAGGTGCTTTCTTTACTATACACACCTGTCCAAACTCTGAACTAGTCCTGGCCAAAAAAGGGGGCAAACATCCCCTTCTTCCCTCCTCCTTGTCATGCGTCTTTGCTCGCCTTACCACTCCCAAGTTCTGACAAAAGGCCAAAACCCCCTCAATACAGGAAAAATTTAACTGAGCATTGTCATGGTGCATAACTATGGTTCTTGGATGTTGATTGCCTATAGAGGGATGTGCATTCTCTCTCTCTCTCTCTCTCTCTCTCTCTCTCTCTCTCTAATATTAATAATGCTCTCTCTCTCTCTCTCTCTCTCTCATATTCTCTCTCTCTCTCTCTCTCTCTCTCTAATATTCTCTCTCTCTCTCTCTCTAATATTCTCTCTCTCTCTCTCTAATATTCTCTCTTTCTCTCTCTCACTCTCTCTTTCTCTAATAAATCATCTTACGGTTGGCTCTGGCCACTTGCATGCAGAGACAGATCAGCGTCCCCTGGTTAGCAGCTAACCATGGACGCTGATGTGTCATTACACTGAGAACCCAGCGGAGCCGCTGTGACAGTGGCTCCGCCGGGTTCTCAGTGTGTAATGACAGTTCAGCGTCTCCTGGTTACCTAGTAACTTAATGCTTAAAAATTAAAGCGCAAGTTTGCTTTAACCTTCTTGGCGGTAATCCCACACTCGGGATTACAGCATCGCGTTACTTACCTTGTCCCTCGAGCCGCGCTGTGTCCTCCGGCCGATGCCGGCATCCATCTTCCTGGTTCTGTCCCTTGCGAGCGTCCGCGTTGCAAGGGGGCGGAACCGGCGGGAATTTAAAAAGTAAAAATAACGGAAAAAATTTAAAAAATAGAAAAAAAAAATGAAATAATCAGACCGCCAGGGAGGTCAAGGAACAATGAGTAAAGTATGTGCATACACCTTATAGTTTTTGGAATGCACCATTTTGTTATGAACTCACAACATATTCCTTTCGCTGGCCCCAAAAAAGCAATTTTTCACCTTAATATGGACGCATTAGACAGTTTTTGAACCTCTTTCAAAGAAACCAATCATTTACCGAACATGGAAGCTACCATTGCCGCTATGAGTGGGAGCAAGACGATCTTATCTGCGAATGACTTAAAAGAGAACTATGGCCAAACCTTTTTTTGGCCATAGTTCTCTTTTTGGGTCACTGGAGTACAATTACTAATGTACACCAAAAAAAAACATAGCGCAAACATCGGGGCATTTTGACAAGTACAAGTACTTGTCAAAATGCCCTGTTTTTACAGGGGTCGGGGAGGGCAAGAATGGCAAGAATGCTAGCACCGGCCCTGACACCTGTGACCCGAAGTCAGCATGTGGTGGGCCCGCTATGTGCTGACAGTGCAGAGCCAAGCCACAGCCAGGAAGATCCCAATAATATTGTCGGGATCCACCCCACTGCCTGATTGACAACTGGCTCTGCCTCTCTAGAGCCAGATGCAGCTGTGCCCGCCCCCTCCCCTGTCTGTCCCTCCAGTAAGTGCTGGGGGAACGGACTGATGATCCTGAATGATACTGATGATGGCATTTTTTGCAACAGTCCTGCTTGTCCCTGGATACCTCCCACCGGCTCACCTGTTTGGTGATTGCGAGATAGTGTGTGAGACTAAGGATCCAGCCATCTTTGTGAGCATGAATATACCTCCAACCTTCCGGATGAAGCACATACAGTTGCGAAACACATGGAAGACTGGGCCCACAGTGGATTATACAATTAATACAGGGTTTAGGACTAATAAGGAGTCTATGATATATGAATATGAAAAATATATTTCCACATGTGTGGGTACCAAAAGGAGGTAGCTTGATTTTAATGCACCATTGTATCATGAGAATGACATTTCGAATGTAACCAAGTTTTAAATGATGTCTATCTTAATGTAATAATAAATCAATTGTTTATACAAAATCATGTATGTTTGGTGAACATTTCGTATGGTTTGGACACTTTAAAAGCCCCGCTTTTCTCTATTTTTCTTGTATACATTTCTGCTAAGGGGTGTGGTGCCTATCCCGAATGGTTCAATCATTATGTGTTTACCGTACACATAAAAATCTCATGCATGGTCAGTGCATTGCTTTTTGGTTCTTTTATATGTATGGACTTATGTCTTTGGTCAGTGAGTGTCATTGTATCTTCTACAAAAATAAAGTCTAGATGCATTGTAACGCAGAAAATGTCTTAGAGACGCATATAATATATGCATGTGATGAATTGTCAAGAATGACATTTTATACTGGAAGTATGTCTGATGATTTTAATTGTACAGGAAATACAAATACATAGAAAAGAAGCAGGAAACGTATTGCAACTCAGTGGGAATAAACACATATAAAACATTTTTTGTGCCTATCAATGCATATGTGTGTCTATGTCATTATATTACCGGCCTGCCTTGTAATCTACATATACAAAACTAGATTGTAAGCTTTCAGGGGCAGAGCCCTCCGTACCATCTTGTCTTGATTTGTATTGTAACTGTAATGTCTTCCTTATATTGTAAAGCGCTGCGCAAATTGTAAGCGCTATATAAATCCTCTATAATAATAATAATAATGTGATGGAGCGAGGAATTCTCAGTGTATGGACCTGCCCTGTACTGTACAGTCAGGAGATCTCTACATGAAGCTAACAACCTGTGACAAAGCCACTCGGAGTCATGAAGCAGCAGCTGCAACCTCTACTTTCACTTTTACTTTAGAAATCAGAGACGCAGCAAGATGCCGGGACTTGGGAACCCCTTTGCTTCTTCTCTTGAGGTGTCCACTGGGGTAAGTGATACCGGCCAGCTGATATGGGTGTGGGCTGCTACAAAAGTGGGGTGTAGGGGATGCAGAGCCAGAAAATAGAGAGATACACTGTGCTGGGAGGGAGAAAGAGAAGAGCTGCAGCAGGCAAAGGCAACATGAGGAAATGTCTGGCCTGTGTGTAGTATAGTAAAAGAATTGCAGGAACGAAAGCTTTTACCCCAAAAAAACAGCTTTACTGAACCACTCAAAGTTTGTAAACTGTTGCTAAACATATAAAGAACTGTTTCCAACTTAGATTGGTTGCCAGTAGACATGTGCACTGCAAAAAAATTGGAGGCACCGAGCCTCTGAATCTGAAACCGCACACTGGAACTGCAGAACAAGCGACGGCCGATATGGTTCTTTTCTTTGCTCATACCAGGGCTCAGGCAACTAGACATGTGCATTTGTATTTGGCTGAACCTGTAAATCAAAGAAATTAATTTGATTCAGCGGCTCGTCCGAATCCGAAATAAGGAATTTATTAAATGCCCGAATATACGAAAACTATATTCTGGCGTACATAAATTTGTTTGCAGAACGTGCGGCGGCCATATTTGCCGCCGGCGTGTTCTGCGCATGCCCACCGATATCTTGGAGGCAGTGCGCTTGTTGTCACATGACGGTGAGGTCAGGCGCTGAACGAGCAGTGGCCATATCGGCCACGCTCACGTTCTGCGCATGTGCGCCGCCATCTTTGAGTGTATTTTGGTATACACCAAGATGGTGGCTCCCGAACATGCATCTGGCAGAGGGTTAGTACCTTAGACAGGTGACTAGAAGATTTAGAGGAGGTCATCACTGGCAGTCCCTGTGTAGCTACCAGCCCACATTTCCTTGGTATGGTTTGTTTGGGCCCTCAGGGTAATTGACTTGACCAGAGTTCCTCTGCGTTCCCTGTATCTACTCCACCTAGAAGGAAAACATAAACAATTACATGACTTTTTTTCCTGCGTCTTCTTAGACAACAATCATTGCTATTGAGTTCAATGGAGGAATCATCATTGGATCAGACTCAAGAGTATCTGCCGGGTGAGTCTGTCTATGGCTAACTATCAAGTTAAATGTCTGTAACACTACATTTGAATCTGATTTTTTTTAAAGGGTCTTGTAATCTCTTTCCCCTCTCTCTCCAGAGATGCTGTGGTAAATCGAATCTTTAATAAGTTGGCTCCTCTCCATGATAAAATCTTCTGTGCCCTCTCTGGTTCAGCAGCTGATTGTCAGGCTGTAGCTGATATGGTGAATTACTATTTGGAGGCGCACAGGTAAGACCAGGTATCTGTTATGGGGCATGTATACTTATACCGGTAACATTTAGCAAGTCATTTTCTTTAAGTCAATAAGACAGAGCATGGAAATACGAGACAATCTGGTTCTGTCAGTGCAGTGCAGAATATTTAACAACCTGCCAGCTGGAAGTAAATTGGTCCTGTGGCCCTTCAGTCCTAGGTAGTGAAGACTGAATTTTCAAGAGCAGTCCTATTAATTCTCTTATCGCCAAGGCCGGATTTACTGTCTCTGCTACGCCAAGGCCAGGTACCTCAATGCGCGACCCCACCGCCCCCGGCATGGAGATCGGCAACCAGATGGCGGGGGCGGCAGGGATGGTTTTAAATTTTTTTTGTTTTCTCATTTTTTTCTCACCAGGGGGTGTCTGGGTGATTGGGAGCTGCGGCTTCCAATAATTAAGCTTTTTGGTGCCGGCAGACGGCCTGCAAAGACTGCTCCAAGGCGGCAGATATCATTCTGCCCCAGCGCTGCGGGTTGATATCTAGTAGCTGTAGTGACTCGGGAAAAGCAAATATGTGCGACTACAGTGACTTGGGAGTCGAGACTGACGTAAACACGAGAGGGAGAGGTAGACAGATAATTTTAATAATAGATAATACATCTATTAAAGAGAGAGGCAAATTTCACAGGCAGTAATACTATTATACCCCCAAGGACATTAGTAATAATTTATTATTGCTGCCTGTGGGGGATATTTTTTGAATAACTCTTGTTAATTAGGCTACATTCACACTATGTGTGAATGCGCGAATTGGGATTCCTGCAGCAGGAATCCCAAATCTCCTATTAGGAAGGGGCTTCTGTCACTGATTAAAGTTAATGACCGGGTGAGAGCAGTCGCGTCTGTAAGTCTGCCGGCACTCTGTATGTAATTGTACGTGATACGTTTGCATGCGGTCACTGTCCCTGGACGTACAGTAGTGATCTTTTCAAAACCACAAGTAATAGTATCACATACGATTACATATGGACTGCCACTTACAGATGTTGTCACTGTCACCCAATCATTCATTTGAAAGGGTACAGCAGCCCCATCTAAATGGGAGATTTGAGATTCCCGTGGCAGGAATCCCAAATCGTACATTCAAGCATAGTGTGATTGTAGCCTTAATTATATTCCCCCCCCCCCCAGGCAACAATAATAATTCCCCCCTCCAGCAGCAATAATTATCTCCTACCTAAGGCAGCAATAAAATGTATATATTTTTTTTTTGGAGGGTGACAACATGAGTTACTACACCGGGTGACACCAACCCTAGTGATACCTTTGCTGAGTGTGCCTGTTGTGATATCATTTGCTGAGCCCTAACAATGTCTAACCTTATCTACCAAAAATAAGGCACATTTCAGCAAATGAAAGACACAAAGATGCATAAAACGGACCTAATAACAAAACATTATTGATTATTCATTGTAATTTATTGCTGTATTTACCATTAGACTTGTTCCCATAGCTGGTAAAGACAATACATTTTTCTGGTATCACCAGCTGAAATGTAATTATCTTACAACCCTAAGGGCCTGTTCACACGACGTCCGTTTTGTGTGCTGACCGTATCCGTACGTTGCTGCACTCAAAATGCATCCCAATGTATCTCTATGTGTTTTATGGGCTACAGTTCTCACGTGCGCAGTCCGTTCAGGTTACGACAGAAAAAATACTGCATGTCACATTTTGTCCTGTCCGGAAACGGTCCGGAAACACAACGAAAACGGAACGGAAACGCAACACAATGCAGCTAAGGATAAAAAAAATTGTATTCTTGCTCCACTTATTATGATGTAATCAACGTTGAAAAAAAATGAACTGTCAGCATCCGGACCGAAAACGCATTAAAAACGCATTAAAAAACCCTTCAAAAATGCACTGCATCAGCAGCTCCACGTCTGCTGATCAGCACCTGATCAGGACCTGATCTCTTGTGAACAGGCCCTTAAGCTCGACTGCAACCAGAAGTTTTTTTAGTTTTGGACACAGTGTGGAAGAGTTAGGATAATAGATTTTGGCAGGCATTTGGCATTATTTATACTTTATCAGAATATACTAAGCAGGATAGGACTAGTAATACAGGTAGTTGTTGTACAGCAGCCCACTTTATTGTTGCTTATTGCTATGTTTAGTGCCTTGGTATATTCCACTGTTTATGCCCCTCCTGTTTTGTGCTAAATAGTATTGTCCCCTTGTTAGACACTCCCTGTTTCCCCATGCTCTCTAGTTATTTTGTTTTACCCCCATGGAGTTAAGAATTCCCTCTATAGAGTTAGAAGGCATATTGTTTTGTGATGCTTCTTTATTCTCAAGAAATGCTCAGAGAACATCCTTCTAACCTGCAAAGTCTGAAATAAACTACACTGGACTACTCTATTCTTGATGAGTTGAAGCTGTCTGGGGATTCTGCCAGGTCAGCAAGTTGCCATACTGTCCACACAAACTTAGTCTGGGAGGTTTGTTCAGTTGCATAAAGGAGTTTTGCAACAGAACAATAATAGAGGGGAACCTAAAAGACGGGTGAGGTTTTAGGTGCCAACAATTGTGCACTTACAGGCCCCAGGAATGGAAATTTTAGTCACTGGCATCTATTAGAACTGATTCCATGATCCTGTTCTTTGAAGCTGATGGTAACAAAATACAGCACATAGGCTAAGCTGAAATGAAAAGCAGTTTTGTCTACATTTATATGTTTTCTTGCACATCTTTCACTGCAGTATGGAACTGGACACGGCACCCTTAGTGATAGCTGCTGCAAACCTGGTAAAGGGGGTCAGCTACAAGTATAAGGAGGAACTGAGTGCGCATCTCATTGTGGCTGGCTGGGACAAGAAAAATGGAGGACAGGTGAGTGAGAAAATGCTGGAATCTTGTGGAAGAAACAATGCAGAAAGCAGCCGAGATGGATACTGTGAGTCTGGGGAGTTGTCCACAGACCTGCCAAGTACGAGACCTTGTGAAAAGCATGTGACCAGACTGAGATATGTGCAAAGATTTTACAGGCTGTACCCTAGGACTCTAAAATGTCACCAGTAAGTCCCAAGCAGATTTATCGAGGCACATTTCACTCCCACAGTAATAGTATCTAAACCTGCAAACATAAGAGAATATATTTTCCATGATCAATACTATATGACAAAAGTGTGTTTTTTGGAAAGACACTTTATAAGAGTCTTAAATTAAGTTGTGACATATTTACTTTCAGCTTGTAGAATCTTTGTGAATTCCCTTCTCTGCTTGTCAAAAGGTTTTCTGCCAATCACTAGCTAAAAGATTAATTTACCAGTTTAATTTTGGCCCAACCTATAGAAATATGTACTCCTATGTAGGCTGCGTCCTCTTGCTGTACATTGGAATAAAAAAAATGCAGAGGTATTTTCCCACTGTGAGGTGCAGTGTCTGGGAAGGGGAGCGTGTGAGACACAAATGAAGGAAGATTTGGCTCTGTCAGGGAAGGTGTTTTTGTGCATTTATGAGGCTTCTTCATCACATAGTAAGTGGATATAGTACTTGTTTAGACTGTCAGACCAGAGCATTTACTTATACTTTTAATTCCTTTTGGAAAGGCTTGTTGCCTGACTGTTGCTGGCTTTAATACTTTGAAATACTGACCTTGAACATATTTGCAGACCAGGAAAGCCAGAACTCTAGTATTGCTTAGTACTGCTGGGAAGATTCATCCTTCTATTTGTCCCGATAACTGAGACAAAAATGAGGGGAGATACAAGATTTTAGAGTTGTCACCAGAGCAAGTGGTGAGGGTAAATTATTCAATGGAGACAGATGGTCCAGTGACATTTTTCTAAGATGGGAAAAACCCTCACTATGGGGAGATTTTCTGTCACTTTCTGGAAGTGAAGGGAAATGTCCGCAGAAAGTTAAAGACAGCCAAAAAAACCAACCTGATAAGGGTTTTAAAGTGACACTAAACTCAGGAGTTAAATCTTAAAAAATACATTCAAGTACCTGAACTATTAACAGAAATGTGTTTTATTTGTGTATCAGTCGGCTGTAGATCCTCAAATCATCTCTGAATTGGTGCTGACACTGTCCTTCCTTCTGGAGGGGGGCTACTTTTGTTACCTATGGTCCCTGTGTGTGTTGTAAAGTAGTCACCGCTCCAAGCTCACTCCTGTGATGGACTACAATCTCATGTTTAGTTTACTCATTTCTGTTGAGATTGTAGTCCATCACAGGAGTGAGCCCCGGAGTGGTGGCTACTTTACAACACACACAGGGACCATGCGGAACAAAAGTAGCCCCCCTCCAGAAGGAAGGACAGTGTCAGCACCAATTCAGAGATGATTGGAGGATCTACAGCCGAGTGATACACAAATAAGATACATTTCTGTTAATAGTTGAGGTACTTGAATGTATTTTTAAGATTTACCTCCTGAGTTTAGTGTCACTTTGACCTTTCCCTTTTCAAGTCTGGGCTTTACATGCACTTAAGACTGAATCGTTAGCTTCTTAGTTAAGCCTAGTTGTGACTTGTTCTTTTTAAAATGAATTACACATTCACATGTCGTGTTACATAATTTTACATAAGTTGACATGCAAAAAAATGATAAATGATGTAAAATTCCCATATGCTCACAAGTGCACTTTATCCATCTCTCCTGACTAGGTGTATGGGACATTAGGTGGGATGATAACCCGGCAGCCTTTTGCCATTGGAGGTTCTGGCAGTTCCTATATATATGGTTATGTGGACTCTGTTTTCAAGCCTGGAATGACCAAAGAAGAGTGTGAGAGGTTCACTGTACATGGTAAGGGACTCTAGGGGGGTCTCCACAATGAGAATACATTGAGCATTTGGATGGGTTGTGTGCTATGATACAGACATTAGATCCGAGGCATCTGTTAGAAGATGATTTGTTCAGAAGTAAATTTTCCTTAAAACAAAAACAGGCTCCCTGGAGCCTCTAGATGCCAAAGTGATCCCCTCCAGTGTGCACTTCTCCCTCGCCAGTGGTTCCATCTTTGCCCAAAGTCTTTTTCCAGGTTATGAGTCTTCAGCTACTTGATTGTCCGGGCCCCGATGAAGTAACTCTCGCACATATGCATGGAAGTTACTTCATCTCCGCATGCCAAGCCTCTGCCCATGTGTGACTTAATGTACAAGGAACAAAAAATTGCTGACAGCCAGGTTGATGCTTTGATGGCAGAAGAGACTTAACCAGTCTCATCTGTCATTAAAAAAAGAGCCAATCAGCAATTCTTTTTTTTATAAACTTACCGTAACTTTAATGCTATTGACAGACTGCAGCATATAAGTTTTTTATTTTGCCTACAGTTGCACTTCAGCGTTATCAGTATAGTGAGGCCCCAACATATCCCTGATTGCCTCTTTAGTGCTGTCATCTGGATTCTTAACATTTCTCAGCTTTTTATTAATTTATCCTTTCTAAAAAGCCAGCACCAAAGATGTCTGGTGAAAATCCACCTGCCACATCTATAGCCAAGCAAGTATGTAGGCTTGGTGAGCAGGGACGTGCGGTCAGGGGCGGCAGAGCCTCACCTAGAATTATGGAGGAAAAAGCTTTTTCTACATTCAAATCGGCATCTAACAGGTTACAGAGCAGGGAAATCCTCCCCGCTGTGTGACCTGTCATGGATGAAGCGCTGCCTGTTAATTACAGGCGTCGCTGCATCCAGCTCTTGGAATGCCTCCCCTGGAATATGAGGTACCGCACGTCACTGTTGGTGAGTTGCCAGCAAACAGAGAGGCCTGGGATGGGTTGGGTTGGGATGGGTTGGGTCTGTAATATCAATGGCCATCCATAGAGATAACTTGTTTCGCTACTGGGAGCAAAGAAAATACTGCTGAGTATGTACGAGCATGTAACTTATTCAAGTGACAGTGTTGGTGATTGGCCCAGCAAGGTCACATGGGAGCAGGGGGAGTCTTCAACTGAGAGCTGACTTTATTCTTACTCTCCCTACAGTTCTGGATACAGTTTCTCAATTGATGTGTCTTTGTTGCTTTTCTTTCCTCTTAGCTCTGTCGCTGGCGATGAGCCGAGACGGATCCAGCGGAGGGGTGATCCATCTAGTGACTGTAACAGGGGACGGAACGAACAAGATCGTCATTACTGGAGATGACATTCCTAAATTCTATGACCTGTAGTACTGTAATCTCTGAATATAAATATAAGTGTCTAAATGTAAATGTTTTAATAAATGCGTCTTAATAACATCTGTTCATTTTTCATACTTTTGTACATATTTGTACACCATGCAGCAGTTTTTGGCATCTGGAACAAGCACTGCCGATGTTACATGTCTAAACCTGAGGAGGAACTTTGCAGGGCTCCAGATGATTTCTCACATTGCATGTTAAAGTACACCTACAATGAGCAAAATGAGTAGGCTGCCAGTGCTGACCTACTGAAAATGCTGGCTATCTCTGACTTTGGTACTTTCTGAGTTGCTCACCAGAAACAAGCACACATATGATGTCATTGCAACCGTTCTATTTTATTTGATGGCCTTTCTTTATACCATTGTGGTGGAGTTCAACAGACTTGGATTGGTTTGGATCTACCTTATGCAATATCAGAAAACACTAATGCCAGAGGATCAGCATGGCAGCTAGGCAAGTCGAATTTCCAGAAGATGATCAGCAATGGCAACATGCATACAGTATCTCTATTATGACAGTTTTCTTGGAAATGGTTTCAATAAAGAAGTGACAAAATGTAATGAAAAGGGAGAGACTTGTGGCGCTCTCTAGTATTAGCCAATGACCTAATCAATGCCTGTGATGCTCACTGTCCCTTCAGACAGGATCATAACAGGTTTTACTATACGGTAGCGCTCTTCACAGAGACAAGGATACTTTAAGTTCCTAATTAGGGTGTAGAGATGAGCTTAACGATTGTAAAAGATTTTTTAAATACAAGAAATGGTGCAGTTTTTTTCTTGATGCTCTTCCTTGATGGTACACTAGCCTCTTCTTTGATGGTCACATGAGAGCTACTCAGCTGCCTTTTGCAGCAGCTTGTTGTGGGTTCTGTAGGGGGTGTCTAGGCCTAGTTAGCATCTCTAACTTTGTGCATGCCACCAGTGGCGTAACCAGAGTTATTGGCGCCCGGGGCAGAACATTTTTTTTCGCACCCATCCCTCCCTGGTCTCCTCACCCCCCAAATTACAGTACATTCCTCCCCCCATTGCACCCGTAGCGTCCACCACCCGCTTAGGGTGGTGGACGCTACACTAGCTTTGTGTAGATACCAAATTTGATATGCCAGTGAGGTATATCTGCCTCAAAAGGGTTAATGTGTATCTTCTGGACCCCCTAAACCAACCATGTTTAATATGTTTAAGCTCTTATATATTCATTATTAAGGTAGTACCCCCAGAGTTATGAATATTGAGTGAGATTTGGACTTACGGTTCCTGCCAGAGGTGAAAAAAGGGTCATTATATCAGGTAATATCAAGTTAATTATCAGTGCCTGGGATCTTTGGGATTAGCTGAGTCTGCCTAGTGTGCTGGCTGTTACCACTTCTCATCAGGGCTGTATGATACTCCGTCTTATAAGACCATTAGGGCCAATTTACACCAACCATAAAGAAGGCTTGAAAAAAAGAACTCCAACAATTCACATCCCACACAGCTACCTCCTCATGTATCACTTCCCCCTCCTCTTTTAGATTATAAGCCCTCAGGGGCAGGGCCCTCCTTACCATCTTGTCTTGAATTGTAATGTCTTCCTTATATTGTAAAGCGCTGCACAAACTGTTGGCGCTATATAAATACTATGTAATAATAATAATAATAATAATGGTCATTAGGGTCAATTGAAGCATTGAAGACCCTTTTAAACAGAACACATAGAGTATTTGATGTAGAGTTGCCACCTTTCCTTCCATAGAAACCCGAACACTCTAGCAACGCGCGGACATTTTTTGGGGGGAATGAGTCGTGGCTTATTCATATGTAAATATCACAGTTGAGACTAGGGGCAGTAGCCCCTATCTTAAATTTGGTTGCCCCTCTCTGCCTGACATCTTGTGTCCGGGTTTCTGCTGCCATGAAACCCGAACACAGTATTCAAAACCCGGACTGTCCGGGTGAATCCTGGACAGGTGACAGCCCTAATTTGATGGGGAGATCTGATTTAATTATACCTAGAAGTGATGAATTTCAATAAACTGAGGGGATGATGGAATTTCCTACTTAGTATTGGGGTGCCCAGACCTCATCACCGTCACACCTCCAACCCCACAACAGTAGGTCCATACCTCTGTGTGGGGCTGAAGGAAGAGTCTGCAGGAGCCTGCTCATTACACCCATGATCCACTGATTACAGTTGCAATGCTCGGCAGGCTCCCATCCAAAAAATAATACATTCACATTTTCTTTTATCAATGTGGTGCATGTATGAATTTTTGTGCAAAATGCGGACTATCCCTTTTGTGCATCTGGTTAGAATGAAAAATCTGTCTCAAATTTATTGATAAATCTGTCTCAGGACCTTTGCAAATCCTTTGCAGTTGCCTGCCCAGGATTACAGGTACAAGGCTGCAAATAAACAGTAAACCTGTTGTATAAACAATGCTAAACAGCCATGCTGAGTTACCACTGATACATTGAGCTATACATGCTAAACAAGAGCAAGACTGATTTTCATCTAAATGCGTTGCTAATTTGCTTTATGTCTCCCAATGCATATGCATCTCTTGGCTTATCTACTACACATGATTGATTTACAGTGAAATATCGAGCTTTATAGGGACAGTTATTTACATTCTATGGAGGACATTTATCAATTCTGTGGCACAGCAAGACAATGCTAAGCAGGAGGTGTGAGACAGACTGTGTGACAAGGGACAACTTTACAAGGTGACAACTTAAAGTGACATTAAACCCTCAGATTTTGTAACATAAAACAATACTGTAATGTGTGCCTTACTGTAATCCATGGTTGTTTCCCTTCTCTTTGCTGCTCTTCCTCTTAAATCTGTATCTCTTCTCATGCTGGGGGAGAACTTGTTTTGAAGCTGGCTGCCTTGTCTCTGGAATGGATACATGGTGTCTGTGTGCAGGTTCACAACCTGAGCCAGCACTACAGGAAGAGGCACTCAGCTGCAAAGGGAAGTTCTCCCCAAGCATGAGAAGAGAGAAGGATTTAAAAGGAAGAGCAGCAAAGAGAAGGGAAACTACCATGGATTACAGTAAGGCGCACATTACAGTATTGTTTTATGTTAAAAAATCTGAGGGTTTAATGTCACTTTAAGTCATAAATTCGTCCCTCAGCTTCTCTACAGCTCTGACAGAATAAAAACCCAACCCTGACCACGTCTTAATTGTGCATCTGTTTAGAGGAGGAATTAGTCTCATCATCTGCACAAAATCTGTCAGTTTGCTTTCAGGATTACATTGCAGGGGGTCACAAATACACAATGAATCTGTTGCAGAGACTTTGCTGAATAAGTCAGACTGCTTGGTGCCTGTGTCTTGCTAGATAAATGTCCACCTATATACGTTACACAATGCTGTATAGAAGCTGGTTGTATACTTCCATTATAAGAATTATGAGCTGCATTTACATGCATTCAGAGCCGGTTCACACTAACAATGTGTTTCAGCGGATGGGCTGATGCATCGTGACAGATCTGGTAGTGTGCGTTGTATCATAAGTAACAAGACAGAACTGTGCTACAGAATTACTACAAGGTTACAGCTTGAGTCATGAATTCCTCCCTCAGCTGCCCTAGAGTAGCTCTGCGTCAGAATGAAACCTGAACATCTTTTATTTATGTGAATGTTAGGAGTGAAATCTGTCTCATCTTCAGTGCTAAATCTGAGTCAGAACTTTGCAAATCTGTTTCAGTTAACTACCCAGGGTAACAAGTGCAGGGGGTGCCAATACACAGTAAAGCTGGCCATACACTGTTCTATTCTTTTCATTCAAACCGTGGGGCTGAACAAAAAAAAATAAAAAAAATAGAACAGATTCCTTCATAAACACTACGGGTGCGTTGATCGAGGATTTCCGGTTTCTTTTGTATTCGGCCGCTGTCAGAATATCCGAGCAGAGCTGGCAGGTCATTGGCTGCCTGCTCTGTTTTTGAAGACTTTCCGACCTGCTCCTTCAACAGCAGCACCCACTGTGATAATTTTGGCGAGTTCCTGAAGAGCCGGACGAAATGGTGTACGACCAGCTTAAATTTGTTGCAGAGACTTTGCGTGATGTGCGTGGGATTGGTGCAAGTCCTTCAAACCCCCTCCAGGCCCAATCAGTTGTGGCACGCCGCATTCCACAGAGTAACAAAGGGGTTAGGGAAGGGGGTCACTGACAATTTTGCGTGGCCTTGGGCGAACTGGGTTCACACCAAGCCCACACACCTCACTATTTGCTAACAGGCAGTCTGATTAATGTCCGAGTGTCACAAATTTGTTTTATAAATGTCCCCCACTGTATCTCTTGCAGACTCTGAAATTGAGATCTCTGCACTCAGACCTGTACAGCTCCCACAGCCATTACAAGGGGGACCCACTCTCTCTGTGGCATTTCTATATATATATATATATATATAAAAAAAAATTTAACAGAGAATGCAAGATGTGGCATGGGCATATTCCAACAATGATATCTACAATATAGTCAGTAAATATGTCAGGACTGTGGCTGCTGAAGGCCTCAAGAGACATGAGAAACCAGTCTATAATGCAATCTATTAGACTCCACCTATGAATAAAAATATATTTGGGGGCCTCATCCTTTGAGATACGATTCAGGGTCCTGACTATGTTATGACTACAAGAGACAGTCACAGATTTCTAAACAAAATGATACTATCACATCCTAACGGACTTACAGTTACAAAGTTTCAAAACAGAGTTGCTTCTGCCTGGAGTATAAAAACATGCAGAGTGTGTGTGGTAGTCTTCAGTTCCCTTTACAAATGTTTGGTTTTTTTTCAGGGCAGCTCACACTGGTTTCTACTGAGCAAAACACTCTTCCCTTACAGTAGAAATCTGGGCAAAAAAAAACAAAAACTAAAATCACATATATGATGTAATCTGTCACTTGCACTTAAACGGATATCTTTTCCCCCTTGTAACATATTGTATAACAAGTTGATCCTGCCAGTAAGTCTGTTATTTTTCAACTATATTTAACCGACCAAACTGTCCACCAAAAGTGGAAGTTAGAGGGTGGAGACAAATCATTTAACACAGCAGGGGTGCTCACAATGGTCAGCTTTTGTTAGTCACTTATGTAAAGCCAATCTAATCTACTAACCCACCTAACACTGCCCTCTTCACAGGGAGACACTAGGAAGCCCTCATGGGCAGGACCCTCCTTACCTACTTGTCTTGAATTGTATTGTGATTGTAATGTTTTCCTTATATTGTAATGCGGCTGAGCAAACTGTTGGTGCTATATAAATCCTGTATAATAATAATACTGCTATCCAAGGGTGGCTATGTTGCTCCTCCACACAGTGGGGGTGGGGGGATGAGAATAGCTAGATCCAAGGTGAAAAAACAAAAATGAATGCAGCGACCACATCTAAGAACTAAAGAGCTTCAATATATTACATTTTTGTTTTTGCATTTGGATACATTTTAATATCTTTGTGTGTACATCACTGGCTATCCCAGGAGGAGCATTATCTAATGTTAATCATAGTTACATAGTTATTCAGGTTTCAAAAAGATTGCTACATTCATATTACAAAATTTCTGTATGTTATTTCGAGGACGTTGGCAGTAGCCCGGCTTAGCCGAGGGAGGGTCAAATCAATGCAAAGAAAATACCTGCAGGAAACATGTCCATTGGGATGGAGAGGATACTTATTTGTATTTTCAGTAGGATCCAGAAACTTCATTTTCAGATTCTTCTCTGGAGCACTGACATTGGCTTCCCAACCAGGTCACAATCTGCTGGCTGCTCCATGAAGGTCCTTCACCAAGAACTATGGGATCGAGCGTTACCAAGCCAGATTTGTGACACTTCTAAAGTTCTGTGTAATGTAATACCAACTACATTTACAGAATCTGCAAGACACACCCGGACTAATACATAACAAGGTATCTTTAAACACGGAAACACGGCATCTTTGTAGTTTTTACATTTATTGAATTGGAAAAAACGTCACAACAAAAAAATACATTCATTGATTCAGTAACATGTTAAGTATCCATCTTCATTTTCTTCACATTCTAGTTTCTTCTTCATGAGAATTGTTAACTCCCATCTGAGCGTGTACATATTGTCCATGTTAAATTAAAGTGATATTAAAGTCAAAAGGATTTTCAGCTATTTTAAATGCTGATGAAATCACTTACAATGGATGATTGGAGTGCTATGTCGTCCCCATCGTGTGTGCTAGTAAGCTTTGTGTGTCTTCACAAACACACAGCACAGCAAAGTAAACAACTTCCCTCCCCCCTGGCCCCCTCTCCTCCCTTCTCTAAGCTAGTAGATGAACAGTTGCTGGAGTCTGCACTGTCCTTTGTGATCTTGTACTGGACATGAAGTGAAGGAAAGCGAAGCTGAGAGACTTGGAAGCAGCTGTTCAGAAACATGATGATTGTGAGTGTTGGGGAAAATATTTAAAGCAATGCTTTGCTGGGCAATGTATATTTGTTTGATCTGGATTCATTATTGCAAAAAAAGTTTGAGAGTTTAATACCAAGATAAAAGATCATTCCCAGCAAGCTCTTCCCACCTTCCAAAATAACTCTTACATATTTTATTTTTGCCCCCTATAATTTTTGGGAATATTGCATGAAGCAGAGAACAATTTGCTTCATTTACCAGAGGATCTGAGGGAAAAATATTTCCTGGAAAGCAATGGGGAGGTTTTGACACATTTTTAGTTGTGAAGGATGTAGACAAGTGAAGCCTTTCTCCATATCCGGGGAGCTGGTTCTAGACAAGGTCACTGCTAAAATCCTTTGAGTATCTATTAGAATTTTCTGGACTCCATGGAGCACATTGCTTCTCAGGTCACTAAATAACTCTTCATTCCTACATAGATTAATTAACTTTGCTTGCAATTGATTTCAAGGTGTGGCAAAAAGATACTTTTTCACAACAGATTTCAGCTTTCTAAGCTCCAAAAATGTTTTTGTGACACTGAACGTTCTCCATGTATTTCGGGACACTCAGATGTTGTTACGTGCAACCAGTGTAGTTGCATGGAGACGATTTTCCTATTTTACTGATAGTACTTTTGGAGTTTAAATTACAAAACAAATACTGAGTGCACATAAGCCACTATTATATGAAGAACTACAGCCAAATATACAAGGCCAGTTCACTGATGTATTTATTGGCAAACCATGATATAATATTTCAGTCCATCTTATGACCTTCTTGTTGATATTCCAAAACAGAAAAATTGAAATCAGGCTTTAGTGGGAGTGTCTGTTCTGTATGCAGATGACAGGGAAGGAAGGTACTGAGGTGAGCTTACAGGATGGAGAGCTCAGAGTGGATGTCACCAATGACTAGAAGTACAAAACCGAGGAGGAGGAGCAGTGACCATTACTATCCTTATGTTAAGCAACCAAATAACAGAGCAGGGGTGGGGGTCATACGTCTTTAATGGTCATAACAGTCCCTCTATATACTTGTTTAAAGCGGACGATAAGTGAAAATAAACAGAAAATTGCTTTTTGGAAAGGATTTATGGACAAAAGAAACATGCAAAGTCTCTTCTGCCAAAAAGTTCTCCCCCTTTCCCACAGTGATTTTATATTTTCTGTGTACACTGTGTGGTGCATTCACACTCAAGCTCAATCACGGCATCTTCATGAGTCTCCAAATGTAAAATTTGGCTTTAATCAACTTAAAGATGAAAAAGACAATAAAAACAACATGCAGCATACATTCTAAAATGATCTTTTTTGCTAATCACATTCGGTTGTCCTATATTGTAGAGTAACATAAAACAAATAATTCCAATCCTAGATGATTCATTTTAAATACAATGAGTAAATATCAGAGAAGAAGCGCAGACAGTTGTGTGCAGGATATCGCGCAGTGGGAACGGGGCTTCATTCCTGTAAGCTATCCGGTAGAAGAATTTGGTGTGATCGGTTATTGGACTCCTGACCACATCAGACTGGTCCACAAGCTTCTTATAGTTGTCATATATAAAGGGGCGGGGTGTAATGGCATGGGGGTGGGGCTTAATATCACCAATACAAACTGTCCCAGTTTTCTCTTGATCTGGCCGTGTATAATGTCATTGTACAATCTGCTTTATATCCACCAACAGTTCTGTATCTCTAGACCCGGCCGGCCTGAAGACATATTGGATGGAGAGTTCAGGTCGGAGGTCACATGACATCGTATTGTTAGATCTAATGGAGATTATATAGAGATTGTACAATCAGATTGTAAGCTGTGTGGTCAACAAAACAAATACTGAGTGCACATAAGCCACTATTATATGAAGAACTACAGCCAAATATACAAGGCCAGTTCACTGATGTATTTATTGGCAAACCATGATATAATATTTCAGTCCATCTTATGACCTTCTTGTTGATATTCCAAAACAGAAAAATTGAAATCAGGCTTTAGTGGGAGTGTCTGTTCTGTATGCAGATGACAGGGAAGGAAGGTACTGAGGTGAGCTTACAGGATGGAGAGCTCAGAGTGGATGTCACCAATGACTAGAAGTACAAAACCGAGGAGGAGGAGCAGTGACCATTACTATCCTTATGTTAAGCAACCAAATAACAGAGCAGGGGTGGGGGTCATACGTCTTTAATGGTCATAACAGTCCCTCTATATACTTGTTTAAAGCGGACGATAAGTGAAAATAAACAGAAAATTGCTTTTTGGAAAGGATTTATGGACAAAAGAAACATGCAAAGTCTCTTCTGCCAAAAAGTTCTCCCCCTTTCCCACAGTGATTTTATATTTTCTGTGTACACTGTGTGGTGCATTCACACTCAAGCTCAATCACGGCATCTTCATGAGTCTCCAAATGTAAAATTTGGCTTTAATCAACTTAAAGATGAAAAAGACAATAAAAACAACATGCAGCATACATTCTAAAATGATCTTTTTTGCTAATCACATTCGGTTGTCCTATATTGTAGAGTAACATAAAACAAATAATTCCAATCCTAGATGATTCATTTTAAATACAATGAGTAAATATCAGAGAAGAAGCGCAGACAGTTGTGTGCAGGATATCGCGCAGTGGGAACGGGGCTTCATTCCTGTAAGCTATCCGGTAGAAGAATTTGGTGTGATCGGTTATTGGACTCCTGACCACATCAGACTGGTCCACAAGCTTCTTATAGTTGTCATATATAAAGGGGCGGGGTGTAATGGCATGGGGGTGGGGCTTAATATCACCAATACAAACTGTCCCAGTTTTCTCTTGATCTGGCCGTGTATAATGTCATTGTACAATCTGCTTTATATCCACCAACAGTTCTGTATCTCTAGACCCGGCCGGCCTGAAGACATATTGGATGGAGAGTTCAGGTCGGAGGTCACATGACATCGTATTGTTAGATCTAATGGAGATTATATAGAGATTGTACAATCAGATTGTAAGCTGTGTGGTCGGTATAACAGTCTCAGACATTATGGCTTTCAGGCCGGCCACACATGGGAGGAGCTTATTGTCTAGAAATAATCAGATAATGGAACGATCCCCTCCCCCGATATGGACGTCCATTATTCAGTGACTTCCCATTGCTGTGTATGAGGCCGGACCGCCCGCCGGGATCATCTCCCTCCATGTCTGACGGGTCACACATGTATTGGACATACACCGGGAGGATTCGGTTGGAAAGTTTTTTGGGAGAATAAAGTTTATGGAGAATTGGCCCATTGATTTTCAGATTTGGGGTGTCTGGAGGAATAGAATATGTCTGTGGGAATACTTCTCTATTGTACAGGAATAGTACACAGGCCGCCCTCCATTGTATCTGGGGGTCATTATTCCCTCCATCACTCACTCACTGTCATGGTGCAACATCCCCGAAGATAGCGCTAGATCTTACTTCCGGGGTAGCTGTGAAGACCGGCCGCAGCTCCCTCCCGCCCCCTCGCCCGTCCACCTACCCGCCCGCTGTTGCTCTCTGGATGACGACATCAGAGCGGAGAGGCAGCTCCCTCCCGCCCCCTACCCGACACGCCCCCCCTCCAGCAGCACGCATGCCCGCCCCCTCGTCTCCTTAGTTCCGAGCGGAGAGGCAGCTCCCTCCCGCACCCCTGCCAGACACGCCCCCCCCGGCCGCACGCATGCCCGCCCACCTGTTTGTGGCTCCCTGGACGGCAGAGCACAGCTGCAGCCAGGTAAGACATCCCCTGAAAATAAGACCTAGTGTCTTATTTCGTGCAAAAAAAAAAATAAGACACTGTCTTATTTTCGGGGAAACACGGTATACACCATTCTGTAACACATATAGAATGTCATTATTTTCAGTATTTCACTGAATATTAATCTTTATCTGTCCATGACGTGCAGTATATAAGGCATGCGGTGTGTGTGTGTATATATATATATATGTGACAGATCAGACCATCCAGAATGACTCTCCACAAGGAACGGAAAATGTCACTAATTACATCTAAGGTTTAATCTGCTTTTATTTTTCCAACTCACCAATATGCTAATAAATGTTTACATAAAACATTTCCATTTTTTTTCATACCTTATTTTAAATCCAGTGATGTCATCACTGGGTCTCTGTGCTTCTATATGCAATGCAGGCAAATGATGGCTGGTGGAAGGGGTGCTGTACCTAGCTTCCTAACATCAAAGCAACCTGCCTCAGTACTTCTCTCAAGAGCCATCAGGCATAATGCAACCAGTGGGCTGGGCCTTGAAAGGAGTTATCCATATGAAAATGCCTTGATAGGTGGATGTCAGTCTGGAGGAGTGGGTGCTCCCAGGCTGACTACATTTGCAGCTACTAGTTAATGGCTCCACAAATGCCTTTTTACCGCGCGGTGGGTAAGTGAGAATGTGCTGAAAAATAACGCAGAGTGCATGTCGCAAAATTTGTGACATGTACGGCTTTTACTGGGACCCATTGAAATCATCGGGATAATAAATGTGCAGGAAATAAATGTCTGAGAGAATGTGAGAATGCTTGTTACCAGGATGCTCATGCCTTAAACCAGTGGCGTCACAAGGGGGGTGCGGCCCACACCGGGTAACATCATTGGAGGGGTAAAAAGGCACTCCGATAATAACAGCAATTAGATGCTCATTTATTGACAGATGCTGTCTCTCATTGGCAAGAGCTTTCGGCGCCACACAGGAATCCTTTATACACAGATAACAGGAGAGTGTTCCTCACACATATGCCCACCTCCGTTATCTCTAAATGTCTTGTACTATTGGGCAAACTATGAGGAACTGTTAGTTAAAGTCTCGTGTCTCTCGCTGATTGGTTAGTCTTGCAAAGATATCTTCTGCCTGTAGCGTCCTCCCCCTGCATTCTTTTCATGTATCCTCTGCGCGCTTCCGGATACAGGGTCCATCTTGGTTACGCGTAGCAAAAGCTAAAGCTGCATAGTAAGGAAAGTCACAAAACTATGTAACATATGTAACAAATTCAAACATAGAAAAGGACATTTTCTTGATATGATCCATATTCCTTCACAGGGACATTTTCGGTCAGGAGTTTGGTGGGATCCCCTACATGAGTCCCCTTTGTAACAGACTTGCTGGCAGGATCAACATCAACTGTTACCTTTCCTGACTTCCTTCAGCAGACTAAGATATCACCCAAAAGTGGAAGTTAGAGAGTTGAGACAAACTATTTAACACAGACAGGGGTGCGCACTATGGTCAGCTTTTACTAAGATAATACTTTTATCCCAAAAGGAATAAACTTTCTGTAATTGCTTAACAAGTTCAAGCAGGAGTTAGACTTTAATTTGTTAGTCACTAATGTAAAACCCATCTAATCTACTAACCCATCTAACACTGCCCTCTTCATAAGGCGACAAAACTGCTGCCCAAAGGTGGCTCCTCCATAGATACAGTGGAGGGGTGAACAAAGCCACCCAAAGGCAGGAAGTGTGTTACTGGTCAGATTACCAGGTAAAAATAAAAGGAAAAAAGCGCCAAAAGAGAAAACGAATGCAACCACCACATCTAAGGATCTGTAAACTCCAATATATTCCATTTTTGTTTTTGGGTTCAGATATGCTTCAATATCTGTGTGTGTAAGAATAATCATCTAAGGGGGAGCCTTACCTAATGTTACTCATAGATTGCTACATTCACATTATACAATTGTTATATGTTATTTTAAAGGAGAAGTATGGGTTTAAGGCTTTTCCCCATAGTTCTCCTTAGGGTAACGGGAGGACACAAACTAGCGTCCTCCAGTCACCCTAAGCTCAGAATACCGCGAGCTACAGCTCCCAGTATACTGAGGCGCCGCAGCTGAAGCGGATCCCGACAATTATGCCAGGATCCGCCCAGCTGCTGGAGTGACAGCTGGCTCTGCCTATCTAGAGGCAGAGCCAGCTGTACCCGCCCGTCGGCGCTGGTGGATCGGAGTGGGGAATCCAGCCCCTCCCCTGTCATGGCAGAGAGCCTTGACAGGATCGAGAAGTGAGCGAGCGCCGGTATGTGTTCGCTCACTTCCCGATCTACTGAGCCGACCTGTGACAGTCTCATTGTCACAGGTCGGCTAGAACTATGAGGTGTGTGAAAAGCATCATTCTCATTTAAAGGAGAACTATGAGATGAGTGATTTCCACTCACCTCATAGTTCCAGCCGACCTGTGACAATGAAACTGTCACAGGTCGGCTCAGTAGATCGGGAGGTGAGCGAACACATACCGGGTTCGCTCACCTCTCGATCCTGTCACGATCCTGTAGCTCGCGGTATACTGAGCATAGTTCTCCTTAGGGTAACGGGAGGACACAAACTAGCGTCCTCCGTTACCCTAAGGAGAACTATGGGGAAAAACACTGACCCCATAGTTCTCCTTTAAGGAGTTGGCTGTGCTCTGGTTTAGCTGAGGTGTGGCAAACCAGCACAAAGAAAACACCAGCAGGGAACATGAACATTAGAATAGAGGGGACACTTGTTTGTATTTCAACATTTGTGGAAGGTTGTAGCAACTGCATTGTCAGTCATTGGGTTCCCAACCAGGTCACATACTGCCGACCATTCCATGACCGTCCTTCACCATAAACTATTGTGTGAAGCTTTTCTGAGCCACACTTGTGATGCTTCTAACGTTCTGTGTAATACAACGCCCGTTACAGAAAAGACACCAGGACTAATACAGCTCAATACAAAGCCAGGCATCTAAAAGTAAACACGGCGTCTTAATGTGGATTTTACATTTATTGTATTCACAAAATCCGTATTTACAACAAAAAATGACCATCTTTGATTCAGTAACATTTTAAGTATTATCTTCATTTTCTCCACATTCTAGTTTCTTCTTCGTGAGAATTGTTATCTCCCATCTGAGCATCTACATATTGTTCATGGAGAATTCTCTCAGTGATTAGTACATAGATACAGAGAGGATTTGCAGGCTCTTCCCACTTTCCAAAAAATTTCATACACATTTTTTTGTTGCCACCTTTAGTTTTTTGGAATACTGTAGAAAGCAAAGAACAGTTTGTTTCATTAAACAGATGATCCGAGGGAAAAATATTTCCTGGAAAGTTAACCAATGGGTTAACTTTGAGTATCCACTAGAATTTTCTGGACTTCATAAAGCACATTGCTGATCTAGTTAGTAAATAACTCTTATTACCAATCCAGGGAGCCCCTCAATTTCTGAAAAGATCAGAAAGTCCCGGAAATGACAATCTTCAAACAAGGTTTGTAGGCACATCAACCAAGATGTCCTAGGCGAGGCTCAACAAACCTCTGTCTCTAACTCATATACCGGTATATACCTTTCTTACTGAGGGGCTAGTGTCCAGTTGGAATCCAGTTTTAACCAGTTTGACCACATTAGGAGTTTTCAGCAAGACAAAGGACCATAATTCATGAAGTTAAATAGGTGAAAGTTCACAGCTAATAGTTTACAGACACACACATCATACAATATATACATATTCACACTTCATACAATATATATATAATACATAATTTGTTATATTATAAGCAACATGTACAACATTTGATTTTGTAGATCGAGGTCAACCCAAGTACAACATGGGTTGAGGTAACAAGTACCTTTTATGTTGATATTGCCAAACAGAAACGTTTATTGGGAGTGAGTTAATATCACCGGCCTCAAGACTTGTGTAAGGAGATGTAATGGTGCACACTGAAGGCTGCTCACACTGGTCTGGGATGACCACAAAAACAAAAAGAGAAAAAGAAAAAAAAGAATTGGCAAACACAGACAGCAAAATCACAGGATAAGAATTCCTGTGATCTTGCTGTCCGTGTTTTGCCGATACACATTATATGCCTGATTTTCAAGTCCTTTGTGAGTATGTCTTTTACCCTTTTTATATCGTTTAATTAAAACGATTTCACACGATGGAGGCGCTCTTTTTATTTCATTTATTGGGAGTGTCTGTTCTGTATGCAGATGGACATGAAAGGAAGGCAAGGAGGTGAGCTTACAGGATGGAGAGCTCAGAGTGGATGTCACCAATGACTAGAAGTACTAAACCAAGGTGAAGGTGGAGCAGTGATCCTTACTATCTTTATGCTAAGCAACCAAATAACAGAGCAGGGGGGTGTTTTGGGGATTTTCACCAAAGAGACATACAAAGTCTCTTGTGCCAAAAAAGTTCTCCCTCTTTCCCACAGCGGTTTTTTTCTCTGTGAACACTGTCTAAGGAGCAGGAACAACATGTACTTACATTTCACTCTAATACAATGCCTGCCTGCAATATAATGCAATATAATGCCTGCCTCCCCACACTGCAGAACATGGAGCTCATAAAGCCAACTTTGATGGAGGACGAAGTGTTTGCAATTTCTGTGTAAACTAAGCAACTCAATAATTAAGCTGACTATTCATGGAGCAGATTTTGGCCAGTTAATCAAGACCATGTTCCATGGGTGGCCCTACTGGTAGCCCTCTATATGACATTGAAGGAGCCAGGAAGGCTGTTCTCTGCCAAACAGTGACTGCAGCCAATCAGCAGTAGATCTGTCCATCCATGTTGTTTAGCGTGGATGGAGAAATATGTTCGATTTATTTAATTCAGCCTAGAGACTGAGCAAAAAAAGTCTACCAGTATATGGTCAGCTTTACGCATGAATCTTGGGCAAATGGAAGATAAGTACATGCTGATTATGTTTTATGGAGTAAAGTGAGCCTGTTACTTTGCTTAGTATGGGAAAAGTGCCAGTTTACTTTAAGCATGAAACAGAGTCATATCAGAGTATAGCATCCATAAAACTATATAATAAAAGCAAACCTGTCATATGGCAATTTATCATTTACTTTCTTAGGGGAAAGATGAAGTGCAAATATATTAGCAACCCATTAAATTATATTTTATCTCACTATATACATCCAGGGTGCAGGGCTGGTGATAATAATCTTTCTATATGCCACACCAGATATAAGAAGGAGAGTTATACACAGAGGGCTGAGACCTGATTCTTAGAACATTAGGTAGTATGAATGCATGCAATGTTCAAGGGGTTTGGGGCTGTTTAGTGAACCAGTAAAGGAGTCCTATTGAACTCTGTACTGTACAATTGGGAATTCTGCTCCTCTGATCAGCAATGATTTCTATAGTGGTGGCCCGCAGAGTGCGAAACCCATTAGGAATGCAGTTTTGCTCATTGCCAGGGAGTGCAGGATAGTAGGGACGTGATTGCCCTCTCCATTTGACATAATTGCTGTAATAGGGTAGTACCATAATGGAACAGAGTGCATGGATTCCTAAAATGGCAGCCACTAAATAAACTGCAAAAGGATCAGGGTTGGGGTAAGGGACTGGATCCCCTATACCACTGGTAGCCATGTTAGTGAGTGTAGGAGTCCTCAAGAGTGGCCCCGACATGTCCAGATAGTTGTACATTAGTTTAGTTTTCATACACTTGTGTTGCATTAACATGCAGTAAAACGTCTCTTACCATTTCTTACCTCAGCACATGGTGACCTGAGCACCCCTGTGCATGCCTTGTGGTGTCCATTCATTTTGAATGAATCCCCAACTCACTCTCCAGTAGCAGGCAACGTGACCACACTGCAGTGTACGGAATGAATGTGCTGTGTGTTGCTGCATTAAAAAGGTCATGTCTGATTTTTCAATGCGTTAAGATTTGCTAAAATTCTGAATGACATTGCACTTGCTTATGCAATAAACTTAAATGTCACCCACATGTTCCTTTATTGAATTAAGTTGGTCATACTATGTAAGATCTACTGCAGGAGCACTCATCCTGCAATCAGATTTTTTTATCCTACCTATTCAATAATAATTGATTGGGAAAGTTGGGGTTACCCCATATAAACACAAGCTGATTACCAGCAATTGAGGTCTCAGATGAACTTTCTTTGCTAATTGTTTTGTAGCTAACTATAGAACATTCTATACAATTGTGATGTTGTAATCTGAAAGCTTTTATATGATTGGTGGCTGCGGCAACACAACAGTTCTTATTTAGGGGAATCTCAGAAGGAAAATAAATGTGGACTCCGGAAGATAACATGGCTACCAGCATAGATTGGACATATTCTATTGGTCACAGTGGATCTTTCAGCAGGCATAAAAGGAACATGATATGTATTAAATAAAATTCACAAAGAAGATCTCAGTGTTCTGCTTCACAATATCCAAAATGCCATAAACACAGAGGGCCAAGAAATCTCACCTCAAACAAATCTGACAGCAGAACAGAAAGCTGTCACCTATCACATAACAGCTGCTGAATGTATAATAGTTAAAGTGCACCTGTCACTCACAGAGTTGTACATCAGACATTTATCTGGTGTGTGTGGTACAAATCCTAAAATTTCCAAACAATCCTTCATAAATTAAAAAAAATGTTTTCCATGTCATAGAAGTACATTTTCTTCTGGCTCATTATATTTGCATATATGCAGATTACAGAATATGACAGGTTCTCCCTTATTTACAAACTGCATTTTTAAAAAGAAAGAAGCAAAGTTAGCTCTGTATGCAGATAAAGGAAACGGTCTGCATTTTTCTTCTTTGTGAACCTGCAAAACAATAAAAATAAATAAGAATTATTAATATATTCCTACATGAGAAGCCCTGATACTCTTAGAAGTCCTATCCATAAATGTGGGGAGAGGTCCTGTATTCATGGTCATGCAATAGGCTGGAGGCTCTGAAGGTGCTAATGCCTCCTGAGAGAATGGGTGCGAAGCTTGGTCGAGGCTCGAGGGCGGCAGAAGCCTGTGGTGTTGTGCCCCCTGGGGGTGGCGTCCCAGGGGTGCGCAGAAAGTCACTTGGGTATGGGACCCCACATGACTCACTGTAGCACTTGGTCACACACCACATTGCAATTTTCTGCACTTCGCCTCCAAGACAGGCCTTATGGCTAGTCCGGGGCAATATTTTTGCACTCCGGCCACTAAGGCATGTCAGAGTGGTGCACTGGCACTTTAGATTATTTAAGCACTCTATCCACGTTTGGCACTTTTTTATTTTAAATTTTGACCCACAGATGCGAAAGGTGCAGGTTTCTTCGGGGCCTATTCCTGACGCTGGGAGGAGATTCTGTGCCTCGAATGGGGTTCTCTGTCTCCTCCCACCCAGGAGGGTGGTTTCTCTTCGGGAGATCCCACTTGCCTAGTACTGAGGGGGACCTGTTTCGGCAGGTCCCCAAAGGAAATGGTCCACGGCCTTAGAGTTGGTGGGCCACCAGTCTCAACCCCTGTAAGGAGCCTTGCGCCCCGGGGGGTCGGGAAAGTAGGTCCCTTCTTTCGTAGGACCTTGCACCCTTGTGCACGTTTTTTGTGTGCTGTGATTTCATGGTTCACTTTTTTTGTTCACAGGGGGAAGTTTTGATGCACGTCCACGGGCTTCGGAAAAAAAAAAAGTTTTATTGCAGTCTGACAATACAACTTCTTTACCAGCGAGCTTGCAGAGCTCTTGCTAAGACCTGCAGGACGCTTGCTGTAGACTTGCCAAGCAAATTTGCTACAAATTCAAAAAGTGTCACCTAGAACTTGTGCTGCAAGTGTTCTGCAAGTCCACAACTTGCCAGGGAATGCAGCAAGTTAACAAGAATTACAATTTAACCCTGCAACAAGTTTGTGGCAAGTTATCCTTGCTATCTGGGTATGTTTTTGGGCCTGTTCACACCACGTCTGTTTTCTGTGCTGACCTGATCCTTACGCTCCTGCACTAAAAATGCATCCCAATGTATCGCTATGTGTTTTATGGGCTACAGTTCTCACGTGCGCAGTCCGTTCAGGTTACGACAGAAAAAATACTGCATGTCACATTTTGTACGGTCCCAAATGCAAAACGCGTCAAAAACGGACTGCAATGCAGCTAACATACTGACAGCCCCACTCCAGCAAAAAAAAAAAAGAATATTTTTTTTTAACTGGAACGCATCAAAAACGCGGCAAAACACATAGCACCGCGTCTGCAGATCCGCACCTGATCCGGACCTGAAAATCATGTGAACAGGCCCTTAGGATCATTATATAACACCCAGCAGGAGTTGTCCCTGGCTGCCTCCAGTACAGGAAGATGGTCTATGGAAAGGTGCAGTAGGTGGGTGAAGATCTGAGTCTGAGGGCCACTTCCCAGTTTACAGAAGACACGAGGGAGAGGACAGTGGCAGCAGCCATCTCACTGCCTGTTTTCCACTAAAAAAGTAAAACATTTTTTTGTATTCACAAGTTTCTTTAAAATGAATACTACATGATGACAAAGACCTTCCTGAAACCTTACCCACTGATATCTTACCGGAAAGGTTTACTCAGAGTAAACATTTCAGGGAGAAAATGCCTCTCTCGCAGACTTCAGGGAGCTGCTATCTAAAAGAGGGAGACTCCCTGAACATCAGGGAGACTTGAGATCCCTGAAGCTGTGATTGTAACACCTTCCCTGGAAATATGAAGCAGTATCTCATTGGCTGCTTTGGGAACATGTGCCATGAGACATATTAGGACATTAATGGAGAACTGAAAACTTACACTCAGGCCTTCACTTCCTTGGAGTTGTCAGAAGCGGTGTCAGAAGCTGTAAAATATAAAGCAATGATTACCATGTACTTCTATTATACGGATAACAGAGCTATATCAGTGTAATATCAGATACACCTCACACACATGACCTGTATACAGAGCACTCTAATGGTGTAACAATATGGATGGCAGAGGCAGCAACTACTACCATATCCGTGGCAGGTCCCAGCACTGACCCCAATACAAGAGTGTGTGTCTCTTCTCTCCTTATTACACCAATAACAATATTAGTATGATGTATTTGTTAGTTAGCTGATGACAAAAAATCCCAGGTACAAACCTTTAATGACAGCAATAACTAACAGCTTCTATCAGAGCTGATCACAAGGCTAAAAGACCCAAGACCACTTTCCTTTGTACTTTGTGTCAGCCATTAAGGTGTACAGAAAGCACTAATAATGATAAGAATTAACAGGTTGTCACATCAGTCCAAATTAAATTGTGCCTTAGAAAATCCTTAGTAACCCGTGTAACCTCAGGACCCACATTTGTCCTTGGTCATTAAGTCACAACCCAATTCGCACTGTATTGGAATGCACAGCACTGCGGTACCATGCTTTCCGGTGTGGACGATCGAACTGTGGGTGGGAGGTGCACTTAGGGTTCTATTCAAATGAATGGCAACGCAACACACCTCCCGAACCACAATGCGCGGTAGGTGCGATTGCGTGGGACTGTGCGATTAACACACTGTACTAGTGTGAAGGGGACCTCAAAAAACACTGACAGTCACACACACACTCCAAATATATATATATATTTATTTTTTTTTAACAGGTCCACGCAGTCTCCCTACCTTACGAGAACTGGAGTGGATCCTCAGTCTGGGGTCCAGAGGGGGCTGATGTGCTGTGACGGAGCTCCGTCCATATGTGCATTGCTGGTACAGCTCCCTTGTGCGCCTGCAGGGTATGTGAGGAAGCTGTAAGCAATGCATGTATAGAAGAGGCTCCCTCACGGCCATAAGCCCAGCGCACCCCACTTCAAGCTGACACTCAGCGCTGGGAATTATATTTTGAATGGCTGCTAGGTGCAGTGGACGGCATGGGGCGACCCACCGATTGAGAACCACAGCCTTAGAGAACCCTACATAAGAATTATAGTCTAAATCATAATAATATAAAATGCTACACAGAGGAACACAGCAATAGAAAAGGAACATAGCAGCAGAGTACTCACTATTGGTGCTCCTATAGTCAGTCTTGTTCGTCTCTGAAATATGAAAAGATGGAGTTAGGAACCAAAAAATAAAACTGCGACCCATGAACTGTAACTTCAATATTTTCAATTAAAAATGTTATTGTGAAATGGAATGTACATTTTGATGCAATTAAATGTATCAGTGTTTTGTTAATATTTTGAAAACCTTACACAAGGTGACAGCTGTATTTGCTTATTACTAGGGATGCACCGATACCACTTTTTTAGGACCGAGTACGAGTACCGATACTTTTGATCAAGTACTCGCAGATACCAATTACCAATACTTTTTCTAAAAGGGACAGGTCACATTTTTTCTAAAGCAATACAAACTAATGCTTTAAGGTCACTTTCTTAATATTATAATTCATGAGATGACGAGGGAGCATGACGTCGGCTTCCCGGCCAATCAGAATGCCGGGCGCTGCGTCATTACACGGCGCCCGGCTTCCGGATTTGCTAGCTTCCTGACCAATCGGGAAGCC
>NW_017306589.1:147638-161929 GCF_000935625.1 Nanorana parkeri
TTTTTTTGATTGAAACCCACAGATTGCTGAAGGTGCAGGTTCCTTCGGGGCCTATTCCTGATGTAGGGAGGAGGTTCTGTGCCTCTTATGGGGGTCTCTGCCTCCTCCCACCCAGGAAGTGGGTCTCTCTTCGGGAGAGCCCACTTGCTAAGTACTATGGGGGACCTGTTTCGGCAGGTCCCCAGAGGAAAGGTCCACCGGCCTCCGGGTTGGTGGACCATAGTATCTCAACCCCTGTCAGGAGCCTTGCGCCCCGGGGGGTCGGGAAATGGGTCCCTTCTTCGAAAGGACCTTGCACCCTTGTGCACGTTTTTGTGTGCTGTGATTTCACGGTTCACTTTTTTTGTTCACAGGGGGAAGTTTGTTGAGATGCACGTCCACGGGCCCTTGTGCACCTACAGGGTAAGTGAGAGAGCTGTAAGCAATGCATGTATAGAAGAGGCTCCCTCATAAGCCCTGCCCACCCCACTTCAAGCTGACACTCAGCACTGGGCAGTATATTTTGAATGGCTGCTTGGCGCAGTGGACGGCATGGGGCGAACCACTGAACACACTTTTGGGTCGACCCACAAGTTGAGAACCACAGCCTTAGAGAACCCTACATAAGAATTATAGTCTATAAATCATAATAATATAAAATGCTACACAGAGTAACACAGGAATAGAGAAGGAACATAGCAGCAGAGTACTCACTGTTGGTGCTCTTATAGCCAGTTTTGTTCTTTTCTGAAATATATAAAGATGGAGTTAGGAACCAAAAAACAAAACTGCGACCCATAACCTGTAATTCTGTAATTTAAATATTTTCAATCAAAAATGTTATTGTTAAATGGAATGCACATTTTGATGCAATTAATTGTATCAATGTTTTGTTAATATTTTGAAAACCTTGCACAAGGGTGCAGCTGTATTTGCTTATTACATATGCAGGCTCTGCTTCATGCTTTGCCCTCCTACATGACATGGTTGTGTTTTATTACTTGTAATGGGAAGGACTGCAGAAATCCCGGGAGTTAAGATGTCAGAACTATTGGGCAGAAAGGAATCAATTTCAAAGGCCTGTACATATTATTTTACAGATTTGTATATGGGCATCGTGGTAGCCATTTTGTCTACTTGATAGAAGGTCAATGCGAGTTTATTCTTTCTGAGACAAAGACTCAGGTCGTAAATTGTGGGGGTCTCAGACGCACATCAGTTAAGGATTGTGCCAGCCTATGTAGGTTAAGATTGATGACTTTCATGCCTCTAGAAAGGACAATGTACAAGTGATTGGAATGTCTAAAGATTTTTTTTTTCTCTCAATGAATAGAAGAGGGGGCTTATTTGAAAGTTGCCTGATGTAATATTACTATTCATTGCTGTGATAATAATTAGCAATAATGTTATTATATTATATGCAGCATCTTCTCGGCCTTTTGGCTGCGATCTTTGTGGTCTGCAGTCGGAGGTTTGGACCCGGTGCCAGTCCCACTCGGCCTGGGGGTGTTTTCCTTCGGGTGCACCCCCTGCTGCTATTGGGTGGGACACCATCAGGGACATGCGGGGGCGATCTCTTTAACCCACTTTACCTTGTGGTTTGGTGTGGTGCGATTTTTGCTTCAGGATGGCTGCACTGGCTCCTGAAGCTCCCAATACAGTAAGGCTGTGGGTTTCCGAGGGCAGGAGATCTGACGTAGGTCTGTTTTTTGTACAAAAGACCATTGCTGAAGATCTCTTGAGCATGAAGCGCGAGTGTATTTTTTGTATGCATGCTTTCCCAAGCTCTGGGATGTACGATATTACATTTTGGAAGAGGGAAGATGTACAGACGTTGATGGCACGTAGGCTCGTGAAGCTGGGGGACGAACAACTCGAAGGTATCCAGTTTATATGTAATGAGTCGAAGGTTCGTCTCCCGGTTATGGTGCATATGTGCAATCCTTTTGTGAAGGATGAGGAGATACGGGCGTTCCTATCCAGATATTGCGTGTCAGTTTCTGCTGGTGTAGGCATGACAAACGTGTTTGGCACGTTTAATGGGCAACGGAAATTTTGGGTGCAATTAAGAGGGTAACCAGGATGGTGTATGTGGATCGAGACACCCCCCGCAGGCCTTCGCTATTGGCAGTACCTTTGGTACCCTGGGCAGCCGCTGTTTTGTCGGAAATGCTTTTCGTTTGGGCACACAAAAGAGCAGTGTGGAACCGGTGTTACGTGTCGAAACTGCTTTAAAGCCAGGCATAGGACAGCGGATTGCCAGGAGGCCAGGAAATGCCATATATGTGGTGAGGTAGGCCATCTGGTCCGGCAATGCCCCAAAGTGAGGCAAGAGATGGAGAAGGCAGTAGTGCCTGAAACCTCGGAGACAGTGGTGGAGAAGGATAGCACCCGGTCGTTTTCCGAGGTTGCCCAAGGGGCCCTCCCAGGGCAGATCCAAAGCGGGGTCATGGCAGGTGCTGTCGCCAGTGATCTGGGTGACACGCTTGTGACTGTTGCCGAGAACCCAGTGCCTCGTGAAGCCATTGGGGTGCAGGACTCGGAAGGTGTGGAGCCTGCCCCGGAAGCAAGTAAGGCGGAAGGTGAGGGTCTCCTTGAGGAGGAGGAAATGGATCTGCCAGTAGCATCTTTAAAAAGAAAGATGGATGGTGGGGTTGAGGAGGCGTCTCCGTCCCAAATCATAGAACAGTTCTCGAGTAATACGAGTGCACTCGAGTTCGACACGGTTTCGGATCTGTCTGATTCATCGTGCCAGTCGGTCCAGTCCTTTGCCAGTTTGGGGCAGGTGGAGTCTTGGCAGTCCGTGATGGGGTTCCAGCAGCAGCAGAAGAAAAAAGACAGGAAAGAGACGATGGAAGAAAAAGAAGTGTTGGAGGAGATGGCTGGTGTGGCCAGTGAAGATCGAGTGGGGTCTGGAAGACGCGTTAAAGCTAGAGGGATAAGGGGGGGCGTGGCGAGCTGCCGAGAAAGATGGCCGCGGACTAACAAAGCTCCGCAACACCCGATCCCCAGAGAGCTATCTTTAGCCTTCAAAGGCGGGGACAACCCAAGATGGCGGCCGCACAAGGCACTCCGGAGCACTCTGCATCACCACTCTTCCTCCAGGACGCACAGGACTCATCGTCCCTGGACAGTCTCCCCATGACCCAAGGGGATGAACCGGATGACTCCAGAGATGCAAACCTCCTGCAAAAAATCCGAGCTATGCTTCATATTGAGCTGACGGCGACCTCAGAGAAGCTTACTGCGGCCCTGACTAAGGAGATCAGAGAAATAGGTACACGTACAGACCTTCTAGAAAAAAAGATGGATGATGTAGTTACTGTTGTTGAATCCCATGAGCAAGATCTGGACTCAGTTAACACTGACCTAATTGCCATTATGGATAAGGTGGAAGACATGGAGAACAGGGCCCGCCGTGGCAATCTCCGCTTCCGTGGGGTCCCAGAATCGGTGACAGACCTGCAATCCACCATTACTGCTCTGCCTAGAATTTGCCTAGAATTTGATCGTATCCATAGGGCTTTGACCCCAAGAAGGCCGGAAGGCCCCCCGAGAGACATAATTGTTAAATTCACCTATTACCGTACAAAGGAGGCAGTGCTGTACGCCACCCGGAACAAAAAAGACCTGCACTTCCAAGGTACTGCATTCCAAGTCTTCGCTGATCTCTCGCCTACCACCATACAGCGTCGCGAGTCCTAAGGCCTTATTTGGAGGTTCTGAAAAATAATGGCATAGCCTACCGCTGGGGACTCCCCTTCAGGCTCCTATTTTCACACAATGGCCGTTCTTACTCCCCCTCTTCACCAGATGACCTGAAGAAGGCGCTCTTGGATCTCGAGCTGCTGCCACCATCCCAGAGGGAACCATCTCAGTCGTCCCAAAGCTCGAGACGCGTACCTCCAAGTCCCATATGGGAGAAGGCTCGACGCTCCCAACCATATAAATCTGGAAAACAGAGGATGACCGCTCCACCCCACGATCCTACCTGATACGCTGTCCGGAGAACCCAGTGTTTGCTCCCTACTGGTGACATTATGTCTACCGCACGTACAGACCTTCTAGAAAAAAAGATGGATGATGTAGTTACTGTTGTTGAATCCCATGAGCAAGATCTGGACTCAGTTAACACTGACCTAATTGCCATTATGGATAAGGTGGAAGACATGGAGAACAGGGCCCGCCGTGGCAATCTCCGCTTCCGTGGGGTCCCAGAATCGGTGACAGACCTGCAATCCACCATTACTGCTCTGCCTAGAATTTGCCTAGAATTTGATCGTATCCATAGGGCTTTGACCCCAAGAAGGCCGGAAGGCCCCCCGAGAGACATAATTGTTAAATTCACCTATTACCGTACAAAGGAGGCAGTGCTGTACGCCACCCGGAACAAAAAAGACCTGCACTTCCAAGGTACTGCATTCCAAGTCTTCGCTGATCTCTCGCCTACCACCATACAGCGTCGCGAGTCCTAAGGCCTTATTTGGAGGTTCTGAAAAATAATGGCATAGCCTACCGCTGGGGACTCCCCTTCAGGCTCCTATTTTCACACAATGGCCGTTCTTACTCCCCCTCTTCACCAGATGACCTGAAGAAGGCGCTCTTGGATCTCGAGCTGCTGCCACCATCCCAGAGGGAACCATCTCAGTCGTCCCAAAGCTCGAGACGCGTACCTCCAAGTCCCATATGGGAGAAGGCTCGACGCTCCCAACCATATAAATCTGGAAAACAGAGGATGACCGCTCCACCCCACGATCCTACCTGATACGCTGTCCGGAGAACCCAGTGTTTGCTCCCTACTGGTGACATTATGTCTACCGCCCATTGACTGACATTCGATCCGTGTTGTTTTTGGATCAATGACCAGTTTTCCACCAAGTTGATCACTCCTTTTTCTTTTAGCACTGAGTCCAGGACGTGTATAGTGCCGCCCTGGGGAGTTATATGCTGTTATTCTTTTTATACTTACCAGCGCCATCTGCCTTTGTACATGTACCGTTCCTGGTGCTACGTTCATAAGATTGCTACATAAGGCTCTCTAGGGGGACCGGGTGATTGGCACCCCCCCTTGAGAACGGCGGATAGGAGGGAGGATTTTTCCACCTCGCTATCTGAGACCAGTTTTCCACCAAGTTGATCACTCCTTTTTCTTTTAGCACTGAGTCCAGGACGTGTATAGTGCCGCCCTGGGGAGTTATATGCTGTTATTCTTTTTATACTTACCAGCGCCATCTGCCTTTGTACATGTACCGTTCCTGGTGCTACGTTCATAAGATTGCTACATAAGGCTCTCTAGGGGGACCGGGTGATTGGCACCCCCCCTTGAGAACGGCGGATAGGAGGGAGGATTTTTCCACCTCGCTATCTGCGACACTTGTCCTTAGGGACAGTTTTCTGAGTTGCATTATGTTACTGTTCTTTGTTCACCTAGCCCGCTGTGGGGCTTTTGTTTTCTTTTCCCTCTTTAGATTCCTCTCCCTCCCTCCCGGTCCATCGGTGATATGGAATACCACGCTCCGGTCACTCCTCCACGGGTTTTTCGTGAGTTATTGTACACACGGGGCTATTATTCCGGGTTGCCTACGTTGTCTAATGTTCCTGCTTGTTAACCATGGCCAATAGCTTTAATGTTGTCTCCCATAACGTCCAGGGGTTGAATTCGCCGCACAAACGAAACAAAGCATTCTCCTACTACTCATCCTGCCATGCCGACTTGGTCTGCTTGCAGGAGACTAGATTTTCTCTCACCTCCTGTCCTAAATATTTACATAACCGATTTCCTATATTCTATAGTGCCAACTTCTCAGAAAAAAAGAGAGGGGTTCTGATAGCGATCAGGAAGAATCTACCTTTCGTGTGTGATAAGCAAATTACAGACCCCACTGGACGTTATGTGATATTGATTGGTTCTTTATATGATGTTGATATCACTATAGTCTCGTACTATTGCCCTAATACACATCAACTCAGCTTCCTCTCCCATCTATTGAAGGTAGTCACCCACCATAGTAAAGGTATCCTCTTCTTAGCTGGGGATACCAATTTGGTTCTTTATCCTGCCCAAGATAAAACCAAACCTACGGACACTGCCAACCCTCCTCCACTACCTTTACAGAACTCCAACTTCTTCACATTGTTAAATGACCATTCCTTGGTGGATGTGTGGAGGGAGTTGAACCCATCCACCAGGGACTATACATTCTTTTCAAATCCCCATCAATAGTTTTGCAGAATAGATCATGTGTTTACGTTGCAGTGTAATGTACCTGCTTTCCTTTCCGCACGCATTAAACCCGTGCCTTGGTCGGACCATGCAGCCAATGCTGTACAGTTCCGCTTAGAAGCGACTAGACTAACGCGCTTCCTATGGTGCGTAAATGATAGCATACTATCATCTGAGGCCCTCCTACAACAGGTTGAATCACATGCCCGACAATTCTTCTCTCTGAATGATGGTTCTGTGGACTCCCCAGTCATACTATGGGAGGCCCACAAGGCCACCATGAGAGGTCAGCTAATAGAGATAGCCACACGGAGGAAGAAATAAAGGAATAAGAGGGTCAACGAACTTTATGCCAAACTAGAGGAACTTACCATATGTCTGAAGGATAAGCAGGATAAGAAACTACTGACACAATTGAATACCGTTAAAACAGAATTGAATCTTCTACTAGATCAGCACTCTGAGAAGCTCCTTAGATGGTCTAAACACAAATTCTACTCCAGATCGAATAAGCCGGGGTCCATGTTAGCTAGAAAACTGAATGCACTCCCACATCGGTATGCACCTCTCAGACTGCGAACTGCTCAGGGCAATATTACAGCAAACCCGAACACAATTCTCCAATTGTTCTATAACTTAACAAAGCTCTATTGTGCCTCTAATTCATTTAATAAAGCCAAAGCAGATGCACTGCTTAGGGACCTTCCATTACCTACTACCCCCCCAGCAGCACTTGCCCAACTCCACCTAGAAATAACAGAGGAGGAAGTGGTGAATACAATCAAATCCCTTAAAACATCTAAGGCCCTGGCCCTGATGGGTTTTCAACCCTTTATTACAAAAAGTTGGCACCCATATTGGCACCTAGACTAGCGGACATGTATAACTCATTGAGAAAGGGGGACTCAGTACACCCCTCATCCTTGTTGGCATACATTTCAATGGTGCCGAAACCGGATAAGGAACCTCGAGACCCTAATAGCTATCGGCCTATATCCCTTCTGAATGTGGACCTTAAAATATTGGCGAAGATCCTGGCTACACGTATCAATGAATTCCTGCCTGTTCTAATCCATAGGGACCAGGTTGGCTTTATTCCCTCCCGACAGGTTGGGGATAACGTTAGGAAACTCATTCACTTGCTACATGTACTCAGAACTAGGAACATCCCAGGATTCTTGCTGTCCCTTGACATTCAGCGGGCATTTGATTCAGTCTCCTGGGACTACCTAAGATATATATTGCTCAAGTGGGGTCTCGATGGTCCTTTTCTTTCCTGGCTCCAAGCCTTATACAATAACCCCACCGCTCAGGTAAAATATTTAGGACACGTCTCCAGGACCTTCCGATTTCTAAAGGCACACGCCAGGGTTGTCCCCTATCGCCGGTCCTTTTCGCCCTAGCCATAGAGCCCTTGGCTTATATGATCCGCTCAAACCCAAACGTGAAGGGAGTTGAGGTAGCAGGGGTAGAGTACAAAACTAGTCTGTTCGCAGACGACGTCATATTGACCATTTCCCAACCCCATACTTCTGTTCCCAACCTACTACACATCTTGAATCTCTTCTCTGATATCTCTGGCTTGGTGGTTAACTGGGAAAAATCAGCGGCAATGAATGTAACTTTGTCACAACATGATTATGATAATCTCCGTGAGAATTTTGCATTCTCTTGGGAACAGAAGTATTTGAGATACCTAGGGGTTAATATATCTCCCTCGTATGCTACACTGTACGTAAATAACTATCTACCCTTGCTTAGACAACTTAAAGCTTTAATGGACACCTGGGTACGCCATGGATTATCCTGGTTTGGCAGGGTTGCGGCGGTCAAGATGACCATACTCCCTAAACTACTATACTATTTCAGGGTATTACCTATAGCGGTCCCATCCTTTATCATTCGAACTATCCAGAAGAACATCTTAACGTTCATATGGCACCCACAACTCCCCAGAGTCCCAAGGTCCACATTATATAAACACAAGCGGGAAGGGGGGATAGGCCTTCCGAATATCCTTCTCTATTACCAAGCATCCCAATTGCTACCACTAATTGCCATTCACCGCGTTGCTAATATACCACTATGGACCATGTTGGAAATCCCCAACTGCTCCCCAATTCCTCTACAAGCGCTCCCCTGGTTGCCGGCAGTTGATAGACCCTGCTCTCTTAGCCCATTGATGAAACATGCCTTGAAAGTGTGGGATTCACTGAAGTACTCTTCGAGTCTGATATCCCCTTCCTTACCCCTTCTCCCCTTACTCTCGCAACCTCTATTTGTCCCAGCGTACACTGATCCAACCATGTTTAGGTGGTGGACCGATAATGGCTTCACTAGACTGTATGACTTCTACCGTTCCTCTAAAATACCGACTTGGTCCTATCTTAAAACACACAAACAGATTCCTGATGCAGAAATGTTTAGGTTTCTCCAGCTGCAACACTGGGTATCCTCTATGCAGACACGTAGACATTTAAATGCACCACTTACCGGTTTTGAGCACATCTGCCTCTATGCACCAGGGGGACCCCAACAGGTATCAGTTCTGTATTCTACCTTGAATTCACTAACACGTACTAATTTCCACCCTTATTCCAACAAATGGTCCACAGACCTGGGTTTACATTGGTCTAATGATGATTGGAAGAGTGTGTGGAAGAATATGTCCCAGTGTTCTAGTAATGTGGCAAATACTGAGGTTGCCTATAAAGTATTGTTTCGGTGGTACCTAGTCCCAACTCGTTTAGCTAGAATATATCCGTCGTCTTCTACTAACTGCTACAGGGGATGCTCGACCCCAGGGGACATGTTACATACATGGTGGTCTTGCCCCTTCGCTGCACGGTTCTGGACCAGAATATTTCGTTTGCTCTCGATTCTTTTCGCAAAAAATATCTCTAAAGACCCAACACAGGCTCTACTCCATGCATCAGTACCCGGACTGAATAAATCCCAGGGTGCCCTAGCTCACCAAATATTCATAGCCGCCAAATTAACGTTGGCAGGAAATTGGAAAAAACTATTTATCCCGTACCGGGAGTTTACGAATAGGTTGGACAATGTTCTTTTAAAAGAACGGTTGTCGTGTGTCTTAACGGATACACATGCCAAATTCCTTAAAATCTGGGAACCCTGGATTCTACATAATCACCCCGATCTGGATGTTGACACCCTCCACCGCCTGTGATGTGGTCTTTAGAGTCAAGGGGTAATGAATATGTAACCCTTAGCAATGAACCGAAAACCTGTGGAATGGACTCGAACCACAATTGAAACGGACCGACCGATGGACCCCTCCTACTTGTCTTCCTTTCCTCCCTACTATTTCCTTTTCCTCTATTACATTAATGATGATTTGTAGTGCTTGCATTGACATACTATTGCTTGCAATATGTTGCCTATGTGGCCTTCTGTAACCGGCAAACACTGTATAGCATGCTGATTGTCACTACCTTGAAAACCCAATAAATATTTAGATACAAAAAGCTAGAGGGATAAAACCGAAGACTTGATGCTTGTTGTGTTTTTTGCTTGGGATGTGTTTTTTTTCCCCTTAAGTGACTATGCGGCTTGAAGTCTCCTCAATAAATGTAAAATAAAGGGGTGGGTATTTTGTTTAAGGGTGGGAGGTTTAAGGTGGTGGAGGTGATGCATATTGAGAGGGGGAGTTGTGTTATGGTGAGGGTGGGGGTGGATGGGGTGTGTATTAGGGTGATGAACGTGTATGCAGGTGCGGATAGGCATGACATATTGGAATTGTTTGAAAAGATTAGGTTGTTTGTGGGTGGGAGGGAGCCGATAATTATGGTCGGTGATTTTAATTGTATTTTGGAGGGGGGATAGGGTGGATAAGTCGGGGAAGGAATTAGGTGATATGATAAGGTCTTTTGGTTTGGTGGATGTGGGAAAGGGATGTGGTTGTACCTTTTTTAGTGAGAGCGGGAGGGTTAGATCCCGGATTGATTTTTTCTTAATTTCTAGGGATTTGAAGGCGGAGTCTTGTCATTTACAGCAAGTGCCATTTACGGATCATAGGAGAGTGGAAGGGTGTGTGAGTATGGGGTTTGAGAGGGTGTATGGCAAGGGTGTGTGGAAGCTGAATGTGAGTTTATTGGAGGATGAGGTGATTAAGGGTGAATATGTGAGTATGTTTCGGAGGTGCGAGAAGAGGAAGGGGGATTTTGAAAGTGTGGTTGAGTGGTGGTTTTGGGTGAAATGGAAAACTAAGTTCTTTTTTATTAGGAAAGGGTGTGAGAAAGTGAGGAAGGCGAAGGAGGAATATGAATGGTGGCAAAAAAGAGTTGAATATTTGTGGCAGATGAGTTGATTGAAGCAAAGGAGAAGTTGAGAGTGTTCTTGGTTGAGAGGGGGAAATGTATAGTGTCACAAGCTAAAAGAATGGTGAGAAAGAAGGATGAGAGGTGTTCTAAGTTTTTCTTTAAGAATGTGTTTGGTGGTAAGGAAGTGTTGGATAAGGTGTTGGATGAGGAGGGAGGGGTGGTGTCGGGGGGTGAAAGAGTGAGAGATGAGGTATGTAAGTTTTATGCAAAATTGTTTTCTAGGTGTAGGAGGGAGGTGGGTGTGGAGGAGGAGGTGTTGGAGGGTGTGGGGGTGGGGTTGGAGTCAGTAAATGGGGAGGCGTTGGGAATGGATGTAAGGAAGTGTGAGGTGGATTTGGTGCTGAAAGGTATGAGTAATGAGAAAACGCCTGGCAAAGATGGGTTGCCGGTGGAGTTCTATAAAGTGTTTTGGGGGTGATTGGGGATAGAGTGTGGGAAGTATGTAGGGAGGTGTTGGAAAGGGAGGAGATGCCTGAATGTATGACAGAGGGTGTGATTGTGTTGTTATATCAGAAGGGGAATAAAGGTGATCTACGGAATTGGAGACCAATCTCGCTGTTGAATTCAGATTATAAAATAGTAGCTAAAGTAATTGCTGAGAGGTTGAGAGGGGTGGTTGATTGCATGGTAGGTAAGGAGCAAGTATGTGCGGTGCCTGGAAGAACAATAGCGGAGAATTTGATGTGTATGAGGGATGTTTTGGGGTATGCGAAGGAGAAGCAGTTGGATGCAGGGCCGGACTGGGACTAAAAATAGGCCCGGGCATTTTAGACTGAGCAGCCCAATCACATGACCACCGGCAGGCCACACTCCTCACAACAGGGGGTGGAGCCAAACATAGAAGCGCAATCGAGGGGCAGGGCCGGCCACTAGTAAGTACCGGAGGGCTACAGCTGACACACAAGCCTTGCTACAACCAATACACAAACCTTGCAACAATATAGGAAGCTTGCTATAGAGAATATCTGTTAAAAAGAAGACAAGGCAACTGGACTTGCTGTATTTTACTTGAGGACGTTTCACTAGTCATCCAACCAGCTTTCTCATATCAGAAATTTCTGAATTGGGAAAGCTGGTCAGATGTCCAGTGAAACGTCTTCAATAAAAATATAGCAAGTCCAGTTGCCTTGACTTAATTTTTACAGATATACCATGGCCGGGATGAATGAGAACCTTCACAGACATATTGCTATAGAGAATCGGATCTCACTGGCCCCCCAACCCACATGGCATTCTCTGCACTAAAGTAGCTAACACTCTAATGTCCCCTGCACAGTCACACACTATTACACATAAATTACACATATTAAATTTATAAATTACACATTTATAAACCTCTGACATATACCGCAGTGCTGTACAGAGAAGTCACATCAGTCTCTGTACAGAGAAGCTTACACTCTAATGCAGAATACCATCAGCTATAGAGGACTAAAATTCCCAGTAATACATTATACAGCAATGCAGAATAATAGTATATGAATTTGGTACATACTTTGTGCTGCCGCTCTGCTCCGGGGTACCAGCCTGAAGTCTCGGGCAAAGGGTCTCAGGAGGGAAAAATAGGTAGCCACTGGAAGCCCTGTAAGAAGGCACCACGTGGTTCCCCAGAAGGCTGCTGCGCGGGACCTAACACAGCCGATTTAACGCAGAAGTCAGAGGTGCAACGCAGAGTGCAGAGATCAGCGGTGTGATGCAGAGTACAGCAGTGTGACGCCTCCAGTCCAGCATGATGCCCAGCTGCCTCCTTGTGCCCTCACTTCAGGACCCGCTCTTTCTCTGCCAATGGTAGCCCTGCAGTCTTACTCCTGGCCATTGGCAGCTGAAGTGGGCGGAGGAAGTTGCAGGTGCCCACCGAGGAGCCCGACTATTTAGCGGGCTTTCAGAAAGGCAGCCGGTGTTCTGTCAAACTCCAACTCCTCAAGATTTCCAACGACCTGACTTACTTAGAAGTAAGAGGTTCGGCCTAGAAGGCTCTACTGCACGTGGGCCACCCGCGGCATTTCCCTACACACATACTACACAGCAATAGAGTATTAAAATGAACTAAGGTCAGACTAATCAGCACATTATTAATCTGAGTGCCCCACTCAATATGGGCGCAAGCAGCGGCCATATTGAGTGGGGCAATTTAGATGAATAATGTCCTGGATTAGTCTGACCCTAGTTCATTTTAATATTTATTAAAATCTGTAGTATGTGTATTTTTGAAATGCCGCGGGTGGCCCACGTGCAGTACAGCCTTCTCGGCCAATCCTCTTACTTCTAAGTAAGTCAGGTAGTTGGAGATCTCAGAAGTTGGAACTTTTCTCCTCCTGATTAAGGATGGGCTCGGGCGTGTTCGCAGCTCCACGTGCCGAGCCCGCCAGGAAGCTGACAGCGCGCAGCGCCAATCACAGGTAGTGAGACATTTTCCTGGTCCGCAGCTGCAGAGATCGGGAAATGTCTCATTGCCTGTGATTGGCGCTGCCGGCTTTGTGGCGGGCCCGGCACGTGGAGCAGCGAACACGCCCGAGCCCATCCTTACTCCTGCAGGGTCTGTGGTGGGCTCTGTGGGGTCTCAGGTGGGCTGTGAAGGATCTCTGGTGGTCTCTGCAGGGTCTCAGGGTGCTAAGCCCACCTGAGACCCTGCAGAGCACACCATAGACCCCGACACAGATCCTGCAAAACCCCCTGAGACCCGGTTGATGATTTTTACAGATCCTGCACAGCCCCCGAGACCCTGCAGTGGGCTCTGCCCACCATAGACCTCGCAGAGCTCACCACAGATCTTGCAAAGCCCCCTTGAGACCCAGCAAAGCCCCCCACAGATCCTGCAAAGACCCCCTGAGACCCTGCAGGATCTCAGGGGGGCTCTGCAGGATCTGTGGTGGGCTTTGCAGACTGCAGAGCCCCCTCGGATCTTGCAGAGCCCAGCAAAGGGTATTGCACAGCACACCTGAGACATTTTGGTGGGCTGTGCAGAATCTATGTTGGGCTCTGCCAGCACAGTCCTCTTACCTTGCACGGCCTGACCTCTTTGGAACACGGCCTCCTTGTCCTGGGCGCCCGACTGGACGGCCTCCTAACCTCGGTGCTCGATACGGTTTCCTTGTCATCTTCGCCGCCCGGCTGGAGCTTCGGCGACGCCTCCCGCCTCCTCTGTCAGTGTCTCTGTCCCCCGCCTCTTCCATCTCGGGGGCCACTCGACAAATTATTTTCTCTCATGGGGCCATCTGCCACATTTCATACTTTAAAATAAAATGTAAGTATATCCAGTTTAAAGGAGAACTATGAGGTGCGTGCTTTTCACTCACCTCATAGTTCTAGCCGACCTGTGACAATGAGACTGTCACAGGTCGGCTCAGTAGATCGGGAGGTGAGCGAACACATTGCGGCGTTCGCTCAATACGTTTTACTGCAGCAGAAATCCCTAATCTGGCGTTTACAAGTGACAGCTGTCACCTATTCAAGTTAATGATCAGGTGACAGCCGCTGCATGTAAACTCCTGCACACCGCATGTAATGGAATGTGATATGATCACATGCGGTTAGAAAACACTCTTCCCTGAATGCACAATCGATGCGTCCAGGGAGAGTGATTAAAGGAGAACTATGAGGTGAGTGATTTCCACTCACTTCATAGTTCTAAGCCGACCTGTGACAATGAGACTGTCACAGGTCGGCTCAGTAGATTGGGAGGTGAGCGAACACATACCCGGTTCGCTCACCTCTCGATCCTGTCACCGCTCTCTGCCGTGACACGG
>NW_017306589.1:162000-177512 GCF_000935625.1 Nanorana parkeri
CCCCCACCAGCTCCCTCTAGTGTCTACTGTGTAGTAGTGCCGGCTCTGCTAAGAGCCGGCCATCAGGCATAGCAAGCCGGCCCGAACACAATCAGGTTGATTGTGTTCGGGCCGGCCCGGCCCACCGGGCAAGTGCCCGGTTTGCCCTATGGCCAGTCCGGCCCTGGTTGGATGTTGCTGTGTTGGCTGTAGATTTTGAAAAGGCGTATGATAGGGTGTCGCATGAGTTTTTATGGAAGGTATTGGAGAGGATGGGGGTTGCGAGTAGGATGATTGGGTGGATTAAGGGTTTGTATAAGAATGGGGTGAGTAGGGTGCAAGTGAATGGGTGGTTAACAGATCAAATAAGGTTGGAGGCAGTGGTGAGGCAGGGTTGCCCGTTGTCACCTGATTTGTTTGTATGTGTGATAGAGCCTTTGGTGAGAATGTTGGTGAGGGATAAATGTGTGAGGGGGATGGAGGTCCCGGGGAGTGGAAGAAGGTGTTTAAAAGTGATGGCGTATATGGATGATGTGACGGTTGTGTGTAGGGATATGGCGAGTTTGAGGAGAGTGCGTTTACTTATAGATGTTTTTTGTTTGGTGAGTGGTTTTAGGGTGAATGTGGGGAAGAGTGAGTGCAAGTTTTTTTGTGCCTGGAGAGTAAAAGATAAAAGTAAAAGTAAAAGGTGTGGATGGAATGAGTGTAGGGAGAGTATAAGAGTGTTGGGGGTGTTGTTTGATGGGGAGTTGCATGGGAGAGAGAGTTGGGAGGAGGTAGCAAAGAAAATTGGGAAGAAAGTTCAATTTTGGTCTCTTAGGACGTTAACGTTTGAAGGCAAGATTGTAATAATAAAGTCGGTGTTGTTACCGATTATGTTATAATTGTACTATGTATTTCCGGCGCAGGATAGATTATTGAGGCGAATAGTGAAAGTATGTTTTAATTTTTTATGGTCATCTAAGATGGAGAGATTGAGGAGAGAAAGGGTGATGAAAGAGAAGAAGAATGGAGAGAAAGGAATGGTGGATGTAGAATGTTTTTTGGCTATGAAGTATGTGGGGATGTGCGTGAGGGTGAGTAGGAAGGAGTGTGTGGCGGGATGCATGTTGAGATATGCAGGGGGTGGGGTTTTGAGGAAGTTGGGTTGGTTGGAGGTGGATTTGAGGAAGCCTGTGAGTTTTGTCTCACCGTGGTATTATGTGAGGATTGAGAAATGTGTGAGGAAGTTTGAGTTGATGAACGAAAGAGATGTGGTGTGAGGGTAAAAGTTTGCTAAGTGTGGTGAGAGAGAGGGAGATGTTGGAGAGTGTGCGTGGTTTGAGGGTGGTGGAGTGCGAGAAAATTTGGAAAATGTTGGGAATGAAGGGGATGGATAATAGGCAAAGTGATATAGCATGGATGGCGGTGTGGAGGGTGTTGCCGACAAGAGAGTTCCAGCATAGAAGAGGCGTAGTGAGGAGTGAGGTGTGTCCTAGGGGAGGGTGTGTCCTAGGGGAGGGTGTGTCCTAGGGGAGGGTGTGGCGTGTGGAGTGTGGAGCATGTGTTGTGGACTTGTGTATATGCTAGGAGGGTGTGGAAACGGCTGGGGAAGTTTGTGAAAGGTTTGACTGGTGTGGAGAAAGTGTTGTTTGAAATGATGATGTATGGGTTGTGTAAGATTGGGAAGGAGGAGGAGAGGTTGTTGTGGATTTTGGTGAATTGTGTGAAGGAGAGCTTGTGGGATGCGAGGAACTTGTTAGTGTTTAGAAAGAAATGTATGACGGTTAAGAGGTGTGTGGCGATGGTGCGTGGGAGAGTTTTTATATATGGGTATGGGGATATGTGTAAATTGGGGAGTGAGGTGGCTGATAGCATTTGGCATTTTAAGTCCTGGAAGGAATGGTTTTAGGTGTTTTCTTGGTGGGGGGTAGGGGGGGAAGTTGATGGTGTTGGGGGCCTTAGATTGTAAGCTCCTCGAGGGCAGTGTCTAAAGTGGCCCTGTATGTATGCAGGTGAGATAGGGACCTTAGATTGTAAGCTCCTCGAGGGCAGGGACTAAAATGGCCCTGTATGTATGCAGGTGAGATAGGGACCTTAGATTGTAAGCTCCTCGAGGGCAGGGACTAAAGTGTCCCTGTATGTATGCAGGTGAGATAGGGACATTAGATTGTAAGCTCCTCGGGGGCAGGGACTAAAGTGGCCCTGTATGTATGCAGGTGAGATAGGGACATTAGATTGTAAGCTCCTCGGGGGCAGGGACTGATGTCAATGTGCCTTGACATACTCTTCAGGTATCATCAGGTTGACTCCTGGTGACCACATGGATGGTGATCCTGCAGATCTACAGTATAAGTAAATGGTGGCAGTGGCGTCACAAGGGGGGTGTGGTTCGCACCCGGGTGACACTTCCTGCAGCCCTTTGCCAGTGTTGTATGTGAGGGGATGGTGGTTTTTGCTGTCAGAGCTGAGAAAGACAGACCACAAAGAGGAAGCAGAGACGGATGTCTGCTTGCCCACTGAGCCCATTCTGGGGAAAAACAAAGGTCTTATGTGGTCTACTGGCTGCTCTCAGGTACAAACTTAGTGTTAAAAACATACTCCAGGTGGTACCTCCTAGCCTCATCTGAGGGCTCTCTGGGCCAACTCAATGTCCTTGGATAGGACACTGGAGAAGTAACGTTTGATGGTGATTAAAGCACGACACTCTACCCCAATATGCACCCTCATAGATCTGACCCATCCCCATATCCCCCCATATTAAATGCCGTATATATACACTCAGTGGCCAGATTATTATGACCCCCATCAGTACTTGGTTGGGCTGCCTCGTGACTCCACGAGATGATGGAAGGTGATGCGGGGAATCTGACACGGCGCTGTTGCCCTTCTGTTGTCTTGTCCCAGTCTTGCCCCTCCCCCGTTCTGCCCTAACATTGACTAGTCGCTGGCGGCCACAATGCGCACGTTCAGACAGATTTTCGGCTGACAGTCCGGTCTTTAAACACTTTAACAATGAGCCGCTCCTGAACATGTAACGAATTCTGCTGTTTTGCTGATACTCGCTCCATGGCTCCGAGCGCCAACAATCATCCCGCTGTTACATCGCGTTGTTTCCCCCTCTCGCGTCCGTTCCGTCAGCCCCTCCCCTGTCACGGCAGAGAGCCGTGACATGATCGAGAGGTGAGCGAACGCCGGTATGTGTTCGCTCACCTCGCGATCTACTGAGCCGACCTGTGACAGTCTCATTGTCACACGTCGGCTAGAACTATGAGGTGAGTGGAAAGCCCCTCCCCCCTCATAGTTCTCCTTTAAGGCAAGTGGAAGGTTTGGTTGCTGTGTTGGAGGTCTGTGATGGTTTTCCTGTCTTTTTTTTCCTGTTTTTGTTTTTTGTTTTTTCTGAAAATGTTATGAATGTATTTTTTTCTGGGTCCTTTTATTGGACGATGTTTATGGATGTTTTTACATGAACTTTTTAAATAAAAGAATTAAAAATCTGTTCTTATCAGTTGTTGGAGGAGAAAGGATGCTGCCACCTATGGAAAGGGGTGGATGCGTCCTAGTACCCTCTGACGTAAAGGTGGGTGTTGGGTGGGGTTCGGTACACTGCTAGTTGCGCCAGGCCCTGAGTATTGGGTAGACCCTAGACAGTGGGAGGGCCCCTGAAGGCACTACCTTCTGATGTGAGCAGAGAACCAGAAGGTCTGGCTGGAGGGTTGGGAGGCGGCAGAGCCCGTGGTGTTGTGCCCCCTGGGGGTGGCGTCCCAGGGGTGCTCAGAAAGTCACTTGGGTATGGGACCCCACATGACTCACTGTGCACATGGACACACACCATATTGCATATTGTACACTTCGCCTCCGAGACAGGTCTTATGGCTAGTCCGGGCAGCGTGGTGCACTGGCACTCTTTATATATTTATTGCACCTCATGCACGATTTGGCACTTTTTTATTTTCGATTTGACCCACAGATTGCTTAGGGTGCAGGTACCTTCGAGCCTATTCCCGATGCTGGGGAGGAGGTTCTGTGCCCTAATATAGGGTTCTCTGCCTCCTCCCAAACCAGGGGGTCTCTCTTCGGGAGAGCCCCCTACCTAGTACTATGTATGACCTGTTTCGGCAGGTGCCCAAAGGATCGGGGTCCACCTGCCTTCGGGTAGGTGGACCATAGTATCTCAACCCCTTTCAGGAGCCTTGCGGCCTGGGGGGGTCGGGAATTCGAGCTCCCTTCTTTATTGAATGGCCAAGCACCCTTTTGCACATTTTTGTGTGCTGTGATTTCACGGTTCACTTTTTTTGTTCACAGGGGGGAAGTTGTTTTTTGATGCACGTTCCACGGGCTCTTAAAAAGAAAATCTATATGCTTATGTTATTGACTAATTTCAAGTAAAATGTTATATGTACTTTTATGATATCCAAACTATATTCATTATAGAATGTTTGAGTGTACCTATTGAAATATATTAGTGTGTATTATTAATATGGGGGTTTTATATTTTTAAGTATATAGAATTGATATATAAATGCCTTTTATCAGTGAAACTAGATGTGTGAAGAACCACTGGGTCTTGAAACTACCTAACTTTCAAAGTATTTGGAGAAGGAATGCTAAGTGCCTTGGTAGATTTTCTTAAAGTTGTATATCTCTAAACAGACTACAAGTCTGACGGGTGTTATCAGTTATTGTCATTTTTCTCCATATTCATGGCTTTGTACAAAGTTTAAGTCAGAGTTTATCTTTCAACAAGATCTTTAGAAAATAGTAAAATTAAATGAAATTATCCAAACTTTTATATAGAACAATAGTGCCCCCTGGTGGTGATTGTGAGGGAGAGGTATATGGCAAAATTATATATCTGACGTCATTAGTCACGTCAATAAGCACGTGGAAGACCAAACCAAGCCCACATTCCATGGGGGATAAAGGTAGTAGCAGGAGCCAGCAGAAGGGATCCAGATCCAAATTCCAACAAAGGGAGGCTGTAAGGAATTACATTCTAAGGGTATAGGTCAGAAGCTGAGGACGGCTGTCCAAGGAAACTGAACTAAAGAGAACCTGACCATCCCCTGTTTCTGAACTGTGACAGGTGACTTCTTTCAGACAACTAATTAATATATATATTCGGATAGACCATTTAGTTCTTGTAGGATCTAGATTGATTTGAGATCATTTTAACTGCAGTACAAATTATGTCTTTCAATCTTGGAGATAAATAAATATATACATTGGTTATATACATTTGTATAATCTCCAGGAAACTGGTTTCAGTTTCTAGTCAATAGTCTAGTCCAATATGTATTTAATTAAATTGGTGGTAATTTGTCTCTACTTTGAATATAGTCTTTGCTTATAGCCAACCCTGTGCATGATGGGGAGCGCCCGGCTTCCTGATTGGACGGCTCGGGCTGGGTACCGGACGAAGGCCGCATTCTCGCTGGAGATGCCCCGGGGATGAAAGGCTACACATACTAAGGTAAGGTAACCTTACCTCACGAGGCCAGCTTCCAGTCAACCGCGAAACCGGTGTAATGACGCGCTGCCCGGCTTGCTGATACCGGAAGTACTCGTGCTAGGCATCAGAGCATTTGGGTGAGTACGAGTACTTGCCCAAATACTTGGAATCGGCACAGATATCGATCGGTATCGGTGCATCCCTAGTGAATATCTGTTGCTGGGAGAAGTCACATGTCAATTCTGAACCTTTTGTTTCCTTATTTTGTGATCTACTGATAAGATACCCATTACATTTAAAAAGTTATCTTATTTTGGTTACATTTATATTTGGAATAATATCCTGTGGTTACATCTTACGCATTACCTGGGTTATCAAATTGATTGAATTTTTCTGATCTTTATTCTTTGTTTGTCACCAATTATATTTAATTATTATTCTGCACTGATTTTTAATTAATAAATATATACATTTTGTATACTTTTGTATTCCTCTTGTCTTCAAGTCAGCGCAAATAACAGAGCTTGTGTAAATTTTGATTCATGGAAATAAGTTGGGAATCTCCATAATTACAGATCCTTATTTGTTTCCATAAACAGAAAACTGTTTATCAGAGCAGTATAAACATTCTGACAGGTGCCTAATGTGTTCACTGTTTTCTTTAGTTGTCAAAGCAGACAAAACGCTTCAAGTAAACTTGAGGGCTGTTCTTATTTGTTAACCTGGTCCCCAGTTCACACAGGAGGTGTCCCTTCTAAACCTTCAGATTCTCTTCATTTTCCTGAGGGATTGCCAAACCCCAGGCTGAAGTTTAATGCAAACAACAACCAGAGCTTCCATGGTCACACTCCGAAGGCATGGGTGTTTGAAAGGAGGTGGGCAAGGCGGGACTGCAGAATCTGCTATGTAAGAATGCCCCAAGTATTAGGATACCCTGGGTGCTATGAAGATATTCAGAGGATGCAAGAAGGCACCTAGAGGATCCTGTACTAAAAACTGGGGACCAATTTAATGAGGTTTATTTGTTTATTTTAAAGTAATTACTAGTTATGGCATTTAATTGGAACATTTTTGGATAGAAAATGAGAGCTTCCATTGGTAAAATCCCCATGGGTGACATCCTTCTCCTTGCTTTACTGTCTAGTCATTCACTAACCTAATACAAACACAGGACACATGATACGCTATTCAGAGAAATCATTGTGTACAACACCGAGTGCTGACCATGAGCAGCAACTAGTTTACGCCAACATTATTATTAATGAAGATCGGTTGTTTTATATGTCCTGTATATGGTGTTGGATTATTCTTGAGTGAGATCAGTTTTTCAGTTTCTTTGTTGAGAACAGCTGATATGCACACGCTTGTTCTAGGTCTGTGATCAAGGATCAGTATGACAGCCCAGCAGCACACACCTTCAAGAACAACTCAGCAATGACAGCTCCCATATTTCTATTTCAGGAAGTTTCTTTAACCTATTAATTTGAAAACTATACTCTATAGAATGACCTTTATTTTCCTGAGGTGTGCTAATCCTTACATAAAAACAGACCGGGGGGAGTACATATTGGAAGTGGAACATTATATACTGAAATTATTGATGAGGCTGAAATGTGTCCAGAAATGTGAAAAATATAAGGCAGACAGAAAACAGAAAACAATCAGATGTAAAGCAATGACTGGACCTCTCACAATGTTTTGTGTTCCATGTGCAGTCCAACACATGGGTTGCCAAAAACCCAGTGTCACTATATCTCAGGGGAGACCAGGGCAACTAGATGTGATTTTCTAACCCACCGGTGGACAAATTAATATGGAATCCAGGAGCCAACAGGATTTGATTGGAACAAAAGATAAAGAAAACCTCAAAAATAATGTGTCAATTATAATTTTTAAGGAGCACTGGCGACGTGGCTCCAGGGATTTGTCCAGCCCTGTAAGATCTCTCACTCCCCTGAGGCCTCTCAGTTGAGACTGTTGATAATTGCCGGCAGACTTATTACTGTATCCTGAAATTAGCCAAATCTCTGGAATGTCATCTCATGTCTATGGATACTTTAAAATAACACAGCCGCAAGCCCTGAATTTACACAAACTGAACAAAGTATATTACAGACTGACATGCAATGTGTATATCCCCTGGACTGCATATCAGTGAAAATAAAAAATGATTGTTAGTGTGCCAATGAAAAGTATTAGTTCTTAACAATTATACTTACTGATCAATAAAACAACCGTGATAATGACAGCAAGGATCCCAATAACAACTCCAATGTTCACTGCAACTGGGAGGCCATTGCTTGGAGGATCTGACAGAGATAAACATAAAGAGAATATGAGATGTTAGAGATAATGGGATTCTTACATATAAATTATTGAGATAACAAAGTTATGACAATCACAGGCTGCCCTGCCGTGCCTAAACCCCTCCCACTGACCAGCCACAAACGTTTTTTTCTCTTACAACTTAAACTTTTTTCCTACTCAGCAGAAGCCGAACTAGTGAGCGCTGCAGACCCAGAAAGGTTTCAATCCTTTCCGGGATAAAATGTCTCTCTTGCGGTCGTCCGGGAGCCGCTATCTAATAGCGGGAGACTCCCGGAACGTCCGGGAGACTTGGGATGTCTGAAATCCCAACCTGGCAAAATTAGGAGGAGGACCAGAGCTACGAGACAAGGCTACTAAATTTAAACATGTTCACATTGGAGGTGAGGAGATTAAGGGGGGATATGATTTCCATGTACAAAATGTTCAATGGTGGCAGCAACATTAGCGATAAACTATTTAAAATTAACTCCGTTACAAAAACTAGAGGCCATAACCTAAAATTGGTGAAAAAAAAATTCCAGCATAAGTGGCGAAGGGGGTTCTTTACAGTGAGAGCGGGTAGGGTCTGGAACTCACTGACACAGGCAGTGTTTTCATCAAAAAATGTGGAATTGTTCAAGAAACTTTTGGACGATTTCTTAAGGGACCGTAATATACAGGGGTACAGGTAATATACAGGGGTACAAGTACTCCTAAGAAGGAGATCCTATATAGGTTGGACTTGATGGACTAATGTCTTTATTCAACCTCAAATACTATGTAAGTATGAAAAACATTAGTTACCTTTATATACATTTATCCCGAACTGTATAGAACGATGTGCAAATACAATTTTCTAGCTATATGATTGAAGTAAATACAAATATAAGCTGAATTATTGAGAGGGGATTTTGACTAATACAGAAAAGTGAAGCTGCCTGGAAATGTATGAGGGACGGCGGGCAGAAATATTCCAGAGAACAGATAACCTCCTATACATGTGTGATGCGTGTAGACAGAATGCAAACCAGAAAGAGAGAAGCTTTTATTACAGAAGAGATATAGTATGGGGGCTATTTTTAAACAATTCACATGGTGAATATTTGTGAATAATCTAATGTTATGGCCACTGGATGGAGCGGAGGAGCATGAGAAATAAATATTTATTTCCAATGCTCCTTAGTAGGGCTGCAACAAATAATCGATTAAATCGATAAGAATAGGTAGCAACTATTCTCATTATCAGTTAGTTGGTTGGGGGGGAGGGGGGGGAGAGATTTTTTGAATGCAACCAATCAATTAGTTGAAAAAACAATCGGGCAACTAATCGATTATGAAAATAATCATTAGCTACAGCCCTACTGCTTAGCCCCATTTATTGGCCATAATGTAGTATTACATCACAATAAATTCCACCTTAAAAGAAAATATATTAAAGTCAAGAGGTTTTTAAGCCATTTCAGATACTGATTTAATCTTTTACAATGGACGCTGCTCTTTGATGTATAAAAATTTTAGTTTCCTGCAGAATCAGCTGGTCCCCTGAGCACTGGCCCTGATATCCTGTTTTACGGTGGCTCCCTTGCAGGGTCCTATGCAGTCACCCTTGTGTGTGCTAGTAAGTTATGCGTGTCTACACAAAAACAGTAAGACAAACCACTCCCTGCTCCTTCCTCCTCCAAGCTAGCATATGAAGAGCGTCTGGAGACTGTGCTCTCCCTTGTGATCTTGTACTGGATAGGAAGATCAAGGAAGCAGGGCTAAGAGAGTCTGAGCCACCTGATCTGAAACATGATGACTAAGTGTTTGGGCAAAAATGTATAGAAATACTATGCCGGACAATGTATATTTGATCTGGATTTACGATTGAAAAAAGTATGTTAACAAATATTTGCAGGGTGAAAGGGCCATCTACATTGTTTATAAATAGACCCTTATGTCTCTTCTGCAAAAAAAATCCCTTCCTCTTCACAATTTTTTGGAAAGCAGCTATTGTTTCACTTCATGGTCAGTAACCCATAGCAGCCAATCAAAATATACTCCATGAAAGTCAGACTGTAAAATGGATTCTGATTGGTTGTTGTGGGTTGGTGCCTAAGGATAAAAAATGTATAAAATTCCACAAGCTGTACCATTGGGCTTTCTGTAAAGAGATTTTAAAACCTGCCTCTCTCAACTGATTAAGCACATGCCTAATCTCTTGGGCATGTTTTTCAAACGAGGTACTTTTCAACAAAATATCATCCACGTATGTTAAATTTCCTCTTTCAGTGGCATCAGGCATAGCCTTATGTAAGAACACCGCAAATTCATGACCTGAGTTTATATAACCAAACGGCATTCTGGTCCAGGTGTACTGCTCTTTACCAAATGTAAATGCCAATTTATATTGGTCTTCAGGACTTACCTTGATGGTCCAATATCTTTGAGCATAATCCAGCGTGGTAAAGATCCTGGCGCTTTGCATTTGTACTAAGCATTGGTCAATATATGGCACGGGCCAGCCGGACATATATACTCGTTTATTGAGCTGGCTGAGATCAGCACATAAATGCCATTGACCATTCGGTTTAAGGATACCAAGAATAGGATTATTATAAGAACTGTGCACCGACCTTATAACGCCTCTTTCCTTGAGATTACTTATAATTTCCACTAGCGAATCGTAACACGCTAGTGGAAGACGATATTGCTTGATATAAAAAGGAGGTGCTTTTGGATCAGTCTCAATTCTAGCAATGTGTATGTCTGTTAGACCACAATCATAGGAATCTTTAGCAAACATATCTTTGAACTCCAGGAGGACTTCTTTTAATTGTTGGCGCTCTAGGTCAATAGAGCATCCATCGGCTAAGGATATTTGCTGCTGGACCATTTCCAGAAACCCAGAAAAAACTTCAGGTTGACGTATTTCATAGGCTTCCTCAAGCCTGTCAGTGAGGTCATGATTTGACTTACAAGCCTTTTCGGTAAACTCACGATACTCCTCAGCTTCCTGATCATTAAGTGTATGATCAAAGGTAAGAGAGGATTCCTCCACCTGGCAGGTACCTTCTTCAGGACTAAAAGGATAAACTGAGTTAATGGTGAACTCAGGAGAAGAATAAAATGTCTGTTCAACCATTTGCTCCTCAGTGAGATATGGTTCAGGTATTAGGCCAATAATTACATTTTGAAACCCTAAAGTATAATAATCTGAATCCAATGCCAAACCAATGATGGTGTCTTTAGACAATTGAACTTCATTTGGCGTACCGTTATTAACAATTATTTGGGTTTTGAATGGATGTATGTTTACCATGGATGTAGGATTTACTAAAATTTCTAGTTGTTGCATCCTGTCTGAGAGGCATATTAATGCATCAGGATTCTTTAATTTTTGGCCTTTTGAAACCTGGATGGGTAACAGGAAATTATTAGTACCTGGAGGGATGATAACATTTTGTGGTACTAATACTGCAATATGCAGTAAGTGTATCTGTGATGATTTGAGGGCTTCATGTTCACTAACTAAACTACATGGATTCCCTTTTAACCCCTTCATGACTGAGCTAGTTTTTAGTTTCTGTTCCTAAATGACTGACACATTTTTTACATTTTTGCTGTGTGATTCTTCCACAGCAGCAAGTTTTGATTATTATTATTATTTTTAGAATTCTTTTAATAATAATTATAGTATACAAATATATTTATATATAAAAGTTTTATTTTCCTCATTTTTTGTACACTTTTTTTTTTTTTTTTCACTTTGTAAAAAAAATAAGTGTAAAAAAAAAATATTTTTTTTTGTCAGTTTATATCAAGCAATCACTATGACTGCTTAATAAATTAACTTTTTAAAATTTTTAGTTATTATCAGGCTGCTCCAAGCTTAGGAACAGCTAATAATAACTTTAGAGACTGATCCTGACAGCATGTCAGAATCAGATCTCACTAAAGGTCTTTGATCGTTCCTAGACGATCAGAACTGATACATTTCACTCAAGAGATACATTTTGTATCTAGTGGTTGAAATGTATCATTTAACATCGGGCCAGGCTCTCCAGCTGTCAAAACGAATAGCAGAGAGGTGAGTCACTGCTACCTCTCTGCTATCTTCAGCTGTCAGATACGGGATCGCTATTTAGCGAACCCGTATCTGAATGTAAAGGCTTCATTCTTTCATTCATGAAAGAAAGAAGCTTTTAAAAAAGCTTAACTATTTCATTAATGAATGTCTCAATAGTGAGGCATTAATTAATGACTGGAACTGCTGAGAATCAGCAGTTACCAGCATTACAGAGGCTAATATAACTCAGCACGTACAGTGTACGTGGCCAGTCATATAGCCACTTTGTGACGGGACGTACACTGTACGTCTCCCGTCACGAAGGGGTTAATCTAGTTCATAATGTGGAATTCACCAAATCCACGTGTATAGCAAGGCGATGTAACATCATTGCCAATGTAAATATGACACCGTGGCTCATTGAGTACCAGGAATAAATGAGTGGCTGATTTACCCCCAATGGAAATGGATAACATGTATTTAGCAATTACATTATGACTGCTAGAGTCATCATCCAAATCATGGACCCAGTTATCCTGAGGGTTTGGATACCTAATTACTTTAGGATTGGTCATTTGTTTTAGTAGGTCCCTACTAATGTAACTGTTCTCCTGGCGTAAATCCAGTTTAGCCCTTTTAGTTCTTCCCAGGTCACTTGCCTGTGGGGAAAAAAACATATCATCATTCACCTTTTCAATCCCTGCTAGGAATTGTGCATGATCAATGAACCCAGTAGAGTCAGTATTTTCTGGATGGAGGTGAATGGTGAGAACATCACCTTCCAAGCAAACATCTCTAACTCTTTCAGGGGACACACATATGGTGTTATCCTCCTGTCCACCTACGGTGTAGGTCGGTGTTGCCTGTAAGAAGGAGACATCTGGAACTTGGCTATTCCTGAAATGGATCTCAATAGAGTCCGGCCTTTCCTCTATCACATGGCAGTTACGCCGACTGTGATAGGATTGGGAATGCTCATAGTTAATAGGCATTCTTACTTGGGACCAAATAACCTTATTGATAAAAATCAACAATGGGATTTAATCTCTTAAGGAGATCGATGCCAATAATTAAGCGATCAACTATAAGTGTGGGATGGCAAATTACTTTATTTCCCAAGTTGAAATTCAGCCAAGCTTTTTCTATGACCTTAAGGGCGGTGCCTGAAAACACTTACACGGACTCCTGTAAATAAAGTTAAATTAATAAGAAGTAAAAAATATGTAAACAAATTAATAAAGTTAAATAAATAAAAAAGGCCCCAGCCCCTGCGAACACACACATAAAAAAAAAGTTGTAGTTCTCTATAGCTGTTTTTTTTCCATTGCTGTATAAAGTATTGCTGGGATTTATAGTCCTCTATAGCTGTTGGTATTATTCTACATTGGGGTATAATGTATTGCTTGGAATTGTAGTTCTCTATAGCTAATGGAATTCTGCATTGCTGTATAATGTATTTCTGAGATTTATAGTCCTCCATAGCTGATGGTGGTATTCTGCATTGCTGTATGTGTTGCTGAGATTTGTAGTCAATCTACAGCTTAGAGTTAGTGGCAGAACTACCAGGATCTCAGCTGTCGTATACGCGCAAAGCACTGACGAGGCATCCCTCCACTACCAGTGTTCTATAATTTTCTTCAACCCATTAATTTCTCTACCGCGTCACTTCCAGGTGCGCATGTCATGAAGAAAGGGGGTCATGAAAACAGGTGATTCGGATGACTCGGCCCCACTGGAAGTGACACAGTCGAGAAAATGTATAGGATCGAGAAAAATTATTGAACACTGAATTTGACACTGTCCGGCCCCTCCCACAGCTCACAGCCCAGAAGCATGGACAGCCAGTGGGTGAGAATGCCTAAGTACCAGACATGGAGCGGAGTAAGGCCAGAACCATGTAGGGAGCCCAGTGGGAGGAGAGCACCATCCCCCAGCCAATCACCCCTTTCATGAACTTACTAGGAGTCCTCACATCAGCCGACCATTCACACTACTGTTACATGGATGGCAAAAGTGGCAGACAGGGGCGAGGAGAAGAGGCAGAGCGGGAGGGGGGCCAAGTAGCTGCACCATGGGCCTCTGGGTTGTATTTGTCCCCTGGGCTAAAGATGCCAGTCAGCCCCTGCTGTATTCCGCACCTACGGGGCGCTGAGAGCTGATTTAATTGCGGATGGCGTCCGTGGTTGCGGTATTCAGGATTGTGGGCGGGGTTGGACTACATGTCGCAACCGCAGGGCGCAGATGCCATCCGTAATTAAATCATCTCTCGGCACCCAGCGGTTTTGACATGCAATGAAAATTATTAGTGCCCCCCCAGATTTGACTGTGGTATCTTATGTGCCCCCCCTATATATTGTTCCTAGAGTCGCCACTGGCTATAAGCCAAGACTATTTTCAAAGTAAAGACAAATTTCCACCAATTTAATTAAATATACATCAGACTAGACCATTGACTAGAAACTGAAATCAGTTTCCTGGAGATTATACAAATCTATATATATTTATCTCCCAAGATTGAAAGATATAATTTGTACTGCAGTTAAACATTATCTCAATTCAATCTAGATTCTACAAGAACTAAATGGTCTATTCGGATATAGATGTGGCTTATCAACTGCCTAATATAAAGATAGAAATTCATCTTTTACATACAGCTGAGACGATGAAATTATAAAAGCTGATTGGCTGCAGCTGAGACAAAGTTTTATGAATTCCCCCCATAGAGCTCTCAGTCCCTGAACCTGATCACACTCTAAGTACAGAGATCGTCCAATCAGATTGTATAGTGTGTGATCTGTAGACAGATGTCACAGCAACCAGTGTCCCCGATGGGAGATTTCCCCTTTATTCTTGTTCCAGCTCATCATTCTGGATTCCCCCTCACTTTCACTCTCGGTGAATTGGTGATCATGACAGAGAGAGTGAATCTCCCTTATAACACACAGACAGCAATAAAAACCTGACAGGGGGTCTGACCTCTCTATACAGACCCGACAGGGGGTCTGACCCCTCACCTCTCTATGCAGACCCGACAGGGGGTCTGACCCCTCACCTCTCTATACAGACCCGACAGGGGGTCTGACCCCTCACCCCTCTATACAGATCTAGAACAGGAAATAGATCTGAGCAGTGAGAAGGTGAAATGTCCGGATGATACATTGTAATGTCTTCTGACCCCTCCCACGACATCTCCGCCCATCATCAGCAAAGACCAATAATCAATAAAGACACTTCAGAGCCTGGAGAGCCGTATTGTGATGATCACAGCGACATCCCACGCTGGTCACTTCCACAATACTTCTCCCTTTATCACCGCTCACTTCACACGGAACATTGATTTCTACAATTCTATACAAAACTTCCAACTTACAAGATGAATATAGATTGTCCTCTACTTACCACCGTACACCCCTGACACCCCCAGAATCATCAGGATGAGGGGCGTCATCTTCAGCCATAGGGAGAGCCCAAAACACAACTTCACAGAGCTCAGGAAGAGTCACACAGTCAGTAGAGATGTCCAGGTCATGAACGAATCGTTCTTTTGAAACGATTCTGTTCACTGAACTGGTGTGGAGTCGATTCAGCTGAGTGAGCTGATCCGTTTGCAGCAGCTCCGTGTGACGTGTGTGACGTATTGCAGAGACTCTAGCTAGCTTGTAATATGATCCCAGAGTGAATGCCAGGCTTCTGCCAGCCCCTCCGAGCAACCAATCACATCTCTGAGTCACAGTACACGGAGTCTAA
>NW_017306589.1:177923-196803 GCF_000935625.1 Nanorana parkeri
TGTGCGGGGTTAATGCTCTCAGAGTCACCATTAACCCCCCCCGCACACCTGCCCCAGAGCCGACATTAACCCCGCACAGCTACCCCAGAGCCGATATCAACCACGCACAGCTACCCCAGAGCCGATATTAACCACGCAAGAGTGCTGGACTCTGGACTTACCTGAGACCCTGCAGAGCACACCATGGATCTTGAAGAGCCTACCTGAGACTCTCTATGGTGGGTGGGCTGTGCAGGGCCCCCAGGTGAGCTGGTCGTCAGGGTCCCTTTCCCTGTACCTCCTCCCAACTCTTCTTACCTGCTGCTGCTAGGGCATGGCCTCCTCCACCCCCTCCCGTCATCTCTGCCATGCCGCCCCTGGTACAGCTGATACCCATGTAAGGGGCCCCTCAGGCTGCCCAGACCCCTCACATGGGTACTGGCCGTACCCCACTCATGGCAGACATGCCAACTCTCCCAGACGCTCCGGGAGTCTCCCGCTATTAGATAGCGGCTCCCGGGAGAGAAACATTTTCTCCCGGAAAGGTTTACTCTGCTCAATCTAGCAGAGTAAACCTTTCCTTGCTCTGGTTTCTTTTTTTTTTTCTTACATCGGCCGCCGTCAGTCAGAAGAAAAACAAAAACAGCATAGGAATGCATAGCTAGATTCCTATTGGCTATTTCACTTTGCAACAGCCAATAGCAAACTAGCTATTGCACCCGCCCTCTGATGCTGTCAATCAGCAGAGGGGGACCTGAAGTTTTCCATCAGGTCCTCTTCTAGTGATTGACAGCAGCAGAATACTAAAAAAACAAAAACCTCCAGATAGCAAAGAAGCTATTGCTTCCTATGCTATCTGCCATCATTTCAGGGCGGTGCTCTCCCCCATGGATTTGCCAGAGGACTCCTCCGTGAAATGAGAAGGGCACCTCCCTGAAATTGCTTTCTTCAGGTTGGGATCCCTGTGATGGCGGTGTTTTATCAAAGTTTGTGACTACGTTAGAATGTGTCACCGGTGACGTGGTCACATATTTTAATGTAATCCCGTACAGTTTTTTGGCAGTGGAATGTGTGACCACCAATAGGTGAAGCATTCCAACGCTTTCTCAGCTGTTCCAAGGCAGAACGGCATCGCAAATCGTTTGTTCATAAGACCTGATGTGCCCTGGAACAGCTGATCGGTCCTGAAATGTCACTTCTATCCGACTTTGTGAGTGCGGTGGAATGAGAGATCACAGTCACAAAGTCGGATAGAAGTGACATTCAAGGACTGATCATCTGTTCCACGGCAGATCAGTTCTCCTGCACATACGATCTGCGATGCCGATCTTCCCTGGAACAGTTGCGAAAGCGTTGGAATGCTTGACCTAATGGCAGTCACACATTCCACCGCTATAAAAATGGGCTGGATTACGTTAAAATGTGTGACAACGCGACACCCCACCCCCATTTTAATAGAAATACGCTGATCAGCACGTTTTTGGGCGTTTTTAATTGCGTTTCAGCGCTGAGACATGACTAAAAGCAGCCAAAAATGCCTTTTCAAAAATCGTGCGGAAGCCACGGTGAAACTGGCGTGTGGTGTGAATGGCTACTGAATGAGGCCTAACACTTGACTTTAATAATGCCACACCAATGAGAGGCTGAGGAAAGGGGGATTATAAAAAAAATGAAGGAACGCTAAACTGTAAATAAGCGTTTTATGTTATAAATGGTTTTTGCGCTGTGCTGGTGTTGTGATAAAATGATACAGGCGGATATTTATTTACAACATAAGGTATCACAACACACGGCAATGCGTCACAAAGCTTTGCCATGCGCTGCCACAGTTAAATGCATGTTTTTTTACAAAAGAAAAAAATAATGCACTGCGATGCGTTCTAACAACGCACTGCAGCGCATGTGCCTGGCGTACAACACAATATGGTGCACGTGTTTGTTATGTGTGTGTGTGGGGGATGATCCTTGTGCAGGATGATTGGTCTTGTCTCCGCCCCCTCCTGTAATAAATACCGGTCAATGCAGCTCTCTCTCCTTGTGCAGGGTGATTGGTCTTGTCTCCGCCCCCTAATGTAGTTTTCTGCAGGCAGCCTATAGGGGCAGAGCCTGTTGGGTCCCTCCCACACCTCCGCTCTCTGTGGATTTATATCCTTTGTCGCTATTGAGGAATAAATATAAAGTGGAACTTTAAACATAAACACTATCTAAAATATTAAAAAGTGTGAAGAGGCTTTTCATTGTAGAAAGATGTACTATGTCTCCTCTACAAGCAGGCTGCAGTCAAACCAGCGGCTGGAAAGCAGGAGGTCAATGGATGAGCGGAGGGGACGGTTAGGGTGATACTTTGAGACCAGGGGCGGACTGACAACACATAGGGCCCCCGGGCAATACAAGATTATGGGGCCCCCTTGTGCTCCGCCCATATACAAGTCCCTCCCACACGCCCCACCTGCATAGACATTCTTGTGTCACAGAAATTTTTTCTCCAAATTATTTTTCAAATAGTGGGCCAATTCACTAAGATGAATTGCCGGGGAACTGGCTGTCCATGCTTCTGGGCTGTGAGCTGTGACAGGTTAGTGGGAGGTTAGTGGGAGGGGCCGGACAGTGTCAAAGTCAGTGTTCTATAATTTTTCTCGATCCTATACATTTTCTCCACTGTGTCACTTCCAGTGGGGCCGAGTCATCCGAATCAGCTGTTTTCCTGACCGCCTTTCTTCATGACATGCGTACCTGGAAGTGACGCAGTAGAGACAATAATGGGTTGAGGAAAATTAAAGCACACTGGTAGTGGAGGGATGCCTCGTCAGTGCTGTGCGCGTGCACGACTGCTGCGACCCTGGTAGTTCTGCCACTAACTCCAAGCTGTAGAGGGACTACAAATCTCAGCACATTATACAGCAATGCAGAATAATACCACCAGCTATAGAGGACTATAAATCCCAGCAATACATTATACAGCAATGCAGAATACCACCAGCTATAGAGGAATACATTATACATACATTGAGGGGAATTTATCAAAACTGGAGCAGACAAAATCTGGGGCAGCTGTGCATGGCAACCAATCAGCTTCTCTCATTTTCAAACCTTAACTAATCAAACTAAAGAGAGAAGCTGATTGGTTGCCATAGGCAACGGCTCCAGATTTTGTCTGCTCCAGTTTTGATAAATTCCCCCCAGTGTATAATGTATTGCTAGGATTTGTCATCCAAGGTGAAGGCGGCAGGATTTGGATAGCAATTGGATGTGGGGAAGAAGGGTGAGGTCCGAGTCAAGTATCTCTAGACCCGGCCGGCCTGAAGACATATTGGATGGGGAGTTCAGGTCGGAGGTCACATGACTGTGGGGATACTTCTCTATTGTACAGGAATAGTACACAGGCCGCCCTCCATTGTTTCTGGGGGGTCATTATTCCCTCCATCACTCACTCACTGTCATGGCGCACCTCACTTCTTCCTCAGACTCGCTCACTCTTCATAGAATTAATCCACAGGAAGCATGCTTTGCACTGTTCTGCAGACCAACATTTCAGCCAGAGAGTTGTCTGTGATTGCACAGAGAGGATATGAGACACACAATATCCATCACCCTTGTAGTGTGTGGCAATGGGTATGAGTGTAAGGCATAAATCACACGGGCACACACATCCATACGGTGCACGCCTATGCAGAGACCTGATCCTGGAGGGACAGTTGCTATGTGTAATTACGTGCCGCCATGACAGGATGTGGTTTCATGCCGACCCAAACCTGAACATCCATGCAGCTCTGGGTGCTTGCAGGGTGTACACACCGGTGTGAATGAGGTCTAAATGCTCAAAAACAGAATTATCAGTGAGAACGGACTCAGGTACTTTATTTATTGAATGTTTACAGTTATCTATATAGTGCCATCAGTGTACCCAGCACTGTGCATACCATTCATTCCCATCACTCAGGTGCTTCGGTCACATCTCTTGTCCATACTTCCAGGGTCTGGCACTTGCACATTATATGGGGACCTGTCAGGGAGAACAGAGACTTGGAGAGATCTTCCAGCCTCTTATCAACCCGAATTTTATATACTGGAAGATCCTCAACAGGAACACCGAGTGTGTTAAGACAAGAGATAGCCGGAGTAACAATGGGAACAGAAGAGTTATTAACTGAACGCATATTTATAAATGTTCTCACCGCGTCCATAAGAACAGAAGTGTTATCTTTTACCTCAGGAGTTGTGTCATCAGAAGGGATCACCCCAGGCCCGGCAGCTGTATATCAGAGACAGACTCTGGAGGAGAAGGTGTACAGATATGATTACAGCCCCCGCACAGCGCTCACATATCATGGCAGGGATTGTTATTTATAAAAAATCAGACATTGTCAGAACTATTGGGCAGAAAGGAATCAATTTCAAAGGCCTATACATATTGTTTTACAGATTTGTATATAGGCATCATGGTAGCCATTTTGTCTGCTTGATACAAGGTCAATGTGAGTTTATTCTTTCTGAGACGAAGACTTTCACAGAAAAGTTAGGAAACTTAACCTAAACATTCTCATGTCGTAAATTGTGGGGGTCTCAGACAGGTACCATGAGGCCCAATTCACACTGCGCGATTTGCAAATCGCGCGTTTGTACGCGATATTGCGCAAATGCTTGCATTGCAAAGAATGGAATCGCTGCAAAATCCGCTCCAAAAAGGGTCCTGCTGCAGCGACGCACGACCCGCGACAGCAGGACCCTTTGCCCCATTGCCTTGCATTGGAGAGCGATATCGCGCGGTAAATAGCCGCGATATCGCGCGGTAAATAGCCGCGATATCGCGGGAATTACGGCGCGATAAATCGCTCAATGTGAACGGGCCTAAAGATCCTTCATGCCTCTACAAAGGACAATGTACAAGTGACTGGAATGTCTAAAGATTTTTTTTCTTCTTCTCTCAATGAATAGAAGAAAGGGGCTTATTTAAAAGTTGCTTATGAAACCTTACTATTGATTGCAGTGATAATAATGGCAATAATGTTATTATATTATCTGCGGCGTCTAAATGCCTATCTTATTGACTAATTTCAAGTAAAATTTTATACATGTACTTTTATAATATCCAAACTATATTCATTATATATTGTTTGAGTGTACCCATTGTAATATATTCGTGTGTATTATTAATATGGGGTTTTATATTTTAAGTGCCTAGAATTAGGTGGTACATGCCAATGCATATTTTTTTTAATAATGTGTGAAGAGCCACTGTGTCTGGAAACTAGTTACTTCACTTTTAAGGAATTTGAGAAAGAACGTTAATTGCTTTAGGTTAGACTTTCTTAAAGTTGTAAATCGACGAAGAGACGGTCAGTCGGACAAGAAGTAATCATGTAATGACACCCCCACGATATTGATGGCGTTGTCCATAGCTTAGGTCAGAGGTTATCTTTCAACAAGATCTTTAGAAAATAGAAAAATTAAATTAAATTATCCAAACTTTTATATAGAACAATAGTGCCCCCTGGTGGTGATTGTGAGGGAAAGGTATATGGCAAATTGATATATCTGACGTCATTAGTCACGTCAATAAGCACGTGGAAGACCAAACCAAGCTCACATTCCATGGGGGGGGGATAAAGGTAGTAGCAGGAGCCAGCAGAGGGGATCCAGAATCCGAATTCCAGCAAAGAGAAGGAGTCAGGAAATACATTCTAAGGGTATAGGTCGGAAGCTGAGGACGGCTGTCCAAGGAAACTGAACTAAAGAGAACCTGACCATCCCTTGTTTCTGAACTGTGACCGCTGACTTCTTTCAGACAACTAATTTTAAATTTCTGGTAAAGTATAAATTTCTATATTTCTGTCGGTAATTGATTAGCCACATATATATATATTCAGGTAAACCATTTAGTTCTTGTAGGATCTAGATTGGTTTGAGATAATTTTTAACTGCAGTACAAATTATGTCTTTCAATCTTGGGAGATAAATATATACATTTGTTATATACATTTTAGGGGTGCGGAAATTAACGATTAATCCGTCAATTAATCGTTAATTTTTTTGATCGATCAAAGTTCTTTTGATCCGTACTCACCTCTCCGCCGGCTTCCGGGTCTTCCGTCGGAGATCCGTTGACATCGACGTCACCGGACTCCTCCCCCCTCCCCGAGTGGCTCTGTCGGCTAACGAAGGGAAGGGGGGAGGAGTCGGGTGATGTAGTTGTCCGTGATGGGTAACGAAGGGAAGGAGGGAGGAGTCCGTTGACGTCGATTTCCGTGACGTCACCGGACTCCTCCCCCTTCCCTTCGTTACCTGACGGGATCACTTGGGCCGGTGAGTCTCCGGCTTCATTAGTGCATACTCACTCATATTACAAACTGAAATATTTAACCACAAACACAGAGAGTTGGGAACAGCAGCAAAAATTGAGGGGAAGTTAGTGATCCGTAGATGAATGATGGTGGAGTGTTTTTCTTCCAAGCAGTTTGGTTATTCTTTTTTTGTTTTTTTTTAACTACTTGAGGCTGTACCAACAATCTAGATCATAATAGAAGTAGAATAGAATATGTGCCTGCTGACTGATTGTGTCTTCCAGCCCAACTCCTAAATATATACCATTCTGTCCCACTGTTTGTATGTAGCTCCCAGGGACTCGATGTGTAAATGTGCTACAAGCCCCATCATAGTTCTCTGGTGAGACCAGGGCTCTGTGGGATCTTGCCAGGGCTCTGTGGGGTCTTGCCAGGGCTCTGTGGGGTCTTGCCAGGGCTCTGTGGGTCTAACAAGGCTGGTTAGACCCCACGGAGCACTGCTACCCTGGTGAGGCCCCCTCAAAGCTATGGTGAGACCCCACAGAGCCCTGGTTTAACCGACTAATTTCAATTAATTATAACGCACATACAGATGCAACTACTTTTAGCTGATCTGCTTGCATTGCAACTCTGCATTAGTCAGTGGTAAATGTGGTATACACTATATACTCTCACCAGGGCTCTTTTGCGTCTCACCAGGGCCCTGAGGGGTCTCACCAGGCTGGTGAAATTGCACATAGCCCTGGTGGGACCCCATAGAGCCCTGGTGAGACCCTACGGAGCCCTGGTGCTGGTGAGACCCTACAGTCAGTATACTGGATAATTAAACTAACTTTCTAAGTTTTTCTTTAAGTTTAATAAAAAATAACTTATGTCAGTGCTACAGTTTGAATTAAAAACGTATTTTTGTGAACTGTGAAGTTAAGTCATGGATTGTGGAAACAAACTAGTGTCTGGTGATTGTATATAGTGTATACCACATTTACCACTGACTAATGCAGAGTTGCAATGCAAGCAGATCAGCTAAAAGTAGTTGCATCTGTATGTGCGTTATAATTAATTGAAATTAGTCGATTAATCGATTAAAAAAAATTTCGATTAATCGAACAGGAACATTTTAATCATTACCAGTCTAATACATTTGTATAATCTCCAGGAAACTGATTTCAGTTTCTAGTCAATGGTCTAGTCTGATATATATTGAATTAAACTGGTGGAAATGTGTCCTTTACTTATGTGAATATCTGTGCTGGGAGAAGTCACATGTCAATTCTGAACTTTTTGTTTTCTTACTCTGTGAGCTACTGATAAGATACCCATTGCATTAAAAAAGTTATACATTTATATTTTGCATTAATATCCTGTGGTTACATTTTACACATTACTACCTATATTATCAAATTGATTGAAATTATTTGATCCTTATTCTTTGTTTGTCACCAATTATATTTTTATTATTATTCTGCAGATTTTTTATAAATAAATATATATATTTTGTATACAATTGTATTCATCTTGTCTTCAAGTTTGCGCAAATAAAAGAACTCGTGTAAATTTCGATTTATGGAAATAAGTTGGGAATCTCGCTAACCAGTTGCCGTCCGCCCGTTGTAAAAAAACGGACGCCGGCACTGCTGCATTGGCGGGTTGCCGTCACCAGATGGCATTTTTTTTCTGCTCGGGCGCACACGAGCAGAAAAGACCTGACCTATGCAAACACCCGTTACCGGGTGTTTCACATGTAGACGATCGGCGGCTCTATAGCCTGCCGATCGTCTATATGTGCTCGTTTTTCGCCCCCCCCGGGACCGACTCGGGAGGGCGTCAGAAGGAAGAGGAAGGGAGATCAGCTCCTTGCTGATCTCCGTCCGGGCTGTGAATGCAGAAGTGATGTGTATTACATCACTTCCGCATTCACCTGTCAGTCATCTGGCTGCTATAGCCAGAGAAAAGAAGCTGATGAAGCAGATCTCTGCTTCATCAGCTTCTTTTGGGGTCCACAGGTGACATTAGGGGTCCTAGAGACCCCTAATGTCTCCATAAAGAGGACCTGTCAGTGTACCTGTGCTATTATATAGGGGGATTGATATCCCCCTATATAATAGCAATAACAATTAGTGCAAAAAAAAAATTTTCACATATAAAAAAAAAGTAAATGGCCTGGTCAGTAAGGGGGTGTAACACAGCGGATGCCAACTGGTTAATTACAGATCCTTATTTGTTTTCATAAATAGAAAACTGTTTATCAGAGCAGTATGAACATTCTGACAACATAGCCACAAATACATTCCTATAGCAAACTCCGGCTCTCCAGCTGTGATGGAACTACAAATCACATTAGGCATTGCACGCCACAGGCATGTCTCACTTGATGGGATTTGTAGGTTCACCACAGTTGGAAGGCCGGCGCTTGCCTTCCCCTGCTTTAGAGGGCCACCCTGTGTGCTTATGGTCGGCCATACTGCAAGTATAGTAAAATGAGACAAAAACAAATAAATGGAACTCACACACAATGTGCTGAAGGCCGGGGAGGTTTTAAGGCCGGCTGTGTCAGTGTCACTATCGGGGATCAGCACAGAGAGCAGTCACAGAGATCAGCATGGCTGTGAAGCTTTGTGTGTGTTTTACCTCAGGCTCAGACTGAGGCGGGAAATCTAGACTCGGCTGTAGTCACAGAAAACACCACTAGGGGGCGCATGTGACACATTGCTGTGATGAGGGAGCACATTCCAGGTCATGTGACACATCACTGTGATCAGGGAGCACATTCCAGGTCATGTGACACATCTCTGTGATGAGGGAGCACATTCCAGGCCATGTGACACAGGTTATAGTGATGCCGCCCATTCCCTCTGCCAATAAACAAAGAAGTCCCCTGCACACCATGCAGCACTAAAGACCAAAAAGTAATGGTGGTGCATGTAGTGATGTCCACGGACAGCGTTGTACGTATCCAAAGTAAACAGCAATGATAATCACCAGCACTCAAGAATGAAATAAATCCAAAGTTTTCTTTTTATTACTAAAGCATGTCAGTTGTGTTCAATAGCCAACGTTTCGGAACAATGCAGGGTTCCTTCATCAGGGCAGACATAGTGACCCAAGGTCACATTACAGGCCAGCACCGTGTCTTGATCATGGTGGGCCTGGTATGGTCTCCAAGGCAATGGCAAGGATCAACGGATATGTAAAACTGCAAAATGAGCTCTCACGGCCCTGCAGCTAACGGAGAATCTTGATTGAAGAAAAATATCTTGATAAAATCAAAGGAATGTTTAACGAGAACTATGGGGTGCACCTTTTTTTGCCATTTTTAGTTTCCTTATGATACAGGTGATTTTGCAATGTATTCCTGTAATAAAGAACCCACAATAAGCTTACAATTCAACAGAATATACTGTGGGCAGGGCTAAGCTCCGTGCTGAGAAGAGACCCCGACTATATTGTCAGGACCCTCCCCACTCTTCTCTCCTCCCATTGAGTGTCAGCACCTTGTAGGATCTGCTGCACATCCATGAATACCCGAGCAGGTGGGGCAGATCCATCCGCGCCTCCCCTCCACGCTGTTGTCTCGATCTCTTCTTCTCCCTGGCTCATATAAATAACATCCTTCCCCACATTAGCCCCGCCCACAGCATATTCTGTTAAATTGAAAGCTTTTGGTGGATTTTTGATTACAAAATGTTCACCTGTATCATTAGGAAACTAAACATGGCAAAAAAACGTGTACCCCATAGGTCTCATTTAAGTCAAATGGGTTTGGGAAAAGAAAAGACGTCCGTTCTCCAAAGGACACCAGCAAAACACTGAAGCATGATGGGAGTGGGAAGGGTCAGATCATTGCCGATTAACAGCTTTTATGTGCCAGAGTCCAATTCTCCTGTATGCAGAATTATAACTGATAACGGATACTTCTCAGAACCCTTCTATGCACCGTAATAAAAGATTAAACAATTGTATTATACTATGGAAAGTCTTCTTTTACTTTGAGCCTGAACTGATACATATATGTATGGGATGGGAAGCTGTTGCTGGTATAATACATCCAACAACAGTGGGAATAGGAGTTTCCTAAACACAAATTTACCGATCTATTTTGTGGAGGTCAAACACTCTGGTGAGGGCAGCTCCTTTTGGTGGTGGGTGTTTACAAAGCTTTTGGAACCATAACACATCAGTGTTTCTGTATAAATAATTTTTGGTCACATAGTAGATGTCAGCTGTTTATTTGCACATATTGGACACAAATTTATGGATTCACGTATATATTTTGAATGTTTTTTATTTTGTCACTATGTGCTGCCTATATGGAATGCTATTGTGTGCCATATTATTATTATACAGGATTCATATAGCGCCAACAGTTTGCGCAGCGCTTTACAATATAAGGAAGACATTACAATCTCAATACAATTCAAGACAAGACAATTCAAGACAAGATGTGCCATATAATATTATATTCATCTTTTTGGTACGCTGCTTAGATATTGTGGAGTGTGTTGTGTTGACATTTGGGGATGTGCATTTCATACCTCAGTGAGATATCATGGTGCTTGTCACATTATAATTTTTTTAACAGAGAACTATGGCCCGACCTTGTTTGGTCTTAGTTCTCTTTATGTTACTATGTCCTCCTGTGACCAAAAACTCAGCATATAAAAAGGGCTATTGCCCACTATATGCTGACAGAGCAGTGCTGCGGCAGGATCCCCCCCGCTGGCTTGATAGCTGGTTCTGCCTCTCTAGAACAAGAAACAGCTGTGCCCACCCCTCTCCTGTCCGTCCCTCCAGTCAGCAATGTAGGAATGGAGAGAAGAGGGGAGCAATCCTACAGGGAGTGGAAACTGACAGCCACCATTCTCTACAGGGACAGTGAGCGAATCAGCTCAATAGTGCCGACGTGTGACAGCTTCAGTGTTACACCTCGGCTCTTATTATGGGGATGAGTGTGTTTCTTTAATTCTTCTTTAATTCTCAGGTAAATGTTGACATGGACATTCCGATGGTCACATTGTTTGTACTAAACATCTTTGCTAGATACTGTATGTTATAGGATTGCAATCTCTGTGCATGTGTACATCTTCTTGCTCATGCGAGGTGGCAATACAAGCTTACCATAGGAATTTCCCCAGCTCTTCCTTTAGTAAATCAGGTCTTCCTGTGTTGGTGACAGTAACAGCAAACTTATTTCTTCACTCTCTAGTTCCTCAGTAGTTCAGGTGAAAAGGATGACATACTCCAAACAACAAAATACTGATAATGAGATTTGAGTTATATTTAAAATCGTGCTAGAAATAAAACATTTGACAAAAAAAAAAAAGAAGTACACATAGACACCTCCAAGGGACAAGGCACTCTGTTTTAGTAATAATTTATTGTTCTTAAAAAAATATTATAACCAACAATGTACAATATATAATAATAACAGTATGTGCAATGTAATCACTGGCAGTGTGTTTGTCCTTCATCACATGACACAGCTGAATGTAATCATTGCAGTCTCTTTTTAGTAACTAGGACAATACATTTCTCTGTGTGTGTGTTATTTAACATGTAATTAGAGGGTATGTTCACTCTAATCTGATAATCTGGGTGGATGGGAATTGGTGGAATCACACAACATGAAGTGCAGTGAGGAGAGATCTATGTCCCTGAGTTCCCAACTTTCCCCACCATGTCACAGGTAAAAGGAAATATAATTCCCAATTTGTATTTTACAATGCTAAGGATACTATTAGTATCTAATGGGAGGAGGGACAGAGCCAATGGAATCTCTGAGAACATCCAGTTTGAGATTCAGCAGCATCCACCCAGAACGGACATTAGCTTTGACTAAATGTTGCATTCTGTACAATGATATATTATTTTATAGTTCAGGAATACTGTATGCAGATGTAACACAAAGTCCTCATTCACAGAGGCAATTACATACATTCATTTATAGGACATTTCTAAATGTAAATAAAAACATATAATGTGTTAAATAGTAACAGTCACAACATGCGTTTAATTGAGTTTAGAGAATAGTATTCTGTGCGTCCGGGGGCAGATACGATACTCTGAGTGCTTCTAAATATTTTGTATGCTTCCAGATCAGTTCTTCTGCACTTAAAGTGTATTTCCACTTTTGCAGCCAAATTGGGATAAACCCTATTTTATATTAGTTACATGATCCCATTTACATGCCATAAGCTAAAACAAAAATGCTTCTTGCACTTTAAATTGCTTTTAATTGGGTTAGGTTTTTAAGGGTTAAAATTCCTTCTTGCTTCTATTTCTTTGAAATGTTAGGATTGGCTGTGAAAGGTCTCATCCATTGAGAGGTGGCTTGTCCATTGTATGTTAATAAAGCTTGTCAGATAAACACAATCCTCAAATTTCAGTCCCAAGATTTTCCATTGGGACAGACCACTGTGAAAGGGATCAGAAAAACCTGGAATCAGCCATATTGCCTGATTTAAAAAAAAAAAACATCTAAAAAGGTAAGACATTTTTTTAAAAAGGTAATTTTTAGTATGCTCTGTGAACAGGAACAACAAACATATAGAGGGGTTTTCCTAAATGTGACTGCAAAAGTGGAAATACACTTTAAATAAAATAAAAGCAGGAGCCCGGCGTGAATGTGGCCCAAATGGACTTCTGCAGAATAAATGGCATCACATTGGGTTTTGCATTAAAATATTAGAAATATTTCTGTAGAAAATGACTGGAAAAATACAGAATTGCATCACTGACCCGCTGACTACTGACTATCCAGCTATCTTTAAAGCCACGTTCACATTGAGTGATTTATCGCGCGGTAATTCCCGCGATATCGCTCTCCAATGCTTGGCAATGGGGCAAAGGGTCCTGCTGTCGCGGGTCGTGTGTCGCTACAGCAGGACCCTTTTTGGAGTGGATTTTGCAGCGATTCAATGCTTTCAAATGCCAGCAATTGCGCGATATCGCGCAAAATGCAAATCGCGCGACAAACACGTGATTTGCGAATCGCACAGTGTGAATGGGGCCTAAGACTGCACTGCAGGATTAAAAACCCGGAGAGAGAGAGAAAAACAAACAATGGTTTTCGAAAGGAGCCCAGCCTAGTTACATAGTTACATAGTATTTGAGGTTGAATAAAGACATTAGTCCATCAAGTCCAACCTATTAGGATCTCATTCTAGGAGTACCCGTACCCCTGTATATTACCCGTACCCCTGTATATTACCCGTACCCCTGTATATTACCCGTACCCCTGTATATTACGGTCCCTTAAGAAATCGTCCAAAAGTTTCTTGAACAATTCCACAATAGTGAATCAGGTGAACCCGCGCTGACTAATCATGTTGGGGCAAATGCTGCATGTTTGATTATCTTCGAAAATGATTGGGTGAATTTTCACTTTCACTAAGATGAGTGAACATTCAGTTCACAAAGTAGGCATGCTCTACTCCTTTAGTAAATCAAACAAGTTGGCTGCTTAGTACCACTTCACACCAATCTACGTTTATCACTTGTATATAAAGGCATTCCTTTTCCCAAAACAACATAAAACACACATTTCCTGTCTTCATCATCAGAAACCCTCCCTTATTTCCATCCCTTAGTTCTAGTTTACCGAGTTCCCGATATATTGCAACATTTCCTCTTGTATAAAGGATAACTCTGGGCAGAATAAAGCGTAACCCTTGCAGTGGCGCTACCACCGCACTGCAGGGGTTAATTGCTCTTTTCCGTCTAGGGTGTAAAATAACAAAGAAATACTCACCCGAACCTCGGTTCTGCCTGGCTGCTACACCAATACCTGCAACCTCTCTCCCCCTTCACTCCAGCGGTGGTATGCCCCTCAGCATCCTCACGTCTGGAGAGGCAGAACCAGCTGTCATTCAGGTAGCAGGGTGCATCTTGACAATTTTGGCTGCAGCGCGGCTCTGTGCTGTCATCATATAGAGTTTTGGGTCACAGGAAGACATTAGTAAATGACTCTAAAGGGAACTATCGCCAAAAAAGTTTAAGTTTATGCTATTCCAATAGGCTGAATCTGCATAGAGAAAAGTTGTATCTTCTCTTCCTGTGATGTCCTCACATAATACACCTCCGGGGTACGCTCAGGCTTTCGGGTTGTTAGGGGAGTTCGCGTTGTTGGAGGAGTCAGAATTGGTATCTGAAGCTGTAAAATAAAGTGAAGCAATTTATTCTGTATGGAGATGATGGTAAAATGATGATTATCATACAATGATTCCACTATATAAAGTACAGAGAACATCCTCCTAACACTCTCTGTTCTTCCCACTATAGAGGAGTCTGTACAGAGCCAACAATGGGGATCAGATATTTCTATTTGTATCATCAGGTGGACAATGATAAGAAGGTTCCTTGTATTATAGAGTCATATTATCTGCCGGACTTCTCATCTCCTCACACATTCCACACACACCGCACACTATAATAACACAGAGAACAGGTCATGGGGGGATACTTACTACTGGTGGTCTTGTAGCCGCCTCCCCGCTCTGTAATAAATACAATATTGTGTTAGAAACAGGAAAATAGCAAACAAAATCTACTCACAATCTGAAGATTAAAACTTGCAGAATGCTCAGATGGTAAAAGGTCACATACATGGGTCATACATGGGATATTTACCACATCATGAAATGTATTGTTTTTTAAATGCAAGCTGTGTAAGTACTTGAATTTGACCTGGTATCAGCCTTTTGCAGTCACTACACAGCAGAGGTCAGAGTGGGAAGGGAGAAGCAGCACAATGAGCCAATCAGTTGTGCCGCAATACAAGGAGCATGCTGATAGAAGGACAGAGCAGAAGGACACTGGATAATCTCATCAGTTGTTTGCTTTTCTTTCACTGTCCAGTCACCGGCTGAGGGTGGGGATGAGACCTTTAAGTGTTACTGAACTACAGCAGAGAAAAACAGGTCTCCTGTCCTGCCAGACAGGGTTGTGTGGCAGAGCAGTGTAAATCATAACTGGATGGACAGAAATACAAAACCTTTGACAGGTAAAACAGTCCCCTTATATACTGTATATTGCGTCCGTGTATTTAGCTGTTTGCCTGGAGTTCAGGTTTAAATATAAATAAATAATAAATTTAAATATAAATAATAATATATGTACACAATTCATAATTAATTAGTTCAAATGTGTTTTTTTTATTAATTGAAGAATCTATCTCTAGTTTTTGTTAAGGACAAAGACACAAAGGAGAGAGGCAAAACAAACCCCTCCACACAGGAGGAAAGAAAATCCTTCCTGACCCCCCAAAGGCAGTCTGATAATTTCCTGGATCAAAATATTCCTCTCTTAGCACTTAAAAATTAGATCTCTGGATATAAGCTACAAGGGAGTTATCCAATCCTTCTTGTTAATAGACCCTGACAGCCACCTAAAAAGATGTCAAAAGGCCACTTCCTGGCAAGAGAAGAGGTAGTAGTATGCTAACCTCCCCGACAGCCTGTCACCTACCTCCTCTCTATTCCAGCACCACAGCCTCCCTCAGTCTCAGTGTCATTGGAGTTCTCTCGTCGTGTTGGATTCCTGTGTCCCCCGTTGTGAGCGGTTCAATCCGCCGACCCCTTCATCATTAGAAAGGTATCATGGCACACTCACAAGCCAGCATGTAAAACAACATGTCTCACCACTGAGGTTAATAACAGAGGTTTGGATACACGTCTTCTGCAGAAAATGTTAACGTCTCACAGCCGCGCCAAGGCACCTCTTATAGTGCGGTCCTAACTCTAAACTATGAGAGTCTCCATCTTGGAGCACATGGGGGCAGAAGATTTCAAATTGGGTGCAGGCCTGTCAGGAGGAAGCCCAACCTCCTTAAAGGCACAGGAACACACAAGGGATCCCGCACATCCCAATGGCAGCTGAGACCCCTCATGCATCACTGCACCAAAATCAGCTCCAAGAGGGAGACTCTCATAGTTAGGACCGCACTATAAGAGGTGCCTTGGCGCGGCTGTGAGACGTTAACATTTTCTGCAGAAGACGTGTATCCAAACCTCTGTTATTAACCTTAGCAGTGAGACAAGTTTTTTTACATGCTGACTTGTGAGTGTGCCATGATACCTTTCTACTGTTTTACTGTTTAAAGCCCATTTCGTGTGCACCTTGCTGTATAGTTGGTGACAAATTGTTGAGTGCGTTTGTCATTTGTTTTGCTTGACCCCTTCATCATCACTGCTGTGTCTAATAATGATGTGAGGGACTGAACCATAGTGCGTGGTAGGGGTCATAGGCATTCATCACCCCTGGAAGAGTTGAACACTGATTTGTGGGAGGCTGCAGTGCTGGAATGGAGGGAAGGTATGAGACGCATGGTTTCGGGGAGGGGAGTATACTGAACTATCTCTTCTCCACCAGCAATTTTGTAAGCAATGGTCACTTTAGATTCTATTGGTTAATTGCTTTTGATATCAGTAGCTCTTGTAGTAAAGTATTCCACAACCTGACCACATGCACTGTAAACTGATGGAAAAATCTTCTTCCCTTCATCTGGAACCGTCCCTTGTACAGACCTCAGGGTAAAAAACTAATTTGCCAGATTTTTCTGTGGCCTCCATCAATTTGAACAAGTTAAAACTGAAAATCTAGGAAAGCATAATGCTGACTGTTCGCATAATGTAGCCTCTCCTTAAAGTGATATTATATTTTAAGCTATTTCAAATGCTGATGAAATCACTTACAATGGACGTTGCTCCTTGATGTTTTAACGTTTTAGTTCCCCATAGAATCAGCTGGTCCCCTGAACACTAGTCCTGATATCCTGTTTTATGGTGGCTCCTTTCCTGTGTGTGCTTGTGAGGAACTAGGAGCGCAGAGAGAGAATACACAGAGGCAAATCACACGGAACCCGGCGTGCGGGGTGTTTATTGGGGAATTCAGGTATACAAAGCACGGTAAAAAAGGCCGGGGTTAACTTAGCGTGGCACTATTGTGGGTAAACCTGTCAAACGGGACAGTAGATGCGTAACTGGTGTAGTGAATGTATATACAGCTACTCCCCATATCTCTCTTTATGTATTGTTATGCAGGCAGTGAGTTATGTATTGCCTTGTGGTAGAGGCTGGATGTGTCCTATCCCTCTCCTCCCCTTTTCTTCTCCCTTTTAGTTTGTTACCCCTTCCCTTTTTCCCTGTTTATATATACTCTGTACACGATTTTGTATTTTTATATTTGTCGCATACGGTTTACTGTATGCGTCGGTACCTGTACAATAAAAACTATCTGATTTAAAAAAAAAAAAAGCCGGGGTTAGGTCCTGGGGGGTTGCATGTCGCTGGGAGGGTCAAACCAGAAAGTAGGCAACTGGCACAGGGAGGAATAAGTCCAGAGTCACAATGCTAGTAGTCCAGGGGTCAGAGGTGCAGCAAGGGGTAATCCAACAGGTAACCGGGCACAGTATGAGTACATCCAGTAAGGGTAGAACAACAGATCCCAGCAGTAGACAGGGAGGAACAACAGATCCCGACAGGGGGAAGAACAGATCCCAGCAGCCCTCAGCAGTAGACGACAGGGGGAACAACAGATCCCAGCAGACCTTAGCAGTAGACGACAGGGGGAACAACAGATCCCAGCTGACCTCAGCAGTAGACGACAGGGGGAACAACAGATCCCAGCAGCCCTCAGCAGTAGACGACAGGGGGAACAACAGATCCCAGCTGACCTATGCAGTAGACAGGGAGGAACAACAGATCCCAGCAGACCTTAGCAGTAGACAGGGAGGAACAACAGATCCCAGCAGACCTTAGCAGTAGGCAGGGGGAAGAACAGATCCCAGCAGACCTCACAGCAGCAGTGGAGCAGAACAGGCAGGGTAAAGTCCGTATTCCTTTGAATCCGCAGACAGAGACCGGCCTCAGTCAGCACAGCTTCTAGTCCGCCAGTCAGAGAGAATAAGCAACATGCAGCCTTCCCACCAAAACTTACCAAGGTCGCGGGAGGAGGCGGCATGAGAGGGGAGGGGAAGGAAGGGGAGTACAAAGGCTGTTGCTGAGCAACTAACCTCATTCCCCCATGTTTCCTTTGTTCTGGGGAGGCTAAAATGGAGGGAAACAGCAGACGTGTACTGCAGGGATCTCAAGTCTCCCTGATGTTCAGGGAGTCTCCCTCTTTTGGACAGCGGCTCCCGGACGTCCGCGAGAGAGGCATTTTCTCCCTGAAAGGTTTACTCTGAGTAAACCTTTCCGGTAAGCTATCAGTGGGTAAAGTTTCAGAGTGAGGCTTGCCTCCTGGAGGAAGGTCATGTGATCGCTAGAGTAGCCTCAGAACGAGGCTTGGCTCTCAGAAGGAAGAAGCTACTTGCTGCACAGAGAGGGCGGACACATAGACTATTATTGAGAGCAGGTACAGGCACTGCTGCAGGGTTGAGAGAGTGCTGTTAACCCTTTGTGGATAATATAGAACCAATTATATGTCCTGGTTGTCTAGTTATAGAGAACATTTATTTCATTTGCTGCCCATAGCAACTAGTCAACTGTGTATCAGGGACTTTACTCCTCAGCGTTTTTTAGAAAAGGTCTCAGGCTGTCTAATAAATTGTGACCTTTACACTGACAGATACTTGAACATCAATTCACAAATCTGATGTATATATAAATAAATATATAATATTATTG
>NW_017306589.1:196896-199592 GCF_000935625.1 Nanorana parkeri
ACAAGGAGCTGGGGAGGATTGGGGAGCAGATAAATGGTCTCAGTGTTGACAGGGGCCCCCTTCTTTACAGTGCTTGTAAGCTGTGTGTGTCTCCACAAACACACAATTCATTCTTTGCTACATGTGCTCCAAGATGGCGGCTCTCACAGATTAGAGTTAGGACCACACTACACCGAGGGGCCGCCTTGACGAGGCTGCGTGGCTTCCACTTATTCTGCAGAAGATGTGTATCTAGGACCTCTGTTTTCAACCTTAGTAGTTAGACAGGTTTTTTTGCAGGCTGGCTGGCAAGTGTGCTGGGAAATTTTGGTCAGGAAGTTCTGGGAAGCTGATCTGAGAGAGATGGAGCCAGTTGTTTGTAAACCTGATGGCTGTAAGTGCTTTGACAAAAATGTAAAGAAATACTTTGCTGTGTGATGTATATTTGTTAGGTTTAATACTACTTTAAATTAAAATTCACTTTAAATGGAAAGTTCACTTTTTAAAAAAGAAAATAATAAATGCATTCCTCTTCATAAAAGAAAAATGTGCATTTTTTTTTTTTGCACAGAAGCCAGTAAAGCATTGCAACCACGATCAGTAGATTGCAGGTGCAATTCTCTGGCTCCTGCAGACAGTTCCTCCCATCCATGCCCATGAGGTATGGACATGCAGTAACATGGAAGCAGACTTAATGGACAAGTGCGGTGACGCATTCCTTTGGAACTACAAGAACCTCTGCCACGCTGGCATACAAGACTTGTAGTTCCTCCATCCTAGGGATGGATTATGTGGCTGTGTGGGCAGATCCGTGAACAGCCGTTCATAAAATTCATAAGAAAACACCAGTCGGCAGGGAGGAGAACTCCGCGATTCAGGTAAGTGAAAGAGGGGGGGGCCCACGCTGTCGAAAGACGGGGGGGGGGGGGGGGGCGTTGCAATCTGACCATGTTTTATGTTACACTCTAAAAATGGCTATAACATGATCCATGGTCGGAAAAAGAACTTAGCCTTTAAAGTTATGATATCATCTTCTGTAAGACACCTTCAGCTCAGTCCCCAGCCACCAGGAAGAGTTGTACGGCAGCTCTATGTCACTCTGTAATGATGTCGGCTACATTTCCCTAATTCAATTCTTTGTTTCTGATGGACGGAGCGGAGCAAGGGGTGTGTTCATGACACTCTGGCCGCAGGAAAGGGGCAAGGTGAAGCAGGGCACTATACAGCCAGGAAGTAAGATGGCAGCCACTATTTCCCACATCTCACAGGAAATGTAGATGGAAACTAGAAGTGCTTCTGCTTGAGAAAGTTGGTCTAGCTTCCATCTTCATCTCCTGTTTCTTTCTATGGATCTCCTCTCTTCATGGATTTTGCATCGCAAGTGCATCTAACATGAATGGGGTGAAGTACATATGAACTGTGCACTCTGCATTGTCATTCACAGGAGACTTTCATTTCTAGGAATCTTTTATTACATTCTGAAAGGAGTATACCAATATACAGTAAATATACATTGACACCTCTGAACCTTTTGAAACATTGGGATTCCCGGACAATGTGATCTACAATAATGCGAAAGTGTTTGACACATGCTCCCCGATGTGGAGTGTTTGGGCTCTCCCTATTGCGGTTGGATATTGTCTGGAGCCCTTGTGTATATGGTGATTGTGCCTGAATACTATTTTCTGGACCATATCCGCAATGGATTACAAACTATTGAACTTCCAAGTATGTTTATTTTTGAGGTGGATTTACATCTGAATTGCACTTAGAAATCACGGATCTGATTCAGATAATTTCCATCCATTTAAAATAATTTTCTCTTGAATCTGAATGTTACATAGTAATTCTAAAGGCCAACAACTATTGCAATATAGTGCCTTCTATATACCAGTGTGTTACAGACATGCTAAAGGGGAGATGCACGCTATCATTGCATGCAACTAATAGGATCCATATATAAATACATGAGTACATATTATATACACTATTGCTAAATTGAGTTTAACATTGTTATAGAGGTGACATCATAGTGTGGGTGTCCATTGACCCTTACAGATAAACCTCAATGGATATGATCACGGTATAGGTGTATTTCAGGAGATGGGGATGGAGATTTTATTTGTGCATTTATGTTTTCCATAGCGGCCATAATAAAATGGATATATATTTGTATCATATGCTTCGTATTTTTTCTAATTTTTTGTGTCCAATATATGAGGGCACCCAAAGTTTTTAACTGTGTATTCTCCTAATTTCAGAAAAAAAATCCAGATCTGTCACTTACTCTTGTAGAAGAAGACTCCAACGCCAACAGAGATGGCAACAACAGCACAGACGATGGCAATAATCACAGTCATTGAGATGCCATTGGCAGGTTCTGAAAGGAACATGAGATGATGGGAATACTGAAAGTCTCATTCATTACATGTTCAGGTTAAAATAATTTATAGAAGGAGACATCGAATAGTAATACATTATACCTGCTGAGAAAAATAGATCAAAGCTGATTTATGAAATCTGTACCTGACCCTAGACCAAATTCCATCTTTAGTGAAGATGAAACGTGACCAGGGCCGGACTGGCCATAGGGCAAACCGGGTACTTGCCCGGTGGGCCGGGCCGCTGTGCCCGATGGCCGGCTCTGACCAGAGCCAGCGCTACCACACAGGCAGCACTAGAGGGCGCTGGTGGAGGCGGGGGGGGAAAAACCCCCC
>NW_017306589.1:200068-215001 GCF_000935625.1 Nanorana parkeri
GCGGGCGGAAAAACACCTCCTCAGCCAGCTCTCTCTGCTGTGTGCTCTCTCCAGAGCTTGCTGGTGCTGTTCCTGCACTGTCTTGGCCTAGATATTAGCATATGAATGGGCCTTGGCGATTTGTATATCAATAAGTTGCGACCCATTCATATGTAAATATTGCGTCCAATTCATATGCAAATCAATGCCGCCGCCCCTACCCCCTCCCATTCTGCTGCTAAGGAAGAAAAAACTGCCTGAAGACTGCAAGAATAAAGGTAAGTTTGAGCATGTGTATGGTGTATATCTTCGTTATATTGGCGCTCATTGTGAAAATTTTTGTTACATTGGCAGTCATTGTGAATACTTTCGTTACATTGGCGGTCAATGTAGACAAGGGGGCTGGCCGGGAGGAGCACAATATTGAAATAGTGGGGACAGCTCTGGGGCCTCGAGGACCCATCAAGCAGCAGCCGCGACCTCATGCTGGAGAGAGAGACTCGCCTCGGCCGCTCTCCCGCAAGTCAGTGTGTTTTGTTTTTTTCTTTACAGCCAGGAGGACAGTTTAGGTGATTAGTGTAGTTGCTATTATACAACATGGAATAGAACATAGTTGAACTTAAGTTTCAAGTTCAACTCTATTCTATTTCATGTTCAATAATAGCATTATATTACTAATACACTACAAGCAGGCAGTCCCAGTGGCGGACCTAAGGATCAAAGGGCCCTGGTGCAAGATTTTTTTTCGGGTCCCCCTCTGTATAAAGTATTGCTGGGAGTTGTAGTCCTCTGTAGCTGATGCCATTCTGCACTGCTGCAATGCTGAATGGCACCAGCTATAGAGGGCTACAACTTCCAGCAATACTTTATACATAAATGCAGAACAATTCCATCAGTTACAGAGGGTTAAAACAATGTGACTTAAGGCACATACCTCGTTTGCCCACTCTGTCTCCTGCAGCCCTTCTGCTCCTGGTCACTGGAAAGGCAGAGCCCGCACTGAGGCATGTACAGAGCATCCAGGGCCAGGCAAAGCAATTGCATGACTGAAGGGATGCCGGGGATGTCCTGTTTGATAAAACATCCACGTCCCTGAAAAACATTGTCACCGATGTTTTAGCAAACAGGACATCCCCGGGATCCCTTTAGATGGGATTGTTCCATGCCCATCTCTGAATGATTTGAAGCCCGGGGCACGTGCCCCCCTCGGTATGCCACAGCTAGGACACTGGGGGGGGGGGGTGAACCCCCTATCCCCCCTTGTCTACGGCCCTGAAAGTGACAGCTGTACAGATTCTTCTGCCCTTGGCCGCTCTGTGGCTGAGGAGAAGAATGTGTAATTGTTGTCAGCCTGTCACTACTGTGTGCCGGCTCCACTGATCGAGAGCGGCGATCACTCTTCTCAGCTCTCTCTTCTCAATGAGAAGAGAGATCGCCGCTGCAGCGGCCGTTTTCAAAGGACACCGGCTCAGTCCCCCTGCAGGTGTCCCTCCCTACAGACTAGAAGACGTTGGGGACCGGACCTCAGTGGGCCCTTCAACTGCCTTGGGCCCCGGGCCCCGCACCAGCTGCACCGCCGGTAGTTCCGCCCCTGCCGCAGTCCTATTGGGTCTTGTAGTTCTCTATGCTATGAGGCTGTATGAATTGCTGTCCTCCTGGTCTGAACCTGGTGAGAGCCGCCCCGTTATCGCCCTGCACTCCTGAACATCATTGATTAATACTCTCTTGAACCAAAATCTGCTGGCGCTGTGTTTGATTTTGTCTGCAGTTAGTATTAGTAAAAAGGCAGTGTGGTTAGTGAATAGGGAGTACAGTTAGTGAAATTGGAGTGCGGTTAGTGTTAGTTTATGGTCCTGCTCAACATATATTGCGGTTCTCTGTACTGTTACAGTACGCTGTACTTCTTCTGTATAATGCTACATAGAATTTTGTGTTCTGGTGAATATGGTGAATATGTCACTAGTCCAGGCGCTGCTAGGCAAAGTAGGCAGCTTGTGAGCCTACATCCGAAAATGTTGATTGCGCTATACATGTTAAGTATCGCCGCATACGCCACAGCGAGAGCCACTATAGCTTAATAGAGCACATATAAAATGTATGGGGATGTTGGGGTGGCATTGTGGCGGGGGACAGAAAATTTCACCTTCGCCTGTGTAGGGGGCCACAGCAGCCCAGTCTGCACCCGACACCGCTGGGTCTGCCCCACGCTGCCCAGATCCCGCATTCTTTTAGCGGCACCACGGACAGAGTCCCCTCTCCTCGTTCACAGCCTCCCTTCTGTGGACGAATTCCTCCAGGCAGCACACCAGCCATATTCGGGCATACATCACGAGTGTCCCGATCCACCACACAGGCCGTCCGTCTCCTGATTCCTGGATCCACATGTAAGTGTCAACACATTGATTCTCTGCCATGTCTTGTCCAGTTAGCTAGTGCTCCATTGTTGCTGCACCCTTTGTGTTCTTTTGTTGACCTTAGATGTGATGGCATTTCAATTTTTAGGCTTTTTCCACCCTTTATTTTCACCTAGTGATCTGACCAGTAACACACTTCCTGTCTTAGGGTGACAATGCTCACTGATTGAACTATATCTATGGAGGAGCAATGCTGTCACCCTAAGACAGGAAGTGCCATGGGACAACACAATACCCCCCCCCCCCCTTTTCATCTCGTCAAAACACAGGGGGAGATGTTCTGAGGTTTACAGAGCTAACAATAGTCCTTTGAATTTCAGTTCAAAAGAGGTAATGTGCTGTCAGCTCACTACAGGAAGTCAGGAGCACACAGGATTTCTGCCATGTCAACAAGTAATTTTCTGTAGTTGCAACCTTTAGAGACAAAACATGGGAAAATGTGCACGTATTGCATAGATGTACTCACTTTGGGGTTTTTTTTGTTTCTTTTTCCCCACGCATACACTTTAAGCTATTGCCATTTATATATCATAAAGGCAGACAATCTTATTTAATACAAGTTATTTTCTTGGTCTTCACTGTTTCACTTACCCCATATCACACTGAGAGTCTCCATCCCCAGACTGCTGTGATCCACATGACAGGAGTAAGTGTCTTCCTCCCTTGCTGGCACTTCCGCACTGACTCTGATCTGATAGGTGCCGTCAGGATGGGGGAGAACTGAACTCATTTCATCTGAAGGAACATCATCTACCCCATTCTTCACCCACTTCACATCCACAGCTCGGGGGTGAAACCCGTACACCAGGCACTGAAGTCTTATCAGCCCGTCTGATTGAAGTCGACCCCACACCTTCACCTCTGGACGCACTGAGAGAGAGAGAGCAAAATAAAAATCTGCTGCTTGTACAGAAGGTCACATGTTCTGATGATTTTCACATGAAGGTGTAGCCCCAATATATATATATGGACTTCTTTCCTGTCCTTTTCAGATGTCCCTCCAGCGCTGGTGCGGGTCTTCGATCCATCGCTGACTCCTCTGTCCTCCTCTTCCCTGATGTCCCACTGAGTCTGTGCGGGTGCACGCTGCTCCATAGACTTACCTTGTGTCTCTCCTCGTCTCCCAACCAAAGATCTGAACTGCGCATGCGCCCGCCCCAAGATCCTTTGCGGATGCCCGAGACTCTTCAGATGTTTGGACTGGAGCGTGAGGTGAAGACACAGGTAAGTTTAAAACTGTTTGAAAGGTTTTTTTTGCAGAGCAGAGACTGTGATGTTGCATGAGGGATCCTTGAGACTGCAACTCCCAGGAGGCTGTGTGTCAGAGAGGAGGGGGACTCTGGGCTGTGGCTGCTAAGCGCGCTCAGTGCGGGAGATCCCAGTGAGGAGGACAGATCTGTGTGATCCTGTTGTGAACTGGTGTTGTGAGTAACAGAGCTGTGTGGCTGCCGCTGACACAGAGGGGCACACAGGCTCTGTGCAAGCTGTTAGAGGAGAGACTTTGTTGGGGGTGCAGTGTCTGGAGGCATATACAGTGATACCTTGGTTTAAGAGCATAATTCGTTCCAGAAGCATGCTTGTAATCCAAAGTGCTTGTATATGAAAGCGAATTTCCCCATAGGAAATAATGGAAATTCAGATGATTCCTTCCACAACCCAAAAATATTCATATAAAAATGATTATAATACTGTACTGTAATATAATACTGTACAAAATATAAAAGAAAAGTAAACCAATTACAGGTACCGGTGTGAAACCAAGTTACTTGTAAACCAAGGTATTACTGTATAGGTTATAGGTTCTGATGAAGGGGGCGTGCCCCAGAAACACGTAAACCTTTTGCTAACACAGGGATAGAGGACACTGGTGAATTTTATCACTCCAGACCCTCCCTGCCAGAGGTTCCAACTTCTCATCCTACTCTACTGGTTTTTATTCAACTGAATTGTTGTAAGTACAGCCTTAGAGCTGCGTGTTTTTATTAATAAATCACTCTTTTACACTATGGAGGCGCTTTCTTTTGTTCCTTGTTTCTTAGACTGGTGGTCAATCTGACCTATGGGAGCTGCCTCTCTCGTGTTTGCTGCACGAGAGAATACAAAAAATGTACTTCCATAGGACAGAATGAGTGTAAATGAAAACAATACTAGCCAATAAGATAGTGAAAGGAATACAAAAACAAGCTGCTAAAAAGTCTCTGCAGCCAATTCCTTTTCCTCATAAAGACAGATGTGACAAGTGAAATGGATGTAATAGATAAAGGAATCTGAGTGTTATAGGGAGCAGTATGTGACATCAGATATTAGAATTACCGTATTTTGCGGTCCATAAGACCATAGGACGCAGGGAGGTCCGGCGCGCCTTATGGAGCACTCGACAGACTGTAGCTTCTGTCACAGCTTCTATGACAGAAGCTGTGACAGAAGCTGCAGTTAGTGACCGCTGAGACAGGTGGCGCTGTGATTACAGCGCCACGGTCTCAGTGATCACACAGAGCAGACGAAGAAAGTCCGTTCTTCGTCTGCTCTATGGTGATCTCGATCGTCGCCGCTGCTCGGTTTTAATACGAGCGATCTCATTAGATCACTCGTATTAAACGAGCAGTGGCTCCTATTGCTGAATATGATCGCCGCCGCCGCTGCTCTCATTAGATCACTCGTATTAAACGAGCAGTGGCTCCTACTACTCCCCCGGCGCCCGAAACTGCATCATAAGACGCAGGCACATTTTCCCCCTCCTTTTGGGGGGAAAAAAGTGCGTCTTATGGAGCGAAAAATATGGTATACGTTACAAAGGAGTAAATTTAACATGAACCTGTAGTAAGAAAACCATATTTTGTAAAGGGGTCAGATATGGAAGGAACAGTAGAAAGGCATCATGGCACACTCACAAGTCAGCATGTAAAAAAACTTGTCTCACCACTGAGGTCAATAACAGAGGCTTGGATAAACGTCTTCTGCAGAAAATGTGAAAGCCGCACAGCCGCGCCAAGGCACCTCTTATAGTGCGGTCCTAACTCTAAACTATGAGAGTCTCCATCCTGGAGCACATGGGGCAGAAGATATCAAATTGGGTGCAGGTTTGTCAGGAGGAAGCCCAACCTCCCTTAAAGGCACAGGAACACACAAGGGATCCTGCACATCTCAATGGCAGCTGAGACCAAGGCACAAAGCTTTTTTAAATGTGAAGGCTTTAGGGTACATTGGAGCAGTGGTCCTGTCCTAATTTTTTTGCTGCAATTAATTCCCTCCTCATTACCAGTGAGAACCAATGACCCTTGTATATGACTGTTAGAGGTACACAGGAGCAGACATGCCTGTTAGACATGTGCACCGGCAAAAAAGTAGTTTAGTTTCCTTTCGATTCGGATTTTGCGTTATTTCGTTTGTCGGGATTCAGGTCCGAAAGTCAATTCGTTTCGGGATTTGGACGAAATTAGTTAGCGGTAGTCTGTACAAATTTTCGTTTGTGGATGAATTTTCATTGCAGCAAAGTGACATCACAGTCTGCAGAAGAGAAAAAAAAAAGCGTGAGGTTCCCCCCCAATTGATACCAGACCCTTTAGGTCTGGTTGGACTGTTAGGAGGGAACCCCAAAGTAAAAATAAAAAGTGTGTGGGGTTCCCCCTAAAATCCATACCAGGCCTTTTAGGTCTGTTAGGAATTTTAAGGGGGAACCCCACCCCCCAAAAAAAAATTTCCTACCAGACCCTTGATCCGAGCACAGGCCAGGAAAGGGGGGGGGGGGGGAGGTGACGACAACAATCGAGCACCCCCCTTCACCTTACCAGGCCACGTGCCCTCGGCTTTAGGAGGGTGTCCCCATGCCGATGGGGACAAGGGCCTCTTCCCCACAACCCTGACCTGGTGGTTGTGGGAGTCTGCGGGCAAGGGGGCTTATTTGCATCGGCAAGGGGGCACCCAGATGCCGCCCCCCCCTTGTGAATGAGTAAGTACTTGTGCCCCTACTCATTCACTAAAGGGTTCAAATTCAAAGTAAATGAACAAACCACACTTTTAGAAAAAATCCTTAAATTGAATTTTTTTTTGACTATTCCTTTAATTAAAATAAATAAATAATGGCTCCATCGATGTAATCCAGCGTCAATCACGATGCACAACGCCCGCTGAAATAAAAAAAGTCCCATACGACGACCGTCTGAACCCGACGAAAACTCGCCACAAAATGACATCTCCTGCCCGAAAGTAAACAGATGGGCGGAGCGAACCGTGACGTCACGCGGCTCGCTCCGCCCATTTGACATTGTCAGCTGTCATATAGTATACCACATAGAATGTGGGGGCTCCCGAATGCCATTTGTGTCTGTGAGCCGAGGTGTCATATGAAAAGTATTATGGGAGCTCCCAAATGCTACCGTATGTACTAGTATTTGACAGCTGACAGCGTGATCAGTAAAGTAGTTTTGCTGACATGTAGACAAACACACGCATCTACCTGATGAACAGTATCAGTGAGTCCTGGCTCAGTAAGTGCACTCCTTTTTATTAGGCTTTCTCCTTTCCCACAGTCACATACGTGTGTGCTTTAGGCCTCATTCACACAGCGTTAATTCGGGCCATACACATCTGTGTAGCGTGCAAGGGCATATCGGGCCATTCCCAGAGGGACAGGTGCTGTGTTTGATTGCACACAACAGCCTGTTCTTCCCTATGGACATGGAGGACACCACCAGGAGAAGAAGAGGGCACCTGAATCAGGTCAGCCATGTGCACTGCAAGTCCCTGTTATTTCTGCCTTAAACCACTAGACCTCTGCACTGTGCGTTGTTACTGATCTCTATACTGTGCGTCACACTGCTGGCCTCTGTATTCGGCATTACACCACTGACCTCTGTACTGTGCGTTGTTACTGATATGTGTACTCTGCGTCACACCCCTGACCTGGTGGAGTTAAGTCCGGGGCAGGGTAGGGGTTAGGTGGGGCAACTGGTGGCGAGTAACTTTTAGGCCTGGCTAGTAGCTCAGGACCTGACATTTTGAGCCTTGGTATAATGTATATAGTGTAGTGTATATATAGTGTGCAGGTATAGTGTATATAGTGTGTAGGTATAGTGTAAATAGTGTAGTGTGTACATAGCGTGTAGGTATAGTGTAGTGTGTAGGTATAGTGTATATAGTGTGTAGGTACAGTGTGTAGGTATAGTGTATATAGTGTAGTGTGTAGGTATAGTGTAGTGTGTATATAGTGTGTAGGTATAGTTTATATAGTGTAGTGTGTATATAGCATGTAGCTATATACACACTATAGCCTCCTCCCTGCAAAGATCTGCCCATCATGGACAGGCAGATCGTATTTGCGATCATCGCAAGCCCTCCCCGCTGAGGCAAGGATTTCCGATGATTGCAGTGCTGAGCGGGCAGTGTGCGGCAACTGTCATAAGATAAGAATTATCATAAGATTATTTAAGAGGGTGTGTTTAGGGGCGGAGTTTAGGCCGGGGCAGGATAAGTATTAGGTGGGGCAACTGGTGGCTAGTGACTCTTAAGGCCTGGCTAGTAGCTCAGGAATGTGAAATTTTGAGCCCTGGTGTATATAGGGTGTAGGTATAGTGTATATTCAGGGGTGTGAAAATTTAAAAAAAAAAACTACTTGGGGGCCAAATCTACTTGTCCCAATACAAAAAAATTGTTTTAATCAAAACAAGGGATGCAGCAATTACGGTTTTTCGGCATCGAGTACGAGTTCCGATTTTTTGCTTTCGGATCTCGCCGACACTGAATATTAATAACGGTGCTTGCGCTGGCATGGAGCTGGCTTCCCTGTTAATCAGGAAGCCAGGAGGCGGGTAATGACATCCCGCCCAGGTTTCCGATTGCCACGGAAGCCGGCTCCATGTTGTTTGGCCTGCTTGATTGTGATTGGCTGGGAAACCTGCTTCCCGGTCAATCAGGAAGCCGGGTGGCTAGTAATGACCTGACTGACCGGGAAACTGGCTCGATGCTGATTGGCCAGGAAGCTGGCTTTCCAGCCAATCAGCAAGGATCCGGCTTCCTGGCCAATCAGAAAACCAGGAGGTGGGTCATTACTTGCCGCGCGGCTTCCTGATTGCGCGGGAAGCTGGCTCCATGATCCCCTACGGCACTGCCAGTCAGAGGAAATTTTCATATGGCCGTAAGTTCCAATATCGGGGAAGGTATCGGAGCAATTGGGTGAGTACGAGTACTCGCCCAAATACTCGGTATCGGCACTGATACTAGTATCGGTGCACCCCTAATCAAAACATATTTGACCGTGCTAAATAGCGCTTCTCACTGGTCAGCACAGCTATCTGACCGCGTTGACCAATGAGTGCTTGCAATTTGCGAGCAGAATTCAAAATGCATAATGGTGGCTGCAATCTCAAAGCACATGCAAAATGTCCTACGCATGCGTTTATTTGCATGAAGATGGCGGGGGGAGCAGGGTTTCATTTTTATTTTTTACTTTTTCGTATCTTTATATATATTTTTTTAAACTTTTTTAATTTTCCTTTATTTAATTTTTCCACTTAATGTTCTAATATTCAGCGCTGCGGTACTTTGACTGACATTTATTCCGTCATACAACGCTGTACTGAAATTAATTTTATACCATTTTTTGGGGACAGATAGAGCTTTCTTTTGGTGTTATTTAATATTTACTATAGTAAGGAAAAATTACCGAAAATAAAAAAAAATAAAAAAATAACTGTTTCCCCTATATTAAATTATAAAACATTTATTATTACCAAATTTTTTGGTAAAATATAAAAGTCGGGGTCACATCAGGTAAAAAGACACCAAACATGTCAAGCCTTAAATTTGCACGTGCGTGCAAAACCTCAAAAAACTACAATACCCAAAATTGGCCATAGGCGATGCTTTACAAGCTTTTACCGTTCATCAGTTTAGTATCATCAGTGATTGATGGCCCTAGAATTATTGCGCTCACTCCAACGCTCGCGGCAATATGTAACATGGGTAGTGCAATTGTTGTTTTCGCGCGCTGGTGCATCTGACGCGTATTTACGTTTAGATGTGCATATACGTAGGGGTTAATGTCAATGTGGGGGTTAATGTTATTGCTATCGCATAGGGGGATAACAATCCCCCTATATAATAGCAAAGGCACACTGACAAGTCCTCTTTATGGAGACATTATGGGTCTTTAAGACCCCTAATATCACCTGGGGACCCCAAAAGAAGCTGATGAAGCAGATATCTGCTTCATCAGCTTATTTTCTCTGGTTATAGCAGCCAGATGACTGACAGGTGAATGACAGGTGAATGCGGAAGTGATGTAATACACATCACTTCTGTATTCACAGTATTGAGGGAGATCAGCGAGGAAAATGCTGATCTCCCTCACATCTTCCTCCTGACATCCTCCCCAGCCGGTCCCAGGCCGCAGATGGTGTAGCGGATCCCCGGATTGAAGGTGAGGATGCAGGAGGGGGGTGGCGGCACTCTAGGAGGGGGGCACGCAGCCACAACATACACGCGACTGGCGGCTATGGAACCGCCGATCGGTTGCATGTCAAACAGCCGGTAACGGCTCCTCAGAACGGACGGGAGGATGTCCTCAGAACGCACTGGGGGGTGCGCGCGAGCAGAAAAAAAAGCCATCTAATTACAGCAACCCGCCTATGTGAGTTTGCCATCTGTCCATTTTTTCACAACGGGCGGACGGCAAGCAGTTAAGGTCCCCCGCCCCCCACAACGCAAACACGTGTTGTATGCGTCTACTTGCAAAGACAAAAATTGTGCCACACGTTATATATATCGTCACAAATGTCGCAGTGAGAGCAATAATTCTAGGCCCTTCAATCACTGATAGCGCTAAACTGATGAGCCATAAAAGCATTTAAAACGTCGCCTATGCGAAATTTTGGTTATTGTAGTTTTTTGCGGTTTCACGGATGCACGCAATTTTAAGGCATGACATGTTTGGTATCCATTTGCCCGGCGTGACCCCAACTTTTATATTTTACCAAAAAATTAGCCATTATATTCTGTTTCTGTTTAGTGTATGTTATCCTAAAAATACTTGTTTGATAAACATTTGCGCAAATACCGTGTGACATAAAAATTGCAACTAGCATGTTTCTATTCTACAGGGCACCGGATTTCCGAAAACATATCATTGTTTGGGGGTTGTAACAAGGACACTCCACTGTAGACCGGAGGTGCAAGTAAAATGCAGTTTATTTAGGGCAAACACAAATATATAATTTCATCCACAGGGTAGACCTTCCCTGTGCACAATACTGTTTCTAGCCGCAACATAAATGACAGTCTTGTATATGGCTCGGTAGCTTCCCCAGCTGCAAGACACTCACGCTGCTCACCCCTCGTGAGCCCTCGCTCTACTCTCTTAGCAGTCTGTACCACAGGTCCTAGGGTCACCAACCTTCCTGACCTCTCCCCTCGTGGGCACTCGCTCTGCTCTCCCAGCAGTGCGTCCGACAAGTCCCTGGGTTCACTGACCTTCCTGACCTCTCCCAGCCACCCCTGGCTGTTCCGTGTGCGTCCAGCACGCACCCGAGTCTGCCTGTGTCCGTGTGCTCCCTGCACACACACAACTCCAACACTCCCCTGAGCACTGGGCTGGCTGCTCTCAGCCACCTGATCAGCCCAAGCTTGTAATTGGCAACACCTGGCCCCAGGACTGGAGTTCTCATCCCACCCAGAGCTCTAAGGCTGGGCACACACCTTACAACCATCGCAAGACTTCTGTCTTGCGATGGTTGTAAGGTACTTAAAAAAACGTACGATCTGCCTATGTTGCATAGGCAGATCGTACTTGCGATGATCGCAAGCCACGCCCCCTGAGGGGGGGGCTTCCAATGACCGCAATGCCGAACGGGCAGTGTGCGCTTGCGCACATCGGCCCGTGCGGCTGTTATCGTACGGACATGCCACAAACCCGCCGAACATCGTACGATGCTCGGCGGGTTTTCGAACATGTCCGTAAGTTTAAAGTCGTGCGACCTTACAGTAGTAGAGGTTGCACGGCTTCCACACACCTTACGATCATCGTACGATCGCGGGATTTCCCACGATTATCGTACGATAATCGTAAGGTGTGTGGGGACCCCAAGAGATCTCCAGAGCTCCAGATCCCAGCTACATTTAGGAAAAACTGGAAGAACCTGAAAAGCCAGGTTCTTCATTATAACATGCTTTACTTTCTGGACCCTCTCAGCCCCTTTGGCTGAGAGTCCAGGGTGCCAAGGTCGCCATCCTCCACCGTGGCATTGGCTTACACTGATTCAGGATCCAAAGCTTTTTTTTATCCAAACATTCAGATTTTATCATTTGTGTGCAAATGTAAGAAATTGCTCCGGACAGCAAGTGGTGGCTCGGGTTCAAAAACATTCGCCATCACTATCCTAGTCTGACAGCGGCACAGACAAGTGCCCAGAGGTAGCGGGGGAGGGGGTGTGTATACAGGGGGAGCGGACCTACTAGCGGACCTACTGCCCCTGTGGTCCCGGGCCCCCCACTGAAAAAATGGTGCTCGCATCTGCCCCTGGTGAAAACATTTTGGTTTTTAAAGTTTATTGGCACTGGTATAAAATGTATCCTGTATAGGGGCAGATCGGATACATTTAAATATCTGATTGGTTGTTGGGGCGACTGTTTACTTTTCTTATATTTTTTTTCAGATTTTACAACCTGTTGAATTTGATGTTGTGTTATGTTTTGTGCGTATCTGCTGTATACTAGTCAGATGATATGGTTTGCTGTGGTTTGTAATAGACATGCAGGGCAAAAAAAATTAGATTCAGACGAAACAAATGAAAATGAGAAACATTTTTATTAGGGCTGGTAATGATTAAAATTTTCCTGTTCGATTAATAGAAATTTTTTTTAATCGATTAATCGACTAATTTCAATTAATTATAACGCACATACAGATCTCGCAAACTCTAGAGCCACCTCTGCCCACCGGTGACCCTTAGCGCTGCACATTCACTCACCAGCCTGGTGAGACCCCACAGAGCCCTGGTTAAAGTAGATGGTGGGGGGGGAGTCCGGTGACGTCGATGTCCTTGACGTCACCGGATCTCCGACGGAAGACCCGGAAGACGGCGGAGAGGTGAGTACGGATCAAAAGAACTTTGATCGATCAAAATAATTTTGATCGATCAAAGAAATTAACGATTATTCGACAGATTAATCGTTAATTTCCGCACCCCTAATTTTTATTTGTTTCGTCAAAGGAAACTACTTTTAATGTTGTTTTGGATCCAGAGGCAATGAGTCTCTGAATCCGAAACCGCACAAAGAAATTGCAGATCAAGCGGCGGCCATATCGGCCCGCCAGCGTGTTCTGCGCAAGCCGCCATTTTGGAGAATATCTTGGTATACACCAAGATGGCGGAACCTGAACATGTGGGCACTGGCATCTTGGTGTATACCGGAGTCCAGCACATCACTAAGCCGAGAGTCCGAGAGCTATACCCTGTTTCCCCGAAAATAAGACCTAGTTGTGACCATTCCCACGGCCGGTGGTGACATAAGGGGGAAATTAAAGAGCCACGGGAGAGGCAGGAGAGAATCAGCGGTGCCAAAGAAGCAAGCGCTAGAGGAAGCAAGGCGGCAGCGGAGGGAGCAGAGCCTCATAAGCCGATGTTTCCCCCATAGCGCCGGCTCTTGCCACAGGCGGAGTGATACCAAATGCACTCCGCCTGTGGGGAATCGATAGTGAATGTGCACTTCACTCATTCTGGCCAGCGATTGGTTAGCACATTGCTCTTGGAAAGGTACGGCACCCCTGATTGCCCTGATAACCATATGTTTGTACATGAATACATGTAGACTTTTGTACATGAATAAGTGTGGATTGTTGTACAATAAAAAAAGAAAAAAAATATGACCTACCCCGAAAATAAGACCTAGTGTGTTTTTTTTGAGCCAAAAAAAATATAAGACAGTGTCTTATTTTCGGGGAAACACGGTATAAATGTATAATAATAGTATGTAATAGTATGTGACTGTAGGGGGACATTAAAGACCGGGCGGGGGGGGCCCCGCCTAAAGCCGTGTAAGGGGCCCCGAAATTTCTGAAGGCTGCCCTGATGCAGTGTGTAGATATAACATATATGATGTATTATGGTGTGTAGATATAACATATATGATGTATGCAGTGTGTAGATATAGCATATATGCTAGTGTGTTTTTTTTGAGCCAAAAAAAATGATGTATGCAGTGTGAAGATATAACATATATGATGTATGCAGTGTGTAGATATAACATATATGATGTATGCTGTGTGTAGATATAACATATATGATGTATGCAGTGTGAAGATATAACATATATGATGTATGCAGTGTGTAGATAGAACATATATTATGTATGCATTGTGTAGATAGAACATATAAGATGTATGCAGTGTGAAGATAGAACATATATGATGTATGCAGTGTGTAGCTATAAACATATATTATGCATGTAGTGTGTAGATAGAACATATAAGATGCATGTAGTGTGTAGATAGAACATATATGATGCATGTAGTGTGTAGATAGAACATATATGATGCATGCAGTGTGTAGATAGAACATATATGATGTATACAGTGTGTAGATATAACATATATGATGTATGCAGTGTGTAGATAAAACATATATCAGGGCAAAAAATTTCAGGTCCTGAACTACTAGTCAGTCCTTAAGGCCCCATTCACACTGCGCGATTCGCAAATGCTTGCATTTGAAAGCATTAAATCGCGGCAAAATCCGCTCCAAAAATGTTCCTGCTGTAGCGACACACGACCCGCGACAGCAGGACCCTTTGCCCCATTGAGAAGCATTGGAGAGCGATATCGCGCGGTAAATGTGAATGGGGCCTAAGAGTTACTCGCCACCAGTTGCCCCACCTAACCCTTACCCTGCCCCGGCCTTAACTCCGCCCCTAAACACACCCTCTTAAATTAGCTTATGATAATTCTTATCTTATGATAGTTGCCGCTTGTAAACAGCAGATTCCCTAATTCCTACTGCAGGAAAACGCAAGTTCCTGACACAGGAATCTCTAATCAGACCTGAAATATACTGTAGGTGTGAATGGGGGCCTAATATACACATACACTAAATGTGTCCATGCACCTGCCAATTATCGTACGATAATCGGCAGGTGTATGGGCAGTGTGCGACCGCTTCTACTGTAAGGTCGTACGACTTTCGCCTTCCAAGCATGCTGGAAAACCTGCTGATAATCGTACGATTTTTGGCGGGTAGGTGGCGTGGTCGAAGACGCACACTGCCTGCTCAGCACTGCAATCATCGGAAGCGCGCCCCTCAGCGGGGCAGACTTGCGATGATCGCAAGTATGATCTGCCTGTCCAAGATGGGCAGATCGTACGAGATTTTAATGACCTTACAACCATCGCACAACGAAAGTCGTGCGATGGTTGTAAGGTGTATGAGCAGCTTAAAGCACAATAATACACACTTCTCAACAACATTACACCTCCACCCGCCCTGCACAAATATAATAATAAAATTCCCCCCCCACACATAAAATAATATACTCCCCCTTTATTAACCCCCC